>NC_090443.1:790233177-790537163 GCF_031143425.1 Pleurodeles waltl
CTGTAAGAGTTTTCTACTTTTCAGCGCCAGACCTCCTTGCGCTCTTGCCCCCATTTGTGCCCCCTCTGATTGCTGTATTCCGATTGTATTTTGTGCCATTTACCGTATTTTGTGACTGTTTTTGACTTGTGCCTTATTTTTGTCATTTTGTGCCTTGTTTAACCTGGTTTCGCCCCTTAGGCGCTCCCCCTTGCCGCTTCCCCTGCCGCTGCCCTCCCTGCGGCCCCGCCCCCTCGTGCCCCCATTCGCCGCTCCCTCCCGACTCCTGCCTCCCAGCTGCTCCTCCCTGCCCCCTCCCTTCTTAATGGCTGGCGCTGCGCGTCGCAGGTGAGCGACCTCTGACCTGTTTTTGGTTTAGTTGCTCGCCCCCCACGTCCGCAGCACCACCTTGCTGTCTCGTCCCCCTGACCCCCTCCCAAGCTGCTGCTAGCGTGTTCGAGGCCCTCCTCCACCCGCAGGCATCCTCCTGCGCCTCATCCCTGGTGTCTAGTGGACTCTGGTAAGCTTCGCTAGACCCGTGTGCTCTCTGCCGCTTTTCGCCGTATCTGTAAGTGTTTTCTACTTTTCAGCGCCTTGCCTCCTTGCGCTCTTGCCCCATTTGTGCCCCCTCTGATTGTTGTATTCCGATTGTATTTTGTGCCATTTACGGTATTTTGTGACTGTTTTTGACTTGTGCCTTATTTTGTCATTTTGTGCCTTGTTTAACCTGGTTTCGCCCCTTAGGCGCTCCCCCTTGCCGCTTCCCCTGCTGCTGCTTCCCTGCGGCCCCGCCCCCCTCACGCCCCCATTCGCCGCTCCCTCCCGCCTCCCGCCTCCCGCCTCCCAGCTGCTCTTCCCTCCCCCTCCCTTCTTAATGGCTGGCGCTGCGCGTTGCGGGTGAGCGACCTCTGACCAGATTTTGGTCTAGAGCTCGCCCCCCATGTCCGCAGCACCACCTTGCTGTCTTGTGCCCCTGACCCCCGCCTACGCTGCTGCTAGCGTGTTCGAGGCCCTCCTCCAACCGCAGGCATCCTCCTGCGCCTCATCCCTGGTGTCTAGTGGGCTCTGGTAAGCTTCGCTAGACCCGTGTGCTCTCTGCCGCTTTTCGTCGTATCTGTAAGTATTTTCTACTTTTCAGCGCCTTGCCTCCTTGCGCTCTTGCCCCCATTTGTGCCCCCTCTGATTGCTGTATTCCGATTGTATTTTGTGCCATTTACCGTATTTTGTGACTGTTTTTGACTTGTGCCTTATTTTTGTCATTTTGTGCCTTGTTTAACCTGGTTTCGCCCCTAAGGCGCTCCCCCTTGCCACTTCCCCTGCCGCTGCCTCCCTGCCGTCCGCCCCCCTCGCGCCCCCATTCGCCGCTCCCTCCCGCCTCCCAGCTGCTCCTCCCTCCCCCCTCCCTTCTTAATGGCTGGCGCTGCGCATCACGGGTGAGCAACCTCTGCCCTGTTTTTGGTCTAGAGCTTGCCCCACACGTCCGCAGCATCACCTTGCTGTCTCGTGTCCCTGACCCCCGCCCACGCTGCTGCTAGCGTGTTCGCGGCCCTCCTCCACCTGCAGGCATCCTCCTGCACCTCATCCCTGGTGACTAGTGGGCTCTGGTAAGCTTCGCTAGACCCGTGTGCTCTCTGCCACTTTTCGCCGTATCTGTAAGTGTTTTCTACTTTTCAGTGCCTTGCCTCCTTGCGCTCTTGCCCCCATTTGTCCCCCTCTGATTGCTGTATTCCGATTGTATTTTGTGCCATTTACCGTATTTTGTGACTGTTTTTGACTTGTGCCTTATTTTTGTCATTTTGTGCCTTGTTTAACCTGGTTTCGCCCCTTAGGCGCTCCCCCTTGCCGCTTCCCCTGCCACTGTCTCCCTGCGGCCCCGCCCCCCTCATGCCCCCATTCACCGCTCCCTCCCGCCTCCTGACTCCCAGCTGCTCCTCCCTCCCCCCTCCCTTCTTAATAGCTGGCGCTGCGCGTCGCGGGTGAGCGACCTCTGACCTGTTTTTGGTCTAGAGCTCGCCCCCCACGTCCGCAGCACCACCTTGCTGTCTCGTGCCGTGACCCCCGCCCATGCTGCTGCTAGCGTGTTCGAGGCCCTCCTCCACCCACAGGCATCCTCCTGCGCCTCATCCCTGGTGTCTAGTGGGCTCTGGTAAGCTTCGGCTAGACCCGTGTGCTCTCTGCCGCTTTTCGTCGTATCTGTAAGTGTTTTCTACTTTTCAGCGCCTTGCCTCCTTGCGCGCTTTCCCCCATTTGTGCCTCCTCTGATTGCTGTATTCCGATTGTATTTTGTGTCATTTACCGTATTTTGTGACTGTTTTTGACTTGTGCCTTATTTTTGTCATTTTGTGCCTTGTTTAACCTGGTTTCGCCCCTTAGGCGCTCCCCCTTGCCGCTGCCTCCCTGCCACTGCCTCCCTGCGGCCCCGCCCCCCTCGTGCCCCCATTCGCTGCTCCTTCCCGCCTCCCGCCTCCCAGCTGCTCCCCCCTCCCCCCTCCCTTCTTAATGGCTGGCGCTGCGCGTCGCGGGTGAGCGACCTCTGACCTGTTTTTGGTCTAGCGCTCGCCCACCACGTCCGCAGCACCACCTTGCTGTCTCGTGCCCCTGACCCCCGCCCTCGCTGCTGCTAGCGTGTTCGAGGCCCTCCTCCACCCGCAGGCATCCTCCTGTGCCTCATCCCTGGTGTCTAGTGGGCTCTGGTAAGCTTCGCTAGACCAGTGTGCTCTCTGCCGCTTTTCGCCGTATCTGTAAGTGTTTTCTACTTTTCAGCGCCTTGCCTCCTTGCGCTCTTGCCCCCATTTGTGCCCCCTCTGATTGCTGTATTCCGATTGTATTTTGTGCCATTTACCGTATTTTGTGCCTGTTTTTGACTTGTGCCTTATTTTTGTCATTTCGTGCCTTGTTTAACCTGGTTTCGCCCCTTAGGCGCTCCCCCTTGCCGCTTCCCCTGCCGCTGCCTCCCTGCGGCCCCGCCCCCCTCGCGCTCCCATTCGCCGCTCCCTCCCACCTCCCGCCTCCCAGCTGCTCTTCCCCTCCCTTCTTAATGGCTGGCGCTGCGCGTCGCGGGTGAGCGACCTCTGACCTGTTTTGGTCTAGAGCTCGCCCCCCACGTCCGCAGCACCACCTTGCTGTCTCGTGCCCCTGACCCCCGCCCACACTGCTGCTAGCGTGTTCGAGGCCCTCCTGCAACCGCAGGCATCCTCCTGCGCCTCATCCCTGGTGTCTAGTGGGCTCTGGTAAGCTTCGCTAGACCCGTGTGCTCTCTGCTGCTTTTCGCCATTATCTGTAAGTGTTTTCTACTTTTCAGCGCCTTGCCTCCTTGCGCTCTTGCCCCCATTTGTGCCCCCTCTGATTGCTGTATTCCGATTGTATTTTGTGCCATTTACCGTATTATGCGACTATTTTTGACTTGTGCCTTATTTTTGTCATTTTGTGCCTTGTTTAACCTGGTTTCGCCCCTTAAGCGCTCCCCCTTGCCGCTTCCCCTGCCGCTGCCTCCCTGCGGCCCGCCCCCCCTCGCGCCCCCATTCGCCGCTCCCTCCCACCTCCCGCCTCCCAGCTGCTCCTCCCTCCCTTCTTAATGGCTGGCGCTGCACGTCGCGGGTGAGCAACCTCTGACCTGTTTTTGGTCTAGAGCTCGCCCCCCATGTCCGCAGCACCACCTTGCTGTCTTGTGCCCCTGACCCCCGCCTACGCTGCTGCTAGCGTGTTCGAGGCCCTCCTCCAACCGCAGGCATCCTCCTGCGCCTCATCCCTGGTGTCTAGTGGGCTCTGGTAAGCTTCGCTAGACCCGTGTGCTCTCTGCCGCTTTTCGTCGTATCTGTAAGTGTTTTCTACTTTTCAGCGCCTTGCCTCCTTGCGCTCTTGCCCCCATTTGTGCCCCCTCTGATTGCTGTATTCCGATTGTATTTTGTGCCATTTACCGTATTTTGTAACTGTTTTTGACTTGTGCCTTATTTTTGTCATTTTGTGCCTTGTTTAACCTGGTTTCGCCCCTTAGGCGCTCCCCCTTGCCGCTTCCCCTGCCTCCCTGCGGCTCTGCCCCCCTTGTGCCCCCATTCGCCGCTCCCTCCCGCCTCCCGCCTCCCAGCTGCTCCTACCTGCCCCCTCCCTTCTTAATGGCTGGCGCTGCGCGTCGCGGGTGAGCGACCTCTGACCTGTTTTTGGTCTAGTGCTCGCCCCCCACGTCCGCAGCACCACCTTGCTGTCTCGTGCCCCTGACCTCCGCCCACGCTGCTGCTAGCGTGTTCGAGGCCCTCCTCCACCCGCAGGCATCCTCCTGCGCCTCATCCTTGGTGTCTAGTGGCTCTGGTAAGCTTTGCTAGACCCGTGTGCTCTCTGCCGCTTTTCGCCGTATCTGTAAGTGTTTTCTACTTTTCAGCGCCTTGCCTCCTTGCGCTCCTGCCCCCATTTGTGCCCCCTCTGATTGCTGTATTCCGATTGTATTTTGTGCCATTTACCGTATTTTGTGACTGTTTTTGACTTGTGCCTTATTTTTGTCATTTTGTGCCTTCTTTAACTTCGTTTCGCCCCTTAGGCGCTGCCCCTTGCCGCTTCCCCTGCTGCTGCCTCCCTGCGGCCCCCTCCCCCCTTGCGCCCCCATTCGCCGCTCCCTCCCGCCTCCCGCCTCCCAGCTGCTCCTCCCTCCCCCTCCCTTCTTAATGGCTGGCGCTGCGCATCGCGGGTGAGCGACCTCTGACCTGTTCTTGGTGTAGAGCTCGCCCCCCACGTACGCAGCACCACCTTGCTGTCTCGTGCCCCTGACCCCCGCCTACGCTGCTGCTAGCGTGTTCGAGGCCCTCCTCCACCCCCAGGCATCCTCCTGCGCCTCATCTCTGGTGTCTAGTGGGCTCTGGTAAGCTTCGCTAGACCCGTTTGCTCTCTGCCGCTTTTCGCCGTATGTGAAAGTGTTTTCTACTTTTCAGCGCCTTGCCTCCTTGCGCTCTTGCCCCCCATTTGTGCCCCCTCTGATTGCTGTATTCCGATTGTATTTGTGCCATTTACCGTATTTTGTGACTGTTTTTGACTTGTGCCTTATTTTTGTCATTTTGTGCCTTGTTTAACCTGGTTTCGCCCCTTAGGCGCTCCCCCTTGCCGCTTCCCCTGCCGCTGCCTCCCTGCGGCCCCCGCCCCCCTCGCGCCCCCATTCGCCGCTCCCTCCTGCCTCTCACCTCCCAGCTGCTCCTCCCTCCCCCTCCCTTCTTAATGGCTGGCGCTGCGCGTTGCGGGTGAGCGACCTCTGACCTGTTTTTGGTCTAGAGCTCGCCCCCCACGTCCGCAGCACCACCTTGCAGTCTCGTGCCCCTGACCCCCACCCACGCTGCTGCTAGCGTGTTCGAGGCCCTCCTCCACCCGCAGGCATCCTCCTGCGCCTCATCCCTGGTGTCTAGTGGGCTCTGGTAAGCTTCGCTAGACCAGTGTGCTCTCTGCCGCTTTTCGCCGTATCTGTAAGTGTTTTCTACTTTTCAGCGCCTTGCCTCCTTGGGCTCTTGCCCGCATTTGTGCCCCCTCTGATTGCAGTATTCCGATTGTATTTTGTGCCATTTACTGTAATTTGTGACTGTTTTTGACTTGTGCCTTATTTTTGTCATTTTGTGCCTTGTTTAACCTGGTTTCGCCCCTTAAGCGCTCCCCCTTGCCACTTCCCCTGCCTCCCTTTAGGCCCCGCCCCCCTCGCGCCCCCATTCGCCGCTCCCTCCCGCCTCCCAGCTGCTCCTCCCTCCCCCCTCCCTTCTTAATGGCTGGCGCTGCGCGTTTCGGGTGAGCGACCTCTGACCTGTTTTTGGTCTAGAGCTCGCAACACACGTCCGCAGCACCACCTTGCTGTCTCGTGCCCCTGACCCCCGCCCACGCTGCTGCTAGCGTGTTCGAGGCCCTCCTCCACCCGCAGGCATCCTCCTGCGCCTCATCCCTGGTGTCTAGTGGGCTCAGGTAAGCTTCGCTAGACCCGTGTGCTCTCTGCCGCTTTTCACCGTTTCTGTAAGTGTTTTCTACTTTTCAGCGCCTTGCCTCCTTGCGCTCTTGCCCCCATTTGTGCCCCCTCTGATTGCTGTATTCCGATTGTATTTTGTGCCATTTACCGTATTTTGTGACTGTTTTTGACTTGTGCCTTATTTTTGTCATTTTGTGCCTTCTTTAACCTGGTTTCGCCCATTAGGCGCTCCCCCTTGCCGCTTCCCCTTGCCGCTGCCTCCCTGCGGCCCCACCCCTCACGCGCCCCCATTCGCGGCTCCCTCCCACCTCCCGCCTCCCAGCTGCTCCTCCCTCCCCCCTCCCTTCTTAATGGCTGGCGCTGCGCGTTTCGGGTGAGCGACCTCTGACCTGTTTTTGGTCTAGAGCTCGCCCCCCACGTCCGCAGCACCACCTTGCTGTCTCGTGCCACTGACCCCCGCCCACGCTGCTGCTAGCGTGTTCGAGGCCCTCCTCCACCCGCAGGCATCCTCCTGCGCCTCATCCCTGGTGTCTAGTGGGCTCTGGTAAGCTTCGCTAGACCTGTGTGCTCTCTGCCGCTTTTCACTGTTTCTGTAAGTGTTTTCTACTTTTCAGCGCCTTGCCTCCTTGCGCTCTTGCCCCCATTTGTGCCCCCTCTGATTGCTGTATTCCGATTGTATTTTGTGCCATTTACCGTATTTTGTGACTGTTTTTAACTTGTGCCTTATTTTTGTCATTTTGTGCCTTGTTTAACCTGGTTTCGCCCCTTAGGCGCTCCCCCTTGCCGCTTCCCCTGCCGCTGCCTCCCTGCAGCCCGCCCCCCTCGTGCCCCCATTCGCCGCTCCCTCCCGCCTCCCGCCTCCCAGCTGCTCCTCCCTCCCCCCTCCCTTCTCAATGGCTGGCAATGCGCGTTGCGGGTGAGCGACCTCTGACCTGTTTTTGGTCTAGAGCTCGCCCCCCACGTCCGCAGCACCTCCTTGCTGTCTCGTGCCCCTGACCCCCGCCCACACTGCAACTAGCGTGTTCGAGGCCCTCCTCACCCGCAGGCATCCTCCTGCGCCTCATCCCTGGTGTCTAGTGGGCTCTTTAAGCTTCGCTAGACCTGTGTGCTCTCTGCCGCTTTTCGTCGTATCTGTAAGTGTTTTCTACTTTTCAGCGCCTTGCCTCCTTGCGCTCTTGCCCCCATTTGTGCCCCGTCTGATTGCTGTATTCCGATTGTATTTTGAGCCATTTACCGTATTTTGTGACTGTTTTGACTTGTGCTTTATTTTTGTCATTTTGTGCCTTGCTTAACCTGGTTTCGCCCCTTAGGCGCTCCCCCTTGCCGCTTCCCCTGCCGCTGCCTCCCTGCGGCCCCCCCACTCGTGCCCCCATTCGCCGCTCCCTCCCACCTCCCGCCTCCCAGCTGCTCCTCCCTCCCCCCTCACTTCTTAATGGCTGGCGCTGCGTGTCGCGGGTGAGCGACCTCTGACCTGTTTTTGGTATAGTGCTCGCCCCCCCACGTCCGCAGCACCACCTTGAGGTCTCCTGCCCCTGACCCCCGCCCACACTGCTGCTAGCGTGGTCAAGGCCCTCCTCCATCCGCAGGCATCCTCCTGTGCCTCTTCCCTGGTGTCTAGTGGGCTCTGGTAAGCTTCGCTAGACCCGTGTGCTCTCTGCCGCTTTTCGCCGTATCTGTAAGTGTTTTCTACTTTTCAGCACCTTGCCTCCTTGCGCTCTTGCCCCCATTTATGCCCCCTCTGATTGCTGTATTCCGATTGTATTTTGTGCCATTTACCGTATTTTGTGACTGTTTTTGACTTGTGCCTTATTTTTGTCATTTTGTGCCTTGTTTAACCTGGTTTCGCCCCTTAGGCGCTCCCACTTGCCGCTTCCCCTGCCGCTGCCTCCCTGCGGCCCCGCCCCCCTCATGCCCCCATTCGCCGCTCCCTCCCGCCTCCCACCTCCCAGCTGCTCCTCCCTCCCCCCTCCCTCCTTAATGGCCGGCGCTGCGCATCGCGGGTGAGCGACCTCTGACCTGTTTTTGGTCTAGAGCTCGCCCCCCACGTCCGCAGCACCACCTTGCTGTCTCGTGCCCCTGACCCCCGCCTACGCTGCTGCTAGCGTGTTTGAGGCCCTCCTCCACCCGCAGGCATCCTCCTGCGCCTCATCCCTGGTGTCTAGTGGGCTCTGGTAAGCTTCGCTAGACCCGTGTGCTCTCTGCCGCTTTTCGCCGTATCTGTAAGTGTTTTCTACTTTTCAGCGCCTTGCCTCCTTGCGCTCTTGCCCCCATTTGTGCCCCCTCTGATTGCTGTATTCTGATTGTATTTTGTGCCATTTAGCGTATTTGTGACTGTTTTTGACTTGTGCCTTATTTTTGTCATTTTGTGCCTTGTTTAATCTGGTTTCGCCCCTTAGGCGCTCCCCCTTGCCGCTTCCTCCCCTGCCGCTGCCTCCCTGCGGCCCCGCCCCCTCACGCCCCTATTCGCCGCTCCCTCCCACCTCCCAGCTGCTCCTCCCCTCCCCCCTCCCTTCTTAATGGCTGGCGCTGCGCGTCGCGGGTGAGCGACCTCTGACCTGTTTTTGGTCTAGAGCTCGCCCCCCACGTCCGCAGCACCACCTTGCTGTCTCGTGCCCCTGACCCCCGCCCACGCTGCTGCTAGCGTGTTCGAGGCCCTCCTCCACACGCAGGCATCCTCCTGCGCCTCATCCCTGGTGTCTAGTGGGCTCTGGTAAGCTTCGCTAGACCCGTGTGCTCTCTGCTGCTTTTCGTCATATCTGTAAGTGTTTTCTACTTTTCAGCGCCTTGCTTCCTTGCGCTCTTGCCCCCATTTGTGCCCCCTCTGATTGCTGTATTCCGATTGTATTTTGTGCCATTTACCGTATTTTGCGACTATTTTTGACTTGTGCCTTATTTTTGTCATTTTGTGCCTTGTTTAACCTGATTTCGCCCCTTAAGCGCTCCCCCTTGCCGCTTCCCCTGCCGCTGCCTACCTGCGGCCCGCCCCCCTCGTACCCCCATTCGCCGCCCCCTCCTGCCTCCCGCCTCCCAGCTGCTCCTCCCTCCCCCTTCCTTCTTAATGGCTGGCGCTGCGCGTCGCGGGTGAGCGACCTCTGACCTGTTTTTGGTCTAGAGCTCGCCCCCCATGTCCGCAGCACCACCTTGCTGTCTCGTGCCCCTGACCCCCGCCTACGCTGCTGCTAGCGTGTTCGAGGCCCTCCTCCACCCGCAGGCATCCTCCTGTGCCTCATCCCTGGTGTCTAGTGGGCTCTGGTAAGCTACGCTAGACCAGTGTGCTCTCTGCCGCTTTTCGTCGTATCTGTAAGTGTTTTCTACTTTTCAGCGCCTTGCCTCCTTGCGCTCTTGCCCCCATTTGTGCCCCCTCTGATTGCTGTATTCCGATTGTATTTTGTGCCATTTACCGTATTTTGTGACCGTTTTTGACTTGTGCCTTATTTTTGTCATTTTGTGCCTTGTTTAACCTGGTTTCGCCCCTTAGGCGCTCCCACTTGCCGCTTCCCCTGCCGCTGCCTCCCTGCGGCCCCGCCCCCCTCGTGCCCCCACTCACCGCTCCCTCCCGCCTCCCGCCTCCCAGCTGCTCCTCCCTGCCCCCTCCCTTCTTAATGGCTGGCGCTGCGCGTCGCAGGTGAGCGACCTCTGACCTGTTTTTGGTCTAGTGCTCGCCCCCCACGTCCGCAGCAGCACCTTGCTGTCTCGTGCCCCTGACCCCCCGCCCAAGCTGCTGCTAGCGTGTTCGAGGCCCTCCTCCACCCGCAGGCATCCTCCTGCGCCTCATCCCTGGTGTCTAGTGGGCTCTGGTAAGCTTCGCTAGACCCGTTTGCTCTCTGCCGCTTTTCGCCGTATGTGAAAGTGTTTTCTACTTTTCAGCGCCTTGCCTCCTTGCGCTCTTGCCCCCATTTGTGCCCCCTCTGATTGCTGTATTCCGATTGTATTTTGTGCCATTTACCGTATTTTGTGACTGTTTTTAACTTGTGCCTTATTTTTGTCATTTTGTGCCTTGTTTAACCTGGTTTCGCCCCTTAGGCGCTCCCCCTTGCCGCTTCCCCTGCCGCTGCCTCCCTGCAGCCCGCCCCCCCTCGTGCCCCCATTCGCCGCTCCCTCCCGCCTCCCGCCTCCCAGCTGCTCCTCCCTCCCCCCTCCCTTCTCAATGGCTGGCAATGCGCGTTGCGGGTGAGCGACCTCTGACCTGTTTTTGGTCTAGAGCTCGCCCCCCCACGTCCGCAGCACCTCCTTGCTGTCTCGTGCCCCTGACCCCCGCCCACACTGCAACTAGCGTGTTCGAGGCCCTCCTCCACCCGCAGGCATCCTCCTGCGCCTCATCCCTGGTGTCTAGTGGGCTCTTTAAGCTTCGCTAGACCTGTGTGCTCTCTGCCTCTTTTCGTCGTATCTGTAAGTGTTTTCTACTTTTCAGCGCCTTGCCTCCTTGCGCTCTTGCCCCCATTTGTGCCCCGTCTGATTGCTGTATTCCGATTGTATTTTGAGCCATTTACCGTATTTTGTGACTGTTTTTGACTTGTGCTTTATTTTTGTCATTTTGTGCCTTGCTTAACCTGGTTTCGCCCCTTAGGCGCTCCCCCTTGCCGCTTCCCCCTGCCGCTGCCTCCCTGCGGCCCCCCCACTCGTGCCCCCATTCGCCGCTCCCTCCCACCTCCCGCCTCCCAGCTGCTCCTCCCTCCCCCCCTCACTTCTTAATGGCTGGCGCTGCGTGTCGCGGGTGAGCGACCTCTGACCTGTTTTTGGTATAGTGCTCGCCCCCCACGTCCGCAGCACCACCTTGAGGTCTCCTGCCCCTGACCCCCGCCCACACTGCTGCTAGCGTGGTCGAGGCCCTCCTCCATCCGCAGGCATCCTCCTGTGCCTCTTCCCTGGTGTCTAGTGGGCTCTGGTAAGCTTCGCTAGACCCGTGTGCTCTCTGCCGCTTTTCGCCGTATCTGTAAGTGTTTTCTACTTTTCAGCACCTTGCCTCCTTGCGCTCTTGCCCCCATTTATGCCCCCTCTGATTGCTGTATTCCGATTGTATTTTGTGCCATTTACCGTATTTTGTGACTGTTTTTGACTTGTGCCTTATTTTTGTCATTTTGTGCCTTGTTTAACCTGGTTTCGCCCCTTAGGCGCTCCCACTTGCCGCTTCCCCTGCCGCTGCCTCCCTGCGGCCCCGCCCCCCCTCATGCCCCCATTCGCCGCTCCCTCCCGCCTCCCACCTCCCAGCTGCTCCTCCCTCCCCCCTCCCTCCTTAATGGCCGGCGCTGCGCATCGCGGGTGAGCGACCTCTGACCTGTTTTTGGTCTAGAGCTCGCCCCCCACGTCCGCAGCACCACCTTGCTGTCTCGTGCCCCTGACCCCCGCCTACGCTGCTGCTAGCGTGTTTGAGGCCCTCCTCCACCCGCAGGCATCCTCCTGCGCCTCATCCCTGGTGTCTAGTGGGCTCTGGTAAGCTTCGCTAGACCCGTGTGCTCTCTGCCGCTTTTCGCCGTATCTGTAAGTGTTTTCTACTTTTCAGCGCCTTGCCTCCTTGCACTCTTGCCCCCATTTGTGCCCCCTCTGATTGCTGTATTCTGATTGTATTTTGTGCCATTTAGCGTATTTTGTGACTGTTTTTGACTTGTGCCTTATTTTTGTCATTTTGTGCCTTGTTTAATCTGGTTTCGCCCCTTAGGCGCTCCCCCTTGCCGCTTCCCCTGCCACTGCCTCCCTGCGGCCCCGCCCCCTCACGCCCCTATTCGCCGCTCCCTCCCACCTCCCAGCTGCTCCTCCCTCCCCCCTCCCTTCTTAATGGCTGGCGCTGCGCGTCGCGGGTGAGCGACCTCTGACCTGTTTTTGGTCTAGAGCTCGCCCCCCACGTCCGCAGCACCACCTTGCTGTCTCGTGCCCCTGACCCCCGCCCACGCTGCTGCTAGCGTGTTCGAGGCCCTCCTCCACACGCAGGCATCCTCCTGCGCCTCATCCCTGGTGTCTAGTGTGCTCTGGTAAGCTTCGCTAGACCCGTGTGCTCTCTGCTGCTTTTCGTCATATCTGTAAGTGTTTTCTACTTTTCAGCGCCTTGCTTCCTTGCGCTCTTGCCCCCATTTGTGCCCACTCTGATTGCTGTATTCCGATTGTATTTTGTGCCATTTACCGTATTTTGCGACTATTTTTGACTTGTGCCTTATTTTTGTCATTTTGTGCCTTGTTTAACCTGATTTCGCCCCTTAAGCGCTCCCCCTTGCCGCTTCCCCTGCCGCTGCCTACCTGCGGCCCGCCCCCCTCGTACCCCCATTCGCCGCCCCCTCCTGCCTCCCGCCTCCCAGCTGCTCCTCCCTCCCCCTTCCTTCTTAATGGCTGGCGCTGCGCGTCGCGGGTGAGCGACCTCTGACCTGTTTTTGGTCTAGAGCTCGCCCCCCATGTCCGCAGCACCACCTTGCTGTCTCGTGCCCCTGACCCCCGCCTACGCTGCTGCTAGCGTGTTCGAGGCCCTCCTCCACCCGCAGGCATCCTCCTGTGCCTCATCCCTGGTGTCTAGTGGGCTCTGGTAAGCTACGCTAGACCAGTGTGCTCTCTGCCGCTTTTCGTCGTATCTGTAAGTGTTTTCTACTTTTCAGCGCCTTGCCTCCTTGCGCTCTTGCCCCCATTTGTGCCCCCTCTGATTGCTGTATTCCGATTGTATTTTGTGCCATTTACCGTATTTTGTGACCGTTTTTGACTTGTGCCTTATTTTTGTCATTTTGTGCCTTGTTTAACCTGGTTTCGCCCCTTAGGCGCTCCCCCTTGCCGCTTCCCCTGCCGCTGCCTCCCTGCGGCCCCGCCCCCCTCGTGCCCCCACTCACCGCTCCCTCCCGCCTCCCGCCTCCCAGCTGCTCCTCCCTGCCCCCTCCCTTCTTAATGGCTGGCGCTGCGCGTCGCAGGTGAGCGACCTCTGACCTGTTTTTGGTCTAGTGCTCGCCCCCCACGTCCGCAGCAGCACCTTGCTGTCTCGTGCCCCTGACCCCCGCCCAAGCTGCTGCTAGCGTGTTCGAGGCCCTCCTCCACCCGCAGGCATCCTCCTGCGCCTCATCCCTGGTGTCTAGTGGACTCTGGTAAGCTTCGCTAGATCCGTGTGCTCTCTGCCGCTTTTCGCCGTATCTGTAAGTGTTTTCTACTTTTCAGCGCCTTGCCTCCTTGCGCTCTTGCCCCATTTGTGCCCCCTCTGATTGTTGTATTCTGATTGTATTTTGTGCCATTTACCGTATTTTGTGACTGTTTTTGACTTGTGCCTTATTTTTGTCATTTTGTGCCTTGTTTAACCTGGTTTCGCCCATTAGGCGCTCCCCCTTGCCGCTTCCCCTGCCGCTGCCTCCCTGCGTCCCCACCCCCCTCGCGCCCCCATTCGCCGCTCCCTCCCGCCTCCCAGTTGCTTCTCCCTCCCCCCTCCCTTCTTAATGGCTGGCGTTGCGCGTACCGGGTGAGAGACCTCTGACCTGTTTTTGGTCTAGAGCTCGCCCCCCACGTCCGCAGCATCACCTTGCTGTCTCGTGCCCCTGACCCCCGCCTACGCTGCTGCTAGCGTGTTCGAGGCCCTCCTCCACCCGCAGGCATCCTCCTGCGCCTCATCCCTGGTGTCTAGGTGGCTCTGGTAAGCTTTGCTAGACCCGTGTGCTCTCTGCCGCTTTTCGCCGTTTCTGTAAGTGTTTTCTACTTTTCAGCGCCTTGCCTCCTTGCACTCTTGCCCCCATTTGTGCCCCCTCTGATTGCTGTATTCCGATTATATTTTGAGCCATTTACTGTATTTTCTGACTGTTTTTGACTTGTGCCTTATTTTTGTCATTTTGTGCCTTGTTTAACCTAGTTCCGCCCCTTAGGCGCTCCCCCTTGCCACTTCCCCTGCCGCTGCCTCCCTGCGGCCCGCCCCCCTCGCGCCCCCATTCGCCGCTCCCCCCGCCTCCCAGCTGCTCCTCCCTCCCCCCTCCCCCCTCCCTTATTAATGGCTGGCGCTGCGCATCACGGGTGAGCAACCTCTTCCCTGTTTTTGGTCTAGAGCTTGCCCCACACGTCCGCAGCACCACCTTGCTGTCTCGTGCCCCTGACCCCCGCCCACGCTGCTGCTAGCGTGTTCGAGGCCCTCCTCCACCCGCAGGCATCCTCCTGCACCTCATCCCTGGTGTCTAGTGGGCTCTGGTAAGCTTCGCTAGACCCGTGTGCTCTCTGCCACTTTTCGCCGTATCTGTAAGTGTTTTCTACTTTTCAGCGCCTTGCCTCCTTGCGCTCTTGCCCCCATTTGTCCCCCTCTGATTGCTGTATTCCGATTGTATTTTGTGCCATTTACCGTATTTTGTGACTGTTTTTGACTTGTGCCTTATTTTTGTCATTTTGTGCCTTGTTTAACCTGGTTTCACCCCTTAGGCGCTCCCCCTTGCCGCTTCCCCTGCCGCTGTCTCCCTGCGGCCCTGCGGCCCCGCCCCCCTCATGCCCCCATTCACCGCTCCCTCCCGCCTCCTGCCTCCCAGCTGCTCCTCCCTCCCTCCTCCCTTCTTAATGGCTGGCGCTGCGCGTCGCGGGTGAGCGACCGCTGACCTGTATTTGGTCTAGTGCTCGCCCCCCACGTCCGCAGCACCACCTTGCTGTCTCGTGACCCTGACCCCCGCCCAAGCTGCTGCTACCGTGTTCGAGGCCCTCCTCCACCCGCAGGCATCCTCCTGCGCCTCATCCCTGGTCTCTAGTGGACTCTGGTAAGCTTCGCTAGACCCGTGTGCTCTCTGCCGCTTTTCGCCGTATCTATAAGTGTTTTCTACTTTTCAGCGCCTTGCCTCCTTGCGCTCTTGCCCCATTTGAGCCCCCTCTGATTGTTGTATTCCGATTGTATTTTGTGCCATTTACCGTATTTTGTGACTGTTTTTGACTTGTGCCTTATTTTTGTCATTTTGTGCCTTGTTTAACCTGGTTTCGCCCCTTAGGCGCTCCCCCTTGCCGCTTCCCCTGCCGCTGCCTCCCTGCGTCCCCGCCCCCCTCGCGCCCCCATTCGCCGCTCCCTCCCGCCTCCCGCCTCCCAGCTGCTTCTCCCTCCCCCTCCCTTCTTAATGGCTGGCGTTGCGCGTACCGGGTGAGCGACCTCTGACCTGTTTTTGGTCTAGAGCTCGCCCCCCACGTCCGCAGCATCACCTTGCTGTCTCGTGCCCCTGACCCCCGCCTACGCTGCTGCTAGCGTGTTCGAGGCCCTCCTCCACCCGCAGGCATCCTCCTGCGCCTCATCCCTGGTGTCTAGGTGGCTCTGGTAAGCTTTGCTAGACCCGTGTGCTCTCTGCCGCTTTTCGCCGTATCTGTAAGTGTTTTCTACTTTTCAGCGCCTTGCCTCCTTGCGCTCTTGCCCCCATTTGTGCCCCCTCTGATTGCTGTATTCCGATTGTATTTTGTGCCATTTACCGTATTTTGTGACTGTTTTTGACTTGTGCCTTATTTTTGTCATTTTGTGCCTTGTTTAACCTGGTTTCGCCCCTAAGGCGCTCCCACTTGCCGCTTCCCCTGCTGCTGCCTCCCTGCGGCCCCGTCCCCCTCACGCCCCCATTCGCCGCTCCCTCCCGCCTCCCGCCTCCCAGCTGCTCCTCCCTCCCCCCCTCCCTTCTTAATGGCTGGCGCTGCGCGTTGCGGGTGAGCGACCTCTGACCTGTTTTTGGTCTAGAGCTCGCCCCCCACGTCCGCAGCACCACCATGGTGTCTCGTGCCCCTGACCCCCGCCCACGCTGCTGCTAGCGTGTTCGAGGCCCTCCTCCACCCGCAGGCATCCTCCTGCGCCTCATCCCTGGTGTCTAGTGGGCTCTGGTAAGCTTCGCTAGACCAGTGTGCTCTCTGCCGCTTTTCGCCGTATCTGTAAGTGTTTTCTACTTTTCATCGCCTTGCCTCCTTCCGCTCTTGCCCCCATTTGTGCCCCCTCTGATTGCTGTATTCCGATTGTATTTTGTGCCATTTACCGTATTTTGTGACTGTTTTTGACTTGTGCCTTATTTTTGTCATTTTGTGCCTTGTTTAACCTGGTTTCGCCCCTAAGGCGCTCCCACTTGCCGCTTCCCCTGCTGCTGCCTCCCTGCGGCCCCGCCCCCCTCACGCCCCCATTCGCCGCTCCCTCCCGCCTCCCAGCTGCTCCTCCCTCCCCCCCTCCCTTCTTAATGGCTGGCGCTGCGCGTTGCGGGTGAGCGACCTCTGACCTGTTTTTGGTCTAGAGCTCGCCCCCCACGTCCGCAGCACCACCATGGTGTCTCGTGCCCCTGACCCCCGCCCACGCTGCTGCTAGCGTGTTCGAGGCCCTCCTCCACCCGCAGGCATCCTCCTGCGCCTCATCCCTGGTGTCTAGTGGGCTCTGGTAAGCTTCGCTAGACCAGTGTGCTCTCTGCCGCTTTTCGCCGTATCTGTAAGTGTTTTCTACTTTTCATCGCCTTGCCTCCTTCCGCTCTTGCCCCCATTTGTGCCCCCTCTGGTTGCTGTATTCCGATTGTATTTTGTGCCATTTACTGTATTTTCTGACTGTTTTTGACTTGTGCCTTATTTTTGTCATTTTGTGCCTTGTTTATCCTAGTTCCGCCCCTTAGGCGCTCCCCCTTGCCACTTCCCCTGCCGCTGCCTCCCTGCGGCCCGCCCCCCTCGCGCCCCCATTCGCCGCTCCCTCCCGCCTCCCAGCTGCTCCTCCCTCCCCCCTCCCTTCTTAATGGCTGGCGCTGCGCATCACGGGTGAGCAACCTCTGCCCTGTTTTTGGTCTAGAGCTCGCCCCCCACGTCCGCAGCATCACCTTGATGTCTCGTGCCCCTGACCCCCGCCTACGCTGCTGATAGCGTGTTCGAGGCCCTCCTCCACCCGCAGGCATCCTCCTGCGCCTCATCCCTGGTGTCTAGGTGGCTCTGGTAAGCTTTGCTAGACCCGTGTGCTCTCTGCCGCTTTTCGCCGTATCTGTAAGTGTTTTCTACTTTTCAGCGCCTTGCCTCCTTGCGCTCTTGCCCCCATTTGTCCCCCTCTGATTGCTGTATTCCGATTGTATTTTGTGCCATTTACCGTATTTTGTGACTGTTTTTGACTTGTGCCTTATTTTTGTCATTTTGTGCCTTGTTTAACCTGGTTTCGCCCCTAAGGCGCTCCCCCTTGCCGCTTCCCCTGCCGCTGCCTCCCTGCGGCCCGCCCCCCTCGTGCCCCCATTCGCCGCTCCCTCCCGCCTCCCAGCTGCTCCTCCCTCCCCCCCTCCCTTCTTAATGGCTGGCGCTGCGTGTTGCGGGTGAGCGACCTCTGACCTGTTTTTGGTCTAGAGCTCGCCCCCCACGTCCGCAGCACCACCATGGTGTCTCGTGCCCCTGACCCCCGCCCACGCTGCTGCTAGCGTGTTCGAGGCCCTCCTCCACGCGCAGGCATCCTCCTGCGCCTCATCCCTGGTGTCTAGTGGGCTCTGGTAAGCTTCGCTAGACCAGTGTGCTCTCTGCCGCTTTTCGCCATATCTGTAAGTGTTTTCTACTTTTCATCGCCTTGCCTCCTTCCGCTCTTGCCCCCATTTGTGCCCCCTCTGATTGCTGTATTCCGATTGTATTTTGTGCCATTTACTGTATTTTCTGACTGTTTTTGACTTGTGCCTTATTTTTGTCATTTTGTGCCTTGTTTAACCTAGTTCCGCCCCTTAGGCGCTCCCCCTTGCCACTTCCCCTGCCGCTGCCTCCCTGCGGCCCGCCCCCCTCGCGCCCCCATTCGCCGCTCCCTCCCGCCTCCCAGCTGCTCCTCCCTCCCCCCTCCCTTCTTAATGGCTGGCGCTGCGCCTCACGGGTGAGCAACCTCTGCCCTGTTTTTGGTCTAGAGCTTGCCCCACACGTCCGCAGCACCACCTTGCTGTCTCGTGCCTCTGACCCCCGCCCACGCTGCTGCTAGCGTGTTCGAGGCCCTCCTCCACCCGCAGGCATCCTCCTGCACCTCATCCCTGGTGTCTAGTGGGCTCTGGTAAGCTTCGCTAGACCCGTGTGCTCTCTGCCACTTTTCGCCGTATCTGTAAGTGTTTTCTACTTTTCAGCGCCTTGCCTCCTTGCGCTCTTGCCCCCATTTGTCTCCCTCTGATTGCTGTATTCCGATTGTATTTTGTGCCATTTACCATATTTTGTGACTGTTTTTGACTTGTGCCTTATTTTTGTCATTTTGTGCCTTGTTTAACCTGGTTTCGCCCCTTAGGCGCTCCCCCTTGCCGCTTCCCCTGCCGCTGTCTCCCTGCGGCCCGCCCCCCTCATGCCCCCATTCACCGCTCCCTCCCGCCTCCTGCCTCCCAGCTGCTCCTCCCTCCCCCCTCCCTTCTTAATGGCTGGCGCTGCGCGTCGCGGGTGAGCGACCGCTGACCTGTTTTTGGTCTAGAGCTCGCCCCCCACGTCCGCAGCACCACCTTGCTGTCTCGTGCCCGTGACCCCCGCCCATGCTGCTGCTAGCGTGTTCGAGGCCCTCCTCCACCCACAGGCATCCTCCTGCACCTCATCCCTGGTGTCTAGAGGGCTCTGGTAAGCTTCGCTAGACCCGTGTGCTCTCTGCCGCTTTTCGTCGTATCTGTAAGTGTTTTCTACTTTTCAGCGCCTTGCCTCCTTGCGCGCTTTCCCCCATTTGTGCCGCCTCTGATTGCTGTATTCCGATTGTATTTTGTGTCATTTACCGTATTTTGTGACTGTTTTTGACTTGTGCCTTATTTTTGTCATTTTGTGCCTTGTTTAACCTGGTTTCGCCCCTTAGGCGCTCCCCCTTGCCGCTGCCTCCCTGCCACTGCCTCCCTGCGGCCCGCCCCCCTCGTGCCCCCATTCGCTGCTCCTTCCCGCCTCCCGCCTCCCAGCTGCTTCTCCCTCCCCCCTCCCTTCTTAATGGCTGGCGCTGCGCGTCGCGGGTGAGCGACCTCTGACCTGTTTTTGGTCTAGTGCTCGCCCTCCACGTCCGCACCACCACCTTGCTGTCTCGTGCCCTTGAAACCCGCCCACACTGCTGCTAGCGTGTTCGAGGCCCTCCTCCACCCGCAGGCATCCTCCTGCGCCTCATCCCTGGTCTCTAGTGGGCTCTGGTAAGCTTCACTAGACCCGTGTGCCCTCTGCCGCTTTTTGCCGTATCTGTAAGTGTTTTCTACTTTTCAGCGCCTTGCCTCCTTGCGCTCTTGCCCCCATTTGTGCCCCCTCTGATTGCTGTATTCCGATTGTATTTTGTGCCATTTACCGTATTTTGTGCCTGTTTTTGACTTGTGCCTTATTTTTGTCATTTCGTGCCTTGTTTAACCTGGTTTCGCCCCTTAGGCGCTCCCCCTTGCCGCTTCCCCTGCCGCTGCCTCCCTGCGGCCCCACCCCCCTTGCGCCCCCATTCGCCGCTCCCTCCCACCTCCCGCCTCCCAGCTGCTCCTCCCTCCCCCCTCCCTTCTTAATGGCTGGCGCTGCGCGTCGCAGGTGAGCGACCTCTGACCTGTTTTTGGTCTAGAGCTCGCCCCCCATGTCCGCAGCACCACCTTGCTATCTTGTGCCCCTGACCCCCGCCTACGCTACTGCTAGCGTGTTCGAGGCCCTCCTCCAACCGCAGGCATCCTCCTGCGCCTCATCCCTGGTGTCTAGTGGGCTCTGGTAAGCTTCGCTAGACCCGTGTGCTCTCTGCTGCTTTTCGCCATATCTGTAAGTGTTTTCTACTTTTCAGCGCCTTGCCTCCTTGCGCTCTTGCCCCCATTTGTGCCCCCTCTGATTGCTGTATTCCGATTGTATTTTGTGCCATTTACCGTATTATGCGACTATTTTTGACTTGTGCCTTATTTTTGTCATTTTGTGCCTTGTTTAACCTGGTTTCGCCCCTTAAGCGCTCCCCCTTGCCGCTTCCCCTGCCGCTGCCTCCCTGCGGCCCGCCCCCCTCGCGCCCCCATTCGCCGCTCCCTCCCACCTCCCGCCTCCCAGCTGCTCCTCCCTCCCCCCTCCCTTCTTAATGGCTGGCGCTGCGCGTCGCGGGTGAGCGACCTCTGACCTGTTTTTGGTCTAGAGCTCGCCCCCCATGTCCGCAGCACCACCTTGCTGTCTTGTGCCCCTGACCCTCCGCCTACACTGCTGCTAGCTTGTTCGAGGCCCTCCTCCAACCGCAGGCATCCTCCTGCGCCTCATCCCTGGTGTCTAGTGGGCTCTGGTAAGCTTCGCTAGACCCGTGTGCTCTCTGCCACTTTTCGTCGTATCTGTAAGTGTTTTCTACTTTTCAGCGCCTTGCCTCCTTGCGCTCTTGCCCCCATTTGTGCCCCCTCTGATTGCTGTATTCCGATTGTATTTTGTGCCATTTACCGTATTTTGTAACTGTTTTTGACTTGTGCCTTATTTTTGTCATTTTGTGCCTTGTTTAACCTGGTTTCGCCCCTTAGGCGCTCCCCCTTGCCGCTTCCCCTGCCTCCCTGCGGCTCTGCCCCCCTCGTGCCCCCATTCGCCGCTCCCTCCCGCCTCCCGCCTCCCAGCTGCTCCTCCCTGCCCCCTCCCTTCTTAATGGCTGGCGCTGCGCGTCGCGGGTGAGCGACCTCTGACCTGTTTTTGGTCTAGTGCTCGCCCCCCACGTCCGCAGCACCACCTTGCTGTCTCGTGCCCCTGACCCCCGCCCACGCTGCTGCTAGCGTGTTCGAGGCCCTCCTCCACCCGCAGGCATCCTCCTGCGCCTCATCCCTGGTGTCTAGTGGGCTCTGGTAATCTTTGCTAGACCTGTGTGCTCTCTGCCGCTTTTCGCCGTATCTGTAAGTGTTTTCTACTTTTCAGCGCCTTGCCTCCTTGCGCTCCTGCCCCCATTTGTGCCCCCTCTGATTGCTGTATTCCGATTGTATTTTGTGCCATTTACCGTATTTTGTGACTGTTTTTGACTTGTGCCTTATTTTTGTCATTTTGTGCCTTCTTTAACTTCGTTTCGCCCCTTAGGCCCTCCCCCTTGCCGCTTCCCCTGCCGCTGCCTCCCTGCGGCCCCCTCCCCCCTCGCGCCCCCATTCGCCGCTCCCTCCCGCCTCCGCCTCCCAGCTGCTCCTCCCTCCCCCCTCCCTTCTTAATGGCTGGCGCTGCGTGTCGCGGGTGAGCGACCTCTGACCTGTTTTTGGTCTAGAGCTCGCCCCCCACGTCCGCAGCACCACCTTGCTGTCTCGTGCCCCTGACCCCCGCCTACGCTGCTGCTAGCGTGTTCGAGGCCCTCCTCCACCCGCAGGCATCCTCCTGCGCCTCATCTCTGGTGTCTAGTGGGCTCTGGTAAGCTTCGCTAGACCAGTGTGCTCTCTGCCGCTTTTCGCCGTATGTGAAAGTGTTTTCTACTTTTCAGCGCCTTGCCTCCTTGCGCTCTTGCCCCCATTTGTGCCCCCTCTGATTGCTGTATTCCGATTGTATTTTGTGCCATTTACCGTATTTTGTGACTGTTTTTGACTTGTGCCTTATTTTTGTCATTTTGTGCCTTGTTTAACCTGGTTTCGCCCCTTAGGCGCTCCCCCTTGCCGCTTCCCCTGCCGCTGCCTCCCTGCGGCCCCGCCCCCCTCGCGCCCCCATTCGCCGCTCCCTCCCGCCTCCCACCTCCCAGCTGCTCCTCCCTGCCCCTCCATTCTTAATGGCTGGCGCTGCGCGTTGCGGGTGAGCGACCTCTGACCTGTTTTTGGTCTAGAGCTCGCCCCCCACGTCCGCAGCACCACCTTGCAGTCTCGTGCCCCTGACCCCCACCCACGCTGCTGCTAGCATGTTCGAGGCCCTCCTCCACCCGCAGGCATCCTCCTGCGCCTCATCCCCGGTGTCTAGTGGGCTCTGGTAAGCTTCGCTAGACCAGTGTGCTCTCTGCCGCTTTTCGCCGTATCTGTAAGTGTTTTCTACTTTTCAGCGCCTTGCCTCCTTGGGCTCTTGCCCGCATTTGTTCCCCCTCTGATTGCAGTATTCCGATTGTATTTTGTGCCATTTACTGTATTTTGTGACTGTTTTTGACTTGTGCCTTATTTTTGTCATTTTGTGCCTTGTTTAACCTGGTTTCGCCCCTTAGGCGCTCCCCCTTGCCGCTTCCCCTGCCGCTGCCTCCCTGCGGCCCCGCCCCCCTCGTGCCCCCATTCGCCGCTCCCTCCCGCCTCCCAGCTGCTCCTCCCTCCCCCCTCCCTTCTTAATGGCTGGCGCTGCGCGTCGCGGGTGAGCGACCTCTGACCTGTTTTTGGTCTAGAGCTCGCAACACACGTCCGCAGCACCACCTTGCTGACTCGTGCCCCTGACCCCCGCCCACGCTGCTGCTAGCGTGTTCGAGGCCCTCCTCCACCCGCAGGCATCCTCCTACGCCTCATCCCTGGTGTCGAGTGGGCTCAGGTAAGCTTCGCTAGACCCGTGTGCTCTCTGCCGCTTTTCGCCGTATCTGTAAGTGTTTTCTACTTTTCAGCGCCTTGCCTCCTTCCGCTCTTGCCCCCATTTGTGCCCCCTCTGATTGCTGTATTCTGATTGTATTTTGTGCCATTTACCGTATTTTGTGACTGTTTTTGCCTTGTGCCTTATTTTTGTCATTTTGTGCCTTGTTTAATCTGGTTTCGCCCCTTAGGCGCTACCCCTTGCCGCTTCCCCTGCCGCTGCCTCCCTGCGGCCCCGCCCCCTCACGCCCCTATTCGCCGCTCCCTCCCGCCTCTCAGCTGCTTCTCCCTCTCCCCTCCCTTCTTAATGGCTGGCGCTGCGCGTCGCGGGTGAGCGACCTCTGACCTGTTTTTGGTCTAGAGCTCGATCCCCCACGTCCGCAGCACCACCTTGCTGTCTCGTGCCCCTGACCCCCGCCCACGCTGCTGCTACCGTGTTCGAGGCCCTCCTCCACCCGCAGGCATCCTCCTGCGCCTCATCCCTGGTGTCTAGTGGGCTCTGGTAAGCTTCGCTAGACCCGTGTGCTCTCTGCTGCTTTTCGCCATATCTGTAAGTGTTTTCTACTTTTCAGCGCCTTGCCTCCTTGCGCTCTTGCCCCCATTTGTGCCCCCTCTGATTGCTGTATTCCGATTGTATTTTGTGCCATTTAACGTATTTTGCGACTATTTTTGACTTGTGCCTTATTTTTGTCATTTTGTGCCTTGTTTAACCTGGTTTCGCCCCTTAGGTGCTCCCACTTGCCGCTTCCCCTGCCGCTGCCTCCCTGCGGCCCCGCCCCCCTGGTGCCCACATTCGCCGCTCCCTCCCGCCTCCCAGCTGCTCCTCCCTCCCCCCTCCCTTCTTAATGACAGGCGCTGCGCGTCGCAGGTGAGCGACCTCTGACCTGTTTTTGGTCTAGAACTCGCCCCCCACGTCCGCAGCACCACCTTGCTGTCTCGTGCCCCTGACCCCCACCCACGCTGCTGCTAGCGTGTTCCAGGCCCTCCTCCACCCAAAGGCATCCTCCTGCGCCTCATCCCTGGTGTCTAGTGGGCTCTGGTAAGCTTCGCTAGACCAGTGTGCTCTCTGCCGCTTTTCGCCGTATCTGTAAGTGTTTTCTACTTTTCAGCGCCTTGCCTCCTTGCGCTCTTGCCCCCATTTGTGCCCCCTCTGATTGCTGTATTCCGATTGTATTTTGTGCCATTTACCGTATTTTGTGCCTGTTTTTGACTTGTGCCTTATTTTTGTCATTTTGTGCCTTGTTTAACCTGGTTTTGCCCCTTAGGCGCTGCCCCTTGCCGCTTCCCCTGCCGCTGCCTCCCTGCGGCCCGCCCCCCTCGCGCCCCCATTCGCCGCTCCCTCCCGCCTCCCGCCTCCCAGCTGCTCCTCCCTCCCCCCTCCCTTCTTAATGGCTGGCGCTGCGCGTTGCGGATGAGCGACCTCTGACCTGTTTTTGGTCTAGAGCTCGCCCCCCACGTCCGCAGCACCACCTTGCTGTCTCGTGCCCCTGACCCCCACCTACGCTCCTGCTAGCGTATTCGAGGCCCTCCTCCACCGCAGGCATTCTCCTGTGCCTCATCCCTGGTGTCTAGTGGGCTCTGGTAAGCTTCGCTAGACCCGTGTGCTCTCTGCCGCTTTTCATCGTATCTGTAAGTGTTTTCTACTTTTCAGCGCCTTGCCTCCTTGCGCTCTTGCCCCCATTTGTGCCCCCTCTGATTGCTGTATTCCGATTGTATTTTGTGCCATTTACCGTATTTTGTGACTGTTTTTGACTTGTGACTTATTTTTGTCATTTTGTGCCTTGTTTAACCTGGTTTCGCCCCTTAGGCGCTCCCCCTTGCCGCTTCCCCTGCCGCTGCCTCCCTGCGGCCCCGCCCCCCTCGTGCCCCCATTCGCCGCTCCCTCCCGCCTCCCGCCTCCCGCCTCCCAGCTGCTCCTCCCTGCCCCCTCCCTTCTTAATGGCTGGCGCTGCGCGTCGCAGGTGAGCGACCTCTGACCTGTTTTTGGTCTAGTGCTCGCCCCCCACGTCCGCAGCACCACCTTACTGTCTCGTGCCCCTGACCCCCGCCCAAGCTGCTGTTAGCGTGTTCGAGGCCCTCCTCCACCCGCAGGCATCCTCCTGCGCCTCATCTCTGGTGTCTAGGGGACTCTGGTAAGCTTCGCTAGACCCGTGTGCTCTCTGCCGCTTTTCGCCGTATCTGTAAGTGTTTTCTACTTTTCAGCGCCTTGCCACCTTGCGCTCTTGCCCCATTTGTGCCCCCTCTGATTGCTGTATTCCGATTGTATTTTGTGCCATTTACCGTATTTTGTGACTGTTTTTGACTTGTGCCTTATTTTTGTCATTTTGTGCCTTGTTTAACCTGGTTTCGCCCCTTAGGCGCTCCCCCTTGCCGCTTCCCCTGCCTCCCTGCGGCTCTGCCCCCCTCGTGCCCCCATTCGCCGCTCCCTCCCGCCTCCCGCCTCCCAGCTGCTCCTCACTGCCCCCTCCCTTCTTAATGGCTGGCGCTGCGCGTCGCGGGTGAGCGACCTCTGACCTGTTTTTGGTCTAGTGCTCGCCCCCCACGTCCGCAGCACCACCTTGCTGTCTCGTGCCCCTGACCCCCGCCCACGCTGCTGCTAGCGTGTTCGAGGCCCTCCTCCACCCGCAGGCATCCTCCTGCGCCTCATCCCTGGTGTCTAGTGGGCTCTGGTAATCTTTGCTAGACCTGTGTGCTCTCTGCCGCTTTTCGCCGTATCTGTAAGTGTTTTCTACTTTTCAGCGCCTTGCCTCCTTGCGCTCCTGCCCCCATTTGTGCCCCCTCTGATTGCTGTATTCCGATTGTATTTTGTGCCATTTACCGTATTTTGTGACTGTTTTTGACTTGTGCCTTATTTTTGTCATTTTGTGCCTTCTTTAACTTCGTTTCGCCCCTTAGGCGCTCCCCCTTGCCGCTTCCCCTGCCGCTGCCTCCCTGCGGCCCCCTCCCCCCTCGCGCCCCCATTCGCCGCTCCCTCCCGCCTCCGCCTCCCAGCTGCTCCTCCCTCCCCCCTCCCTTCTTAATGGCTGGCGCTGCGTGTCGCGGGTGAGCGACCTCTGACCTGTTTTTGGTCTAGAGCTCGCCCCCCACGTCCGCAGCACCACCTTGCTGTCTCGTGCCCCTGACCCCCGCCTACGCTGCTGCTAGCGTGTTCGAGGACCTCCTCCACCCGCAGGCATCCTCCTGCGCCTCATCTCTGGTGTCTAGTGGGCTCTGGTAAGCTTCGCTAGACCAGTGTGCTCTCTGCCGCTTTTCGCCGTATGTGAAAGTGTTTTCTACTTTTCAGCGCCTTGCCTCCTTACGCTCTTGCCCCCATTTGTGCCCCCTCTGATTGCTGTATTCCGATTGTATTTTGTGCCATTTACCGTATTTTGTGACTGTGTTTGACTTGTGCCTTATTTTTGTCATTTTGTGCCTTGTTTAACCTGGTTTCGCCCCTTAGGCGCTCCCCCTTGCCGCTTCCCCTGCCGCTGCCTCCCTGCGGCCCCGCCCCCCTCGCGCCCCCATTCGCCGCTCCCTCCCGCCTCCCACCTCCCAGCTGCTCCTCCCTCCCCCCCCCTCCCTTCTTAATGGCTGGCGCTGCGCGTTGCTGGTGAGCGACCTCTGCCCTGTTTTTGGTCTAGAGTTTGCCCCACACGTCCGCAGCACCACCTTGCTGTCTCGTGTCCCTGAAACCCGCCCACACTGCTGCTAGCGCGTTCGAGGCCCTCCTCCACCCGCAGGTATCCTCCTGCGCCTCATCGCTGGTGTCTAGTGGGCTCTGGTAAGCTTCGCTAGACCCGTGTGCTCTCTGCCACTTTTCGCCGTATCTGTAAGTGTTTTCTACTTTTCAGCGCCTTGCCTCCTTGCGCTCTTGCCCCCATTTGTCCCCCTCTGATTGCAGTATTCCGATTGTATTTTGTGCCATTTACCGTATTTTGTGACTGTTTTTGACTTGTGCCTTATTTTTGTAATTTTGTGCCTTGTTTAACCTGGTTTCGCCCCTTAGGCGCTCCCCCTTGCCGCTTCCCCTGCCGCTGTCTCCCTGCGGCCCGCCCCCCTCGTGCCCCCATTCGCCGCTCCCTCCCGCCTCCCGCCTCCCGCCTCCCAGCTGCTCCTCCCTGCCCCCTCCCTTCTTAATGGCTGGCGCTGCGCGTCGCAGGTGAGCGACCTCTGACCTGTTTTTGGTCTAGTGCTCGCCCCCCACGTCCGCAGCACCACCTTACTGTCTCGTGCCCCTGACCCCCGCCCAAGCTGCTGTTAGCGTGTTCGAGGCCCTCCTCCACCCGCAGGCATCCTCCTGCGCCTCATCTCTGGTGTCTAGGGGACTCTGGTAAGCTTCGCTAGACCCGTGTGCTCTCTGCCGCTTTTCGCCGTATCTGTAAGTGTTTTCTACTTTTCAGCGCCTTGCCACCTTGCGCTCTTGCCCCATTTGTGCCCCCTCTGATTGCTGTATTCCGATTGTATTTTGTGCCATTTACCGTATTTTGTGACTGTTTTTGACTTGTGCCTTATTTTTGTCATTTTGTGCCTTGTTTAACCTGGTTTCGCCCCTTAGGCGCTCCCCCTTGCCGCTTCCCCTGCCTCCCTGCGGCTCTGCCCCCCTCGTGCCCCCATTCGCCGCTCCCTCCCGCCTCCCGCCTCCCAGCTGCTCCTCACTGCCCCCTCCCTTCTTAATGGCTGGCGCTGCGCGTCGCGGGTGAGCGACCTCTGACCTGTTTTTGGTCTAGTGCTCGCCCCCCACGTCCGCAGCACCACCTTGCTGTCTCGTGCCCCTGACCCCCGCCCACGCTGCTGCTAGCGTGTTCGAGGCCCTCCTCCACCCGCAGGCATCCTCCTGCGCCTCATCCCTGGTGTCTAGTGGGCTCTGGTAATCTTTGCTAGACCTGTGTGCTCTCTGCCGCTTTTCGCCGTATCTGTAAGTGTTTTCTACTTTTCAGCGCCTTGCCTCCTTGCGCTCCTGCCCCCATTTGTGCCCCCTCTGATTGCTGTATTCCGATTGTATTTTGTGCCATTTACCGTATTTTGTGACTGTTTTTGACTTGTGCCTTATTTTTGTCATTTTGTGCCTTCTTTAACTTCGTTTCGCCCCTTAGGCGCTCCCCCTTGCCGCTTCCCCTGCCGCTGCCTCCCTGCGGCCCCCTCCCCCCTCGCGCCCCCATTCGCCGCTCCCTCCCGCCTCCGCCTCCCAGCTGCTCCTCCCTCCCCCCTCCCTTCTTAATGGCTGGCGCTGCGTGTCGCGGGTGAGCGACCTCTGACCTGTTTTTGGTCTAGAGCTCGCCCCCCACGTCCGCAGCACCACCTTGCTGTCTCGTGCCCCTGACCCCCGCCTACGCTGCTGCTAGCGTGTTCGAGGACCTCCTCCACCCGCAGGCATCCTCCTGCGCCTCATCTCTGGTGTCTAGTGGGCTCTGGTAAGCTTCGCTAGACCAGTGTGCTCTCTGCCGCTTTTCGCCGTATGTGAAAGTGTTTTCTACTTTTCAGCGCCTTGCCTCCTTGCGCTCTTGCCCCCATTTGTGCCCCCTCTGATTGCTGTATTCCGATTGTATTTTGTGCCATTTACCGTATTTTGTGACTGTGTTTGACTTGTGCCTTATTTTTGTCATTTTGTGCCTTGTTTAACCTGGTTTCGCCCCTTAGGCGCTCCCCCTTGCCGCTTCCCCTGCCGCTGCCTCCCTGTGGCCCCGCCCCCCTCGCGCCCCCATTCGCCGCTCCCTCCCGCCTCCCACCTCCCAGCTGCTCCTCCCTCCCCCCCCCTCCCTTCTTAATGGCTGGCGCTGCGCGTTGCTGGTGAGCGACCTCTGCCCTGTTTTTGGTCTAGAGTTTGCCCCACACGTCCGCAGCACCACCTTGCTGTCTCGTGTCCCTGAAACCCGCCCACACTGCTGCTAGCGCGTTCGAGGCCCTCCTCCACCCGCAGGTATCCTCCTGCGCCTCATCGCTGGTGTCTAGTGGGCTCTGGTAAGCTTCGCTAGACCCGTGTGCTCTCTGCCACTTTTCGCCGTATCTGTAAGTGTTTTCTACTTTTCAGCGCCTTGCCTCCTTGCGCTCTTGCCCCCATTTGTCCCCCTCTGATTGCAGTATTCCGATTGTATTTTGTGCCATTTACCGTATTTTGTGACTGTTTTTGACTTGTGCCTTATTTTTGTAATTTTGTGCCTTGTTTAACCTGGTTTCGCCCCTTAGGCGCTCCCCCTTGCCGCTTCCCCTGCCGCTGTCTCCCTGCGGCCCGCCCCCCTCGCGCCCCCATTCGCCGCTCCCTCCGCCTCCCAGCTGCTCCTCCCTCCCCCCTCCCTTCTTAATGGCTGGCGCTGAGCGTCGCGGGTGAGCGACCTCTGACCTGTTTTTGGTCTAGAGCTCGCCCCCCACGTCCGCAGCACCACCTTGCTGACTCGTGCCCCTGACCCCCGCCCACGCTGCTGCTAGCGTGTTCGAGGCCCTCCTCAACCCGCAGGCATCCTCCTGCGCCTCGTCCCTGGTTTCTAGTGGGCTCTGGTAAGCTTTGCTAGACCCGTGTGCTCTCTGCCGCTTTTTGCCATATCTGTAAGTTTTTTCTACTTTTCAGCGCCTTGCCTCCTTGCGCTCTTTCTCCCATTTGTGCCCCCTCTGATTGCTGTATTCCGATTGTATTTTGTGCCATTTACCGTAATTTGTGACTGTTTTTAACTTGTGCCTTATTTTTGTCATTTTGTGCCTTGTTTAACCTGGTTTCGCCCCTTAGGCGCTCCCCCTTGCCACTTCCCCTGCCGCTGCCTCCCTGCGACCCCGCCCCCTCGCACCCCCATTCGCCGCTCCCTCTCGCCTCCCGCCTCCCAGCTGCTCCTCCCTCCCCCCTCCCTTCTTAATGGCTGGCGCTGCGCGTCGCAGGTGAGCGACCTCTGATCTGTTTTTGGTCTAGAGCTCGCCCCCACGTCCGCAGCACCACCTTGCTGTCTCGTGCCCCTGAAACCCGCCCACACTGCTGCTAGCGTGTTCGAGGCCCTCCTCCACCCGCAGGCATCCTCCTGCGCCTCATCCCTGGTCTCTAGTGGGCTCTGGTAAGCTTCACTAGACCCGTGTGCCCTCTGCCGCTTTTTGCCGTATCTGTAAGTGTTTTCTACTTTTCAGCGCCTTGCCTCCTTGCGCTCTTGCCCCCATTTGTGCCCCCTCTGATTGCTGTATTCCGATTGTATTTTGTGCCATTTACCGTATTTTGTGACTGTTTTTGACTTGTGCCTTATTTTTGTCATTTTGTGCCTTGTTTAACCTGGTTTCGCCCCTTAGGTGTTCCCCCTTGCCGCTTCCCCTGCCGCTGCCTCCCTGCGGCCCCGCCCCCCTGATGCCCCCATTCACCGCTCAATCCCGCCTCCTGCCTCCCAGCTGCTCCTCCCTCCCCCCTCCCTTCTTAATGGCTGGCGCTGCGCGTCGCGGGTGAGCGACCGCTGACCTGTTTTTGGTCTAGAGCTCGCCCCCCACGTCCGCAGCACCACCTTGCTGTCTCGTGCGCCTGACCCCCGCCCACGCTGCTGCTAGTGTGTTCGAGGCCCTCCTCCACCCACAGGCATCCTCCTGCGCCTCATCCCTGGTGTCTAGTGGGCTCTGGTAAGCTTCGCTAGACCCGTGTGCTCTCTGCCGCTTTTCGTCGTATCTGTAAGTGTTTTCTACTTTTCAGCGCCTTGCCTCCTTGCGCTCTTGCCCCCATTTGTGCCCCCTCTGATTGCTGTATTCCGATTGTATTTTGTGTCATTTACCGTATTTTGTGACTGTTTTTGACTTGTGCCTTATTTTTGTCATTTTGTGCCTTGTTTAACCTGGTTTCGCCCCTTAGGCGCTCCCCCTTGCCGCTGCCTCCCTGCCACTGCCTCCCTGCGGCCCCGCCCCCCTCGTGCCCCCATTCGCCGCTCCCTCCCGCCTCCTGCCTCCTGCCTCCCAGCTGCTCCTCCCTCCCCCCTCCCTTCTTAATGGCTGGCGCTGCGCGTCGCGGGTGAGCGACCTCTGACCTGTTTTTGGTCTAGTGCTCGCCCCCCACGTCCGCAGCACCACCTTACTGTCTCGTGCCCCTGACCCCCGCAAACGCTGCTGCTAGCGTGTTCGAGGCCCTCCTCCACCCGCAGGAATCCTCCTGTGCCTCATCCCTGGTGTCTAGTGGGCTCTGGTAAGCTTCGCTAGACCAGTGTGCTCTCTGCCGCTTTTCGCCGTATCTGTAAGTGTTTTCTACTTTTCAGCGCCTTGCCTCCTTGCGCTCTTGCCCCCATTTGTGCCCCCTCTGATTGCTGTATTCCGATTGTATTTTGTGCCATTTACCGTATTTTGTGCCTGTTTTTGACTTGTGCCTTATTTTTGTAATTTCGTGCCTTGTTTAACCTGGTTTCGACCCTTAGGCGCTCCCCCTTGCCGCTTCCCCTGCCGCTGCCTCCCTGCGGCACCGCCCCCCTCGCGCCCCCATTCGCCGCTCCCTCCCACCTCCCGCCTCCCAGCTGCTCCTCCCTCCCCCCTCCCTTCTTATTGGCTGGCGCTGCGCGTCGCGGGTGAGCGACCTCTGACCTGTTTTTGGTCTAGAGCTCGCCCCCCACGTCCGCAGCACCACCTTGCTGTCTTGTGCCCCTGACCCCCGCCTACGCTGCTGCTAGCGTGTTCGAGGCCCTCCTCCACCCGCAGGCATCCTCCTACGCCTCATCCCTGGTGTCTAGTGGGCTCTGGTAAGCTTCGCTAGACCTGTGTGCTCTCTGCCGCTTTTCGTCGTATCTGTAAGTGTTTTCTACTTTTCAGCGCCTTGCCTCCTTGCGCTCTTGCCCCCATTTGTGCCCCCTCTGATTGCTGTATTCCTATTGTATTTTGTGCCATTTACCGTATTTTGTAACAGTTTTTGACTTGTGCCTTATTTTTGTCATTTTGTGCCTTCTTTAACTTCGTTTCGCCCCTTAGGCGCTCCCTCTTGCCACTTCCCCTGCCTCCCTGCGGCCCCCTCGCGCCCCCATTCGCCGCTCCCTCCCGCCTCCCAGCTGCTCCTCCCTCCCCCCTCCCTTCTTAATGGCTGGCGCTGCGCGTCGCGGGTGAGCGACCTCTGACCTGTTCTTGGTGTAGAGCTCGCCCCCCACGTCCGCAGCTCCACCTTGCTGTCTCGTGCCCCTGACCCCTGCCTACGCTGCTGCTAGCGTGTTCGAGGCCCTCCCCCACCCGCAGGCATCCTCCTGCGCCTCATCTCTGGTGTCTAGTGGGCTCTGGTAAGCTTCGCTAGACCCGTGTGCTCTCTGCCGCTTTTCACCGTATCTGTAAGTGTTTTCTGCTTTTCAGCGCCTTGCCTCCTTGCGCTCTTGCCCCCATTTGTGCCCCCTCTGATTGCTGTATTCCGATTGTATTTTGTGCCATTTACCGTATTTTGTGACTGTTTTTGACTTGTGCCTTATTTTTGTCATTTTGTGCCTTGTTTAACCTGGTTTCGCCCCTTAGGCGCTCCCCCTTGCTGCTTCCCCTGCCGCTGCCTTCCTGCGGCCCCGCCCCCCTCGCGCCCCCATTCGCCGCTCCCTCCCGCCTCCCACCTCCCAGCTGCTCCTCCCTCCCCCCTCCCTTCTTAATGGCTGGCGCTGCGCGTCGCGGGTGAGCGACCTCTGACCTGTTTTTGGTCTAGAGCTCGCCCCACACGTCCGCAGCACCACCTTGCTGTCTTGTGCCCCTGACCCCCGCCCACGCTGCTGCTATCGTGTTTGAGGCCCTCCTCCACCCGCAGGCATCCTCCTGTGCCTCATCCCTGGTGTCTAGTGGGCTCTGGTAAGCTTCGCTAGACCCGTTTGCTGTCGCTGCCTCCCTGCGGCCCCGCCCCCCTCGAGCCCCTATTCGCCGCTCCCTCCCGCCTCCCGCCTCCCAGCTGCTCCTCCCTCCCCCCTCCCTTCTTAATGGCTGGCGGTGCGCGCCGCGCAGCTGGCGCGCTAGAGGCAAGCCCGTCCGCGCCTGGACCGCGCCCAGCGCCACCCACCCGGCCCACACATCCCCCGCACCACCAGCCTTCGCTACTCGGCCAGCGAACTCCTCGCCCTTAACCCTGGCTCCTCCACAGCCTGCTTCCAGGCCACTCCGAAGCACACCAAAGGACCCTTCTACTGCCGCACCTGCAACTTTACCTGCAACAGAACAAGGAAGCCCGCAACTACCAACACCAACCAACTCCACTGCATCCTCATCAACACACTTTACAAAGCAAAGCATGTAAGCACGCCATCGAGCTCTGGGACCTGCTCAACACCACCGCCCCAGACGTAGCCTTCCTCACCGAAACCTGGTGGAACGACTCCTCGGTCCCAGACATCGCCATTGCCATCCCTGACGGCTACAAGATCACTAGAAGAGATCGCACCAACGGAATCGGTGGAGGAATAGCCATCGTCCACAAATCCACCCTCAAGATCCACACCCACACGGACGACACCCTCAAGACAGCCGAACACCTTCACTTCCAGATCCACACGGACCCCAACACTACCCTCAGAGGAACTCCCATATACCGACCTCCATGTCCAAGAGCCCCCTTCAGTGACACCATTTCCGACCTCGCAAGCACCCTCGCCCTCGCCTCAACGGACTACATCCTCCTTGGAGACCTCAACTTCCACCTGGAGAACAACAACGACGCCAACACCACATCACTGACCACCAACCTCTCCAACCTCGGACTCAAACAACTGGTCAACACACCCACCCACATCGCCGGTCACACCCTAGACCCACTCTTCACTGCAAGCAACCACATCTCCTTCAGCCACACCACCGAACTTCACTGGACTGACCACCACTGCGTCCACTTCACATTCAAGAAAAACACCGAACACCACCGCACCCCACTACTGCCGCACCGCCGCTGGGGCAAAGTCACCGAGGACCAACTAACCAGCACCCTCGCCAAGAACCCACCGACCGACCCTACCGACCCGGACTCCGCCGCCATCAACCTCCAACAGTGGATCCTCAACTGCGCCAACACCCTCTCACCACTCAAGAGGCCCACCGTCAACCAAGAAAAGAAAAAAGCAGCCTGGTTCACAGACCAACTGATCACCTCCAAACGCACCTGCCAGAAACTTAAGAAAAAATGGCTTCGCGAGTGCACACCCGACAGCCTGGCAACCCACAAGGAAGCCACCCGCAAGCACCACCAACTTATCCAACTCGCCAAACGCTCCCACTTCACAGAACGCCTAAACAACAACGCACACGACAGCAAGGAGCTCTTCTGTATCGTGAAGGAGCTCTCCAACCCCAGCGCCAACGTCAATGATGTCCCACCATCCCAGAAACTCTGCGACGCACTCTCCACCTTCTTTTACCAGAAAATCGCCGCCATCCACGACAGCCTCAACACCACACCTCCGCCAGACCCCACCCCCGACATCTCCTCCTACGCTGACCGCCTCACCACCTGGACCCACTTAGATGACGCCGAAACCCGAAAGACCATGAACTCCATCCACTCAGGATCCCCCTCAGACCCCTGACCACACAACGTCTACAACAAAGCCGACTCCACCATCGCCCCCCAACTTCGTAAGATCATCAACCTATCCTTCGACACTGCGACCTTCCCGGACAGCTGGAAGCACGCCGATATCCAAGCCCTCCTCAAGAAACCCAAGGCTGACCTCAACGACCTCAAAAACTTCCGCCCGATCTCCCTCCTCCCCTTCCCAGCGAAGGTCATCGAGAAGATCGTCAACACCCAGCTCACCCACTACCTCGAAGACAACTCCATCCTAGACCCCTCACAATCCGGATTCAGACGCAATCACAGCACCGAGACTGCGCTCCTCGCCGCCACAGATGACATCAGACAGCAAATGGACAACAGCGAAACTTCAGCCCTCATCCTCCTAGACCTCTCCGCTGCCTTCGATACGGTCTGCCACCGCACCCTACTAACTCGTCTCCACGAAGCCGGAATACAAGACAAAGCCCTCAACTAGATCTCCTCATTCCTCTCCGCCAGAACCCAGAGAGTCTGACTCTCACCCTTCCGCTCCGAAGCCACCAACCTCATCTGCGGCGTCCCCCAAGGCTCCTCGCTAAGCCCAACACTGTTCAACGTCTACATGGCCCCCCTCGCACAACTGGCCCGTCAGCACAACCTCAGCATCCTCTCCTACGCCGACGACACCCAGCTCATCCTCTCCCTCACCAATGACCCACACACCACCAAAGCCAACCTCCATGAGGGATTGAAATCCATCGCCGAGTGGATGAGAAACAGCCGCCTGAAATTAAACTCCGACAAGACGGAAGTCCTCATCCTCGGACGCACCCCCTCGGCCTGGGACGACTCCTGGTGGCCCACCGTGCTGGGACCCCCCCCTACTCCAGCCAACCACGCACGCAACCTCGGCTTCATCCTCGACTCCGCCCTCACCATGTCCAAACAGGTCAACGCAGTCTCCTCCTCCTGCTTCAACACCCTCCGCATGCTCCGTAGAATCTACGAGTGGATCCCGACGGAAACCAGAAAAACAGTGACCCAGGCCCTCGTCAGTAGCAGACTTGACTACGGCAACGCACTCTACACAGGCATCCCAGCAAAAGACATCCAATGACTCCAACGCATCCAGAACGCATCCGCCCGCCTTATCCTCGACATACCCCGCCGATGCCACATTTCCCACCACCTGAAGGACCTCCACTGGCTCCCCGTGGACAAGAGGATCACCTTTAAACTCCTCACCCACGTGCACAAAGCACTACACAACGCCGGACCCTCCTACCTGAACAACAGACTCAACTTCTACGTCCTCTCCCGCCAACTCCGCTCTGCCAACCTCTCCCTCGCCATTGTTCCCCAATTCCAACGTAAGACCTCCGGCAGCAGATCCTTCTCCTACCTCGCCGCCAAGACCTGGAACTCCCTCCCGACCCCCCTGCGCCAGACCCAGGACCTCCTCACCTTCAGGAGACTCCTCAAGACCTGGCTCTTCGACCAATAGCAGCTGCCCCCCCCCCCCAGCGCCTTGAAACCCTAAGGGGTACATAGCGCCCTTTATAAATTTAATGATTGATTGATTGATTGACACATGATACCTGACTCGAAACGAAGAGAACACTGCTGGGGCATCAGGTCGGAAAAAAACAGGCACCTCAGTGGGAGGAGGAGGGGGGTACCTCAGCCGGATGAAGGGACGATGCCACTGCTCCACGAGGGGGCTCCCTGACCACTGACTGGTCCTGGGAAGTGCAAAGCCACAGTTGTTGACATGTTCCACTGGTTTTGGAGGGGGGATGGTGCCCAGAGTGCTTCATACTGCCAAGGACTGGGATAGTGGATGCTTTTCTCCACTGGTTCTAGAGGGGGCTTGGTGCCCAGATATCTTCATCCTGCCAAGGACTTGGGTAGTGGATTATTTTCTCCACTGTTCTGGAGGGGGCTTGGTGCCCAGAGTGCTTCATCCTGCCAAGGACTGGGGTAGTGGATGCTTTTCTCCACTGGTTCTGGAGGAGGCTTGGTGCCCAGAGTGCTTCATCCTGCCAAGGACTGGGGTAGTGGATGATTTTCTCCACTGGTTCTGGAGGGGGCTTTGTGCCCAGAGTGCTTCATCCTGCCCAGGACTGGGGTAGTGGATGCTTTTCTCCGCTGGTTCTGGAGGGGGCTTTGTGCCCAGAGTGCTTCATCCTGCCCAGGACTGGGGTAGTGGATGCTTTTCTCCACTGGTTCTAGAGGGGGCTTGGTGGCCAGAGTGCTGCACATGCAGTGTGGCAGGTCCCATTCCCTCACCTGGGTGTGTGTGCCATGAGATTGCCTGGGAACAGGTAGCATGATACTCCATGGAGTCAGAGACAGACTCCACCCTGCTGCGACTTTGCCTGCCACCTGCTGGTACTAACAGTGCTGGGTGTGGTGCCTCATGTACGCTGTGCAGGGTCCAGGACATCTCCTGCAGCCTCGGACGGCTGTCCACTAGGAATGTTTGCCATGTCGGCTGTGGCTCGCAGACACACTGGGAGAGCACAGGGGACGTGTGCATGGTAGTAGGGGTGGTGAGTGCACGTGAGCGGTGTGTGGTGATGGGCGTGCTGGTGATGGAGCTAGTGACTGAGGATGTAGTGCATGCAGGTGTGAGTGGAGACGAGACAGGGAGGGTGGAGAATGACGTGGAGGAGGGGGACACAGTGGAGGCAGTGGATGTTGGTGTGTCTGCATGGGTCTGGTGCTTGTGGGAGTGCCTGTGGGATGTGTGGTGCTTATGTTTGTCATGTCCACTCTTGTGTGTTGATGAGTGTGCATGCTGGTCTGATGGTGTGCTTGGGATAGGCTGAGGTACAGGGGATTCAGTCTGGGTAGTGGAAGTTGGAGGGGGAGGCTGGACACAGGGACAATGGCTGCCATCAGTGCTGAGGCCAGAGCCTGAAATGCTCTCTGTTGGGCCGCCACACCAGAATAAATGCTCTCCAGATATGCATTTGTTTGCTGCAAATGCCTCTCAGCACCCTGGATGGCATTCAAAATGGTTGATTGCCCAACAGTGAGCGATCTCAGGAGGTCAATAGTCTCCTCACTGAGGGCAGCAGAACTGACTGGGGCAGGGCCTGAGGTGCCTGGGGCGAAGGAGATGCCCACCCTCCTGGGTGGACGGGCACGGGAAACTAAACTCGATGAGGGGCTGCTGGGAGGGCAGTGCTTGTAGGGGGGGTGGTGGCTTTACCTGTTGTTGGGGTGAGCACAGAGATGCCCACCACCACAAGGGAGCTCCCATCAGAGGAGGATTAGCTGTCGCTGATGTCTGCCCCTGTCCCCGTTGTGGAGCTCCCCTCGCCCTCCGTTCCAGAACGGTAAGGCACATCAGTATGCACCACATCACTTATCAACACAAACAGTCACTCATCTACTGTGTCACACATGGCTCATCTCTAATCGACAGGGGGAGATGTCAGAGCCTAACACATTAACTTGGCAATGTGACAAGCAAGAACATGCCCTGTACTCACCCAATTGTGGCTGCTGTGTTCCCTTCAAACGCCCATCAAGGTCTCGGTATGTCACTGCCAGAATGCGGGTCATTAGGGGGTCATAGTCCAACATGCACCTCACCCACGTTGTGAGGACAGCCCCAGCTGGACCTCCATGATCTTTCTGGCCCAGCTTCTCAGATCCTCCCACCTCTTTGAACAGTGGGTGCTCCACCGGCTGTGGACCCCCAGGGTCCACACCTTCCAGGCGATGGCTCCCATATCTCCTTCTTCTAACGGGCATTGACCTGCATGGATGCAAGAGACAAATCAAGAGATTACAATCACAAATTTTCACACAAATGGTTGAGTCACACACATGTCAGAAACAAAGAGCTAGAAATGTTTAATTTGTTAACACACCACAAATGTAAATAAGTACAAAGACATGACTACAGACATTTATATCCATCTTCAAACTATCCCACTACCCTGCTCAATCAATCAATCAATCATTGTATTTATAAAGCGTACTACTTACTCATGGGGGTTTCAAGGCGCTGGGGGGTGCTGCTACTGCTCGAAGAGCCAGGTCTTGAGCTGTCTTCTGAAGGTGAGCAGGTCTTGGGTCTGTCTTAGGTTGGTCGGGAGGGTGTTCCAGGTCGTAGCGCCATGGTAGGAGAAGGATCTGCCGCCGGAGGACTTTTGTTGGATGCTGGGGGCGAGGGCGAGGTTGGCAGAGCGGAGCTGTCGTGTGGGGGTGTAGAAGCTGAGTCTGTTGTTCAGGTAGGCTGGTCCAGCATTGAAGAGTACTTTGTGTGCGTCGGTGAGGAGCTTGAAGGTGATCCTCTTGTCGATAGGGAGCCAGTGAAGGTCTCTCAGGTGGGGGGTGATGTGGTTGCAGCAGGGCACATTGAGGATTAGTCGGGCGGAGGTGTTTTGGATGCATTGGAGGCGTTGCAGGTGTTTCGTCGGGATACCTGCATAGAGTACGTTGCCATAGTCTAGCCTGCTGCTGACGAGGGCCTGTGTCACTGTTCTTCTTGTTTCGGTCGCGATCCACTTGTATATCCTGCGGAGCATGCGGAGGGTGTTGTAGCAGGAGGAGGAGATGGCATTGACCTGATTTGCCATGGAGAGGGATGAGTCGAGGACCAATCCAAGGTTGCGTGCGTGGTTGGTCGGTGTCAGTGGGGTACCTAGCGAAGTTGGCCACAACGAGTCATCCTAGACGGAGGGGGTGGGTTCTAGGATGAGGACCTCCATCTTGTCCGAGTTCAGTTTCAGACGGCTGCCTCTCATCCAGTCGGCGACGGCCTTCATACCCTCGTGAAGGTTGGTTTTGGCAGTGTGCGGGTCCTTGGTGAGAGAGAGGATGAGTTGGGTGTCGTCAACGTAGGAGATGATGTTGAGGTTGTGTTGGCGGGCCACTTGTGCGAGGGGAGCCATGTAGATATTGAACAGCATCGGGCTGAGGGATGAGCCCTGGGGTACACCGCAGATGATGTCGGTGGCTTCGGATTGGAAGGGAGGGAGGCGGACTCTCTGGGTTCAGCTGGAGAGGAAGGATGTGGTCCAGTCAAGGGCTTTTTCTTCGATTCCAGCTTCATGGAGGTGGGTTTTCAGAGTGTGGTGGCAGACCGTGTCGAAGGCGGCTGACATGTCTAGGAGGATGAGGGCTGATGTTTTGCCGTTGTCGAGTTGGCGTCTGATGTCGTCTGTGGCGGTGAGAAGGGCGGTCTCGGTGCTGTGGTTCCATCTGAATCCGGACTGTGAAGGGTCCAGGATGTCGTTGGCTTCGAGGTGGCGGGTCATTTGTATGTTAACGATTTTTTCGATGACCTTCGCCGGGAACCGGAGCAGGGAGATGGGCCGGAAGTTCTTGAGGTCCTTGGGGTCCGCCTTGGGCTTCTTGAGAAGGGCGTTTATTTCGGCGTGCTTCCAGCTTTCCGGGAATCTTGCTGTTTCAAAGGAGATGTTGATGACCTTCCGTAGTTGGGGTGCGATGGCTGCATCACCTTTGTTGTACATGTGGTGCGGGCATGGATCGGACAGTGAACCTGAGTGGATAAAGTTCATGATCTTGCGTGTCTCGTCGTCGTTGACGTTGGTCCATGAAGTCAGGCGGTTGGTACGGGTGGTGTTCGCGGAGGTGAAGTCTGGCGTGGCCGAGGTGGTTGTGGCGTTGAAGCTGTCGTGGATGTCAGCGATCTCCCGGTGGAAAGAAGTGCCAGTGAGTCGCACAGCTCTTGAGAAGGTGGGATGTCGTTGGCGCTGGGGTTGGGGTTGGAGAGTTCCTTCACAATGCTGAAGAGCTCTTTGCTGTTGTGTGCATTGTTAACCAGGCGGACTTTGAAGGAGGATCCCTTGGCTAGCCTGATGACTTGGTGATGTCTGTGGGTGGCGTCCTTGTGGGCTGTGTGGCTGTCGGGTGTGCGTTTGTGGAGCCATTTCTTTTTGAGTTTCCGGCAGTTGTGCTTGGAGGTTTGGAGCTCGTTGGTGAACCAGGTGGCTTTCTTGCTGGCTTGGTTGTTGGTGGGCTTCTTGAGTGGTGCGAGGTAGTTGGCGCAGTCGTTGATCCACTGTCTGAAGTTGTGGGCTGCGTTGTCTGGGTCAGTGGGATTGGTTGGCGGTCTCTGATCTTCAGTGACTTTGCTCCAGCATCGACAGGGCGGCGGTTGGGTGTGGTGGTGTTTGGTTTGTTTCTTGAAGGTGAAGTGGATGCAGTGGTGGTCGGTCCAGTGGATTTCGGTGGTGTGGTTGAAGGCGACGTGGGCGCTTGTGGAGAAGATGGGGTCGAGTGTTTGGCCAGCGGCGTGGGTGGGTGCGGTGACGAGTTGTCTGAGACCGAGGTTGGCAAGGTTGTCGATCAGAGTGGTGGAGTTGGCATTGTTATTGTTCTCAAGGTGAAAGTTTAGGTCCCCGAGGAGGATGTAATCCGTGGAGGTGAGTGCGTGGGTGCTGGCGAGGTCGGCGATGGAGTCGCTGAACGGTGCCCTGGGTCCGGGGAGGTCTGTAGACGAGCGTCCCTCTGAGGGTCGTGTTGGGCTCGGTGTGGATTCGGAAGTGCAAGTGTTCGGCGGCCTTGAGGGTGTCGTCCATGTGGGTGTAGACTTAGAGGGTGGACTTGTGGACGATGGCTATTCCTCCTCCGATTCCGTTGACGCAATCCCTGCGGGTGATCTTGTAGCCGTCTGGGATGGCTATGGCGATGTCGGGTGCCAAGGAGTCGTTCCACCAGGTTTCGGTCAGGAAGGCTATGTCAGGGGCGGCAAGTCCCAGAGCTCAATGGCGTGCATGCGTGCGGAGCGGGTGTTGAGGAATATGCAGAGGAGGTGGTTGATTCCGGTCCTGGGAGGTTTAGTGGTTCTGTCGCAGGTGAAGCTACACGTGCGGCAGGAGAAGTGTCTGTTGGTGCGTTTCGGGGTGACCTGGAGGTAGGTGGTGTCTCGACCGGTGTTGAGTGCGAGGAGGGTGCTGATGTCGTAATGGAGTCTGTCGGCATGGTGGTCCCAGGGGCCGGGCGCAGACGGGCTTGCCTCTGGCGTGCCTGCCATTAAGAAGGGGAGGAGGGAGGGAGGAGCAGCTGGGAGGCGAGGGCGAACGGGGGCGTGAGGGGGCGGGGGCAAGGCCGCAGGGACGCAGCGGCGGGAAGGGGAGACGACTCGGGGGGCTGAAGCGCTGGGGGGCAGGGGCACAAGTAGCGACACAAATGCAGGGAAAGAAAAAACCAGGCGCAAACAAGGAAAAACGAAATACAAAGAAAACAGTGAATACAGTATTTACCAAACACACTAACGCTTACCACTAGACACCAGGGAAGATCAGGTCCAGGAGGGCCTCAATCCCTTGGGTGCAGTGAGGGCGGGGTGGGGAGACACGGGCACGGCTAGGTGGTGCTCTGCGCGCGGGGAGTGTTCACTTGGCCAAAACAGGTCAGGGGTCACTCAGGGCCTACAATAACTGGATGACAGCAAGTCACCTCAAATTGAACTCAGAAAAAAACGAGATCATCATCTTCGGCCCCAACAAGACAGTATGGAACGACTTTTGGTGGCCCACCACCCTTAGACCACCCGCAACACCCACCACCCACGCACGCAATCTTGGCATCATACCGGACTCATCTTTCTCCATGACTCAGCAAATCAACTCCATATCATCCTCCTGCTTCAACACCCTTTGCATGCTACGCAAGACTTTCAAATGGATTCCTTTAAAAACAAGAAGAATGGTCACTCACGCCTTCATAAGCAGCAAGCTGGACTACAGCAACGTACTCTATGCAGGGACCACAGCCAGGCTTCAGAGAAAACTCAGTGAGTGACTGTGCACAACACGGCTGTCATGTCCGCCACATACCTGGTCATCACTGCTGGCGGACACAGCCATTGGGCTGCGACTGCCACAGGCAACGTTAGCCTATGACTGTGTCTTCACCGTGGTGGGAACTGCCTACTGCCCTGACCATTTCCGCCCCCGGTTGTGGGCAGTTCCTAATGTCCAGGGGAGTAGGTGAGCTGCCATTTTGGCAGCATGAAATACTGTATTTGGCTTTGTAAACTGTGTCACACCTACAATGTATGTGTAGTGGTATCACAAACACCCTTATTCTGTGTTGTCAAGAAGGTCATTCTACACAACCACCTATGTAGTGTGCTGAAGGGCACAGATGGCATTCGACGTCAGTGCACGGTCCACCACCACTGATGGTCATTTTGGCGTTCAGAATATACAGTCACATTTCGAGGGGCAATTGTGTAGCACATACTTGGGTTTTGTCCAAATGCATGTTGTGGACACATGTGTTGGCAACCATGGGGGTCACATATGACCTTTGTGCAGTTGCCAGCTGTGATGTGCAGTGGGTGTCATGTCTATCTTGTCAGAAATGCTTTGTCACCTGATATTACTGGCATGCATTATGTATGTTGCTGTGGACACACTGATTTATGTTACAAATCATGCCTTGTCTCACTGGGACGAAGAATGCAACAACGTCCTGTCCACCGTCCACTGCTAGACCTTCATACCATAGAGCAATGGCATATAATTATGGTATATCAATGTTGATGTGTTTGGTGTCGATGAGCCAAAGGATAAGGGGTAGACTTGTTAAAAAGCCCTACTCCGGGTGACATGTATGCCCCTCAGCACCCCTGTAAGGGAGGCCATGTTGTTATTGTGAGCTTCCATCTGTTCCCACATGTCTCTGTACATGTCCCTCTGTAGCTGCTTGTTTTCCCAGAGTACAATCAACACCTGGCCCATCACACCTTGGGACTCCTGATAGTCCCCCAAGATGTCCCTGATGGTGTCCTGGCCATGAGTAGCCTCAGTGGCCTCACCCCGCTGGCCCACAGCATCCCTCACACATACCCTACCCTCATGGGTCTATGTCCCTGACAAGGGGGTGCCCTCTTCAACTTATTCCTGGACACTCATTTGTCTGAAGTATTGCACTGCACCTCAGGATCCAGGACTAGGGGGCACAAGATGGTAGACACTGTGCTAGATACACAGGTTGGGGGTGAATCGTTGCCTGGGATGTTGATGCAACATGGCTGGGTGGTGAAGTTGTGGGCACAGTGAGACTCACTGTTACCATCTGACCAGGTTGTCCAGATGGGCCAGAACCGTCCTTCACGTTCTGATGTCCAGGAGTGTCATCATCATTGAGGGCTTCATCCAGGGGGGTAGTGGTAGTCTGTTCCGTGGCCTCTGTGTGCCCGGCAGCGTATCCATTTGATGATTTAGAACATACTTTGTTACTGGTTGTATTGTGGCATCTACCTTGAAAGAGTTTGTGTTACAGGGTTCAGAGACCTTGGACAAACTTAAGTTGTAGTTAATCAAATTGTGCCAAGTAATCATGGTATTGGGTGATTTGACATGACATGTTTGAAGCATGCCAACCAAATTTGACTAAAGCAGCTGATAAGGTGTGCAGATCAGCTGCACCCTGGAGGATGGCCTGAAAATTAAATTTTTCTACTGTTGCAGGCAACACAGTGGAGATGCAACATACATATGGTGTTGACCATTTTGAGGCCTAGTTGTGTGGGATGCAGGCAGACTCAGGACTTGGTTGTATATGTGACGAGAGTCATCATGTGCACAGTGCTGTGTCAGTGTGTCTGCTGCTGCTACCAATCTGGTGATGCATTTTGAGGCCTTAGGAATACTTGTTGTACACACTGGCTAAGGTGTCATTCCTGTCCTTAGTAGTTTCATCTTGTGTTAGCAAGTCAAAATGGAGCTAAATAGACAGACACATCTCTAATTTGAACATGGTCTTTGCTTGATCACTCCCAGGTGAGTAAACGTAATTTAAGAGTTGACCAACAAGGGTATTTGGACAAATGACCACGGTGCTGGTGGTTGGAGTAAGAGTAACAGGGCCTATTGGGCTTTTCAGTCAGGTCACTCCCTCTACTTCCCAACACTTAGCAAATGGTATCCTCCTAAGCGAGTACACTTCAATTGAGAGTTAAGGAACAGAGGTCTTTGGACAAGTGAACACTGGTCTGGTGTTTGAAGTTAGAAAAACAGGGTCTCCTGGGAGTTACAGTCAGGTCAGTCCCACTACTTCACACACCTGATAACCTCCCAGGTGAGTGTACCCTATATAGCTTCTGACAAGAGCAGATAGTTAACAAAAACAACTCACTGAATATATACAATAATTCGTACAAGGGTGTCAATGGACGTCCTTCAACATAATAACAGCTCATTCTCCCATGCTCAATCAAGTCCAAGTTTGTGTGCACCTAACTCAAGGGTGCCGAGACTATTTCCAACATGTGCTATACAAATAATAATAACAATAAGGGTCAAATGATTATTAACGAGAGCCATATAAAACAACTTTACTGGTGTAGCCCTGACATAATGGTTGCCAGATCACATACACATATTCCCATCATCAAATTGCTCAAAGCAGATATGCTCTCTTTAAGGAAGTATCATGGTTGACAACCATATTTTCATGCCACATATTTCATACAGAAAACACCAAGAAATTTGATTTTTCTGTTATATTACATCAAGTTGATAGAGTAATATCAGCACAACATAAATAAATGCAATAGATCATGAATCAATCAGTGACCATATCTCATCTAAGTCATTCAAACCTTGTGTGGAAGTACAGAATTTCTCAATCAATTTTGCTTCCATTTTGTTCAATAATCTACCAAACCCATCACCTCTTTGATTGCATTGGGCCACATACAGCACAGACAAAAAATGTCATCCATTAAATGATTGGCGGATTTGTAATGAGCTCCCAGTGGGGCATAGGTTACATTACAATTTAATTCTAGATCTATGTTGAAGAATACGCACCTTTACTGTTGGGTGGTTCGCCCAATGTATACTAATCCACAGGGACATTGAACACAGCATATTATATTTTTAGTGTTACAGTTTGAAAATCTTAATTGATGATACCGTTGACCACTTAAGCTTAGACTTTTTGATTCTTTAGTGAAATGACATGCTGTACAGTTCTGACATTTAAAATGCCCAAGAATTGGTGGTAGTTGTAACATTTCTCTGATATCTTAGTGTTTCTTAGCCGGTTGAGAGGCATTGACTAAAGAATTCTGAAAGTGAACTCCTTTCCTAAATAAAAATAAAGGTTTGGCAATGTTTACGTCTGACAATATTGCGTCCGGGACTCCATGAATATAATAAACAAAATTGACGGGCTACAATTTGACACTGTGAAAGAGTTTTTAGTTACTATGCACATTGAAGCACTGTACACCAATATACCACAAGAGGAAACTATAAAACGGATTTAAGCAATTCTGGACTCGAAAGAGACCTCCCAGTGAGACCACAGAATTTTTAGTCTCATTAGCCTCACTCTGTCTAAAAAACAATTTTTTGGGATTCAAAGATGAACTATTTTTGTAGATAAAAGGTGTGGCTATGGGCTGCAGCTTCGCCTCAGAGGATCTACAACACTAATAATCCCTTTCAGTCCCATATTTGTAATTGGTTTAGGTATATAGACAACATCTTCATAGTATGGAATGGAGATGAGCAAACACTGCATGTGTTTAGAGACTGGGAGAATAATAGAACTCCAGACATAAAATGTATGATGTCACTAGACTACTAACAAATTCATTTCCTTGACCCATGGATCAGAGCTAAAGATAGTCAAGAAGATAATTTTCTCTATGGCCAATTGTTGGAAAGTGGATTATTGGTAAAGGAAGGTAAGTACCTACACTTAGCAATAGGCCAATAATCCCCACTAGGTCCAGTCAGGTCTCAATAAATTAATCCAGCTCAACCCTTGGTAGCTTGGCAATGAGGGACAAGGCTTAACTTAGGAGACAGGTGTGTAAAGCATTTGAAAATCACAAAATAGTAAATAAGTAAAACACAAAAACATAATAAAAATCAAACACCAATTTATTGAAAGAGATTATGATGGTCATTACAACCCTGGCGGATGGTGTTAAAGCGGCGGTAAGACCGCCAACAGGCCGGCGGTAAAAAAAATGGAATTACGATCGTGGCGGAAACCGCCAACAAAGACAGCCACTTTAACACTCCGGCCGCCACGGCGGTACAGACAAACATCTTGGTGGTCACCGCCAACAGACAGGCGGAAGTCAAAGTACCCCCCACAGTATCACAACCTACCAATCCGCCACCTTTTCCAGGGCGGATTCACAGCGGACAAAAACACGGCAGAAACAGGACTTCGAAGGGAAAATGCTCACCTCTACACACCCCACGAGGAATCCGGACGCCATGGAATCAGAGATGCACATTTTTCCAGCCCTCATCTTCTTGCTCCTCTACCAGGAGCACGAACGCAGGTGGCGAAGACAACAGTGAGTACTGCACCTACGACACAGGGGAGGGGGAGGTAAAAAACAGGGACACACACGCAACACCCCCACCCTCACCCACTACAACACACACACTAATACAGCATGATACATTACAGTTACACCCTCCAAACCCCCCGGAAGAATGCAAAGACAAAAGCAAATGAGTGTAACCATTGTAATATATTAAAATCAAGTACGCAAAAATATATATATATGCACCATAACCAAAATATACACCAAGCTTAGTAGTCGAGGGAGTGCTCCAATGAAGTCCGTGGAACACTGGGCCCACACGGTGTGGGCGAGGCCCACACAAGATCCCCGACCATGATGGAGAGAACACTGCAGGGGCATCAGAGAGCAGGAAAACAGGCACCTCAGGGGGAGGGAAAGGGGAGGCACCTCAGCCGCTTTAGTGCACAACATCAAATCCACGAGGGGGCCACATGCCCACTGTTCCATCCTTTGGAGTGCAAAGCCACAGTCTCTCAAGTCTCTACAGTGGGTGGGTTGCCCACTGTTCCATCCTGGGGAGTGCAAAGCCACAGTCTCTCAAGTCTCTACAGTGGGTGGTTTGCCCACTGTTCCATCCTGGGGAGTGCAAAGCCACAGTCTCTCTCAAGTCTCTACATTGGGTGGGTTGAACACTGTTCCATCCTGGGGAGTGCAAAGCCACAGTCTCTCAGGTCTCTACAGCGGGTGGGTTGCCCACTGTTCCATCCTGGGGAGTGCAAAGCCACAGTCTCTCAAGTCTCTACAGTGGGTGGGTTGCCCTCTGCTGCATCCTGGGGAGTGCAAAGCCTCAGTCTCTCAAGTGGATAACAGTCTCCACTGGTTCTGGAGGGGGCCTTGTGCCCAGTTTGCTACATCCTGCTAGTGACGGACTCAGTAGCGTCAATGCCCTTGGCGCTCATGGGCCAGCGGTGCTTGAGGCGGCGGTGCCCTGTTCAGCGGTGCTTGAGGCGGCGGTGCCCTGTTCAGCGGTACTTGAGACGGCGGGCTCCTTTGCAGTGACTCAGTTGCTGGTGGTCCTCTCTGTCCCAGCGGGGCATGTGCTGGCGGTCCTCTCTGTCCCAGCGGGGCTTGTGCTGGCGGTCCTCTCTGTCCCAGCGGGGCTTGTACTGGCGGTCCTCTCTGTCCCAGCGGGGCTTGTGCTGGTGGTCCTCTCTGGCCCAACGGGGCTTGTGCTGGCGGTCCTCTCTGTCCCAGCTGGGCTTGTGCTGGCGGTCCTCTCTGGGCAGCGGGGATGATGGCGGTGGCCGCCTGGGCAGCAGGGATGATGGCGGTGGCCTCCTGGGCAGCGGGGATGATGATGGCGGTGGCCTCCTGGTCAGCAGGGATGATGGCGGTCTCCTCCGCCGTGCTGCTCTTCCCAGACTTTCCGTTTTTTTTGTGGCCCTTCCCCATCTTGGAAGGGGTCGCAGCTGACTCCACACTCCCACCGGGACCCCTGGGAGTGGCTTTGGTGGCTGGAGTCTTCCCCCTCTCCCACCAGGCACTGGCCAACTTCTGATGCTTGACAGGTGGGGGACTGTCTGTGCTGTGGCTCCGTGCCACACTGGCTGCCCTGGTGGCCGGTGCACTCCAGATTCCGGTGACTACAGGCACCACTGGTCCCGGAGATGTTGTGGCTAAGGTGCTAGGTTGAGACCTGGAGAGTCGGACCTAGGAGACGGACGGGGTGGCGGAGGTGTGGGAAAGAGGTCAAGGTTGGACAGGAAAAGTTTTTGGGAGACATTGGGACGGGTAGCTGGAGGGGGTTTGGGAGTGGAGGAAGAGGTTGTGGATGTAGGAGGTGTTTGTTTGGTATCTTTGGGTGAAAGTGCATGCGCTGGAGGGTGTCGTGAGGGGGATGGCTGTTGGGTGGGTGTGTGCCTGCATTTGTGAATCTTGGGAGGTGGCGTCACAGACACACTGGGAGAGGCCACAGGGGACGTGTCAATGGTAGTGGGGGTGGTGACTGCATGTGAGCGGAGTGTGGTGGTGGGTGTGCTGGTGATGGCAGTAGTGGCTGTAGATGTAGTGCATGCAGGTGTGAGTGTAGACGAGACAGGGAGGGAGGAGGGAGACGAGGAGGAGGGGGACACAATGGAGGAAGTGGATGTTGGTGTGTCTGCATGTGTGTGATGCTTGCGTGAGTGCCTGTGGGATGTGTGGTGCTTATGTTTGCCTGAGCTTCCCTTGTGTGTTGACATGTGTGCATGCTGGTCTGAAGGTGTGCTTGGGATAGGCTGGGGTACAGGGGATTGGGTCTGGGTGGAGGAAGTTGGAGGGGGGAGGCTAGACACAGGGACAATGGCTGCCATCAGTGCTGAGGCCAGAGTCTGAAAAGCTCGCTGAAGGGCCGCCTGACCAGAATGAATGCCATCCAGGAATGCATTGGTTTGTTGCAACTGCCTTTCGACACCCTGGATGGCATTCAAAATGGTAGACTGCCCAACAGTGAGGGACCAGCGACGGGCACCCCTCCCACGTTGGGAGGCCATCCCCAGCTGAGCCTCTGCCGTCTTCTTGCTCCAGCGGCGAATGTCCTCCCATCTTTTCCGGCAGTGGGTGCTCCGTCTGTGGTAGACCCCCAGGGTCCAGATGACCTTGGCGATGGCACGCCAAATATATTTTTTCTGGTGGGAGCTGACCTACATGATTTATACAGGGGGAAGAGAAACGTATTACCAACTGCACCGTCACAGTCATTGGCCCCCATACCTACCCTTGCCATGTGGCACATGCGCTCACCGTTGTTTCATGCATGCCGCACTCTCCCCCCCCCCCTTCTTACATCCACCCCTCTCCACACAGGCATAGCCCATACAGCATGCTCCCAGTCTACTTACCTGTTTGTCTGGAGGACCGTAGAGTAGCGTGTACTGGGGAGGACCCCGTCCACGAGTTTCTCCCACTCCTCCGATGTGAAGGCAGGGGCCCTTTCCCCAGACACTAGAGCCATTGTCTCTTCCAGACCGAGGTCACAGCAGAACTTACGGTGTAGGTCCTCTCTTGTCGAAGATCAGGTATCGCCAGATCCACGAGGGGGCTCCATGCCCATTGATGTATCCTGGGGAGTGCAAAGCCACAGTCTCTCAAGTCTCTCCAGTGGGTGGGTTGCCCACTTGTGCATCCTGGGGAGTGCAAAGCCACAGTCGCTCAAGTCTTTTCAGTGGGTGGTTTGCCCACTGCTTTATCCTGGGGAGTGCAAAGCCACAGTCTCGCAAGTCTTTTCAGTGGGTGGTTTGCCCACTGCTTTATCCTAGGGAGTGCAAAACCACAGTCTCTCAAGTCTTTTCAGTGGGTGGTTTGCCCACTGCTTTATCCTGGGGAGTGCAAAGCCACAGTCTCTCAAGTCTTTTCAGTGGGTGGTTTGCCCACTGCTTTATCCTGGGGAGTGCAAAGCCACTGTCTCTCAAGTCTTTTCAGTGGGTGGTTTTCGCACTGCTTTATCCTGGGGAGTGCAAAGCTACAGTCTCTTAAGTGGATGCCTTTCTCCACTGGTTCTGGAGGGGACTTTGTGCCCAGAGTGCTTCATCCTGCCAAGGACTGAGCTAGTGGATGCCTTTCTCCACTGGTTCTGGAGGGGGCTTTGTGCCCAGAGTACTTCATCCTGCCAAGGACTGAGGTAGTGGATGTGATACTCCACTGGTTCTGGAGGGGGCTTCGTGCCCAGACTGCTTCAACCTGGCAAGGACTGAGGTAGTGGATGTGACACTCCACTAACGGTGGTGCAACATGCAAGCTGGCCAGGCTCCTGGAACCACTAGCCTTGTATGATCGACCACTGGGGATGGCAGCCATGTCTGCGGTGGTGCCACTGGCTCAGGATGTTGCGAGGCCGCTGGCGGTGCTGGCGGCGGTGTCAGTAGCGGCGGTGCTTGCGGTGGACTCTGTGGAATCGGTGCTTGCGGCAGACTCTGTGACATCGGTGCTGGCGGCGGGCTCTGTGGCATCGGTGCTGGCAGTTGGCTCTGTGGAAACTGTGCTGGTGGCGGGCTCACTGACTGCGGTGCTGGTGGCGGACTTTTTGCCGGCGGTGCTGGTGGCAGGCTCACTGACTGCAATGCTGGTGGCCGGCTCACTGACTGCGGTGCTGGTGGTGGTCTTTGTGGCGGCGGTGCTGGTGGCAGGCTCAGTGTCTGCGGTGCTGGTGGCGGGCTCAGTGTCTGCGGTGCTGGTGGCGGGCTCAGTGTCTGCGGTGCTGGTGGTGGGCTCAGTGTCTGCGGTGCTGGCGGCGCTGCTGGTGGTGGTGCTGGTGGCGGTCTTGTCCGCTGTGCAGGTTGGCGTCGACGTGGACCTGCCTTTGATTTTCTGGCCCTTCCCCACCTTGGATGGTGGCGCAGCTGTCTTGCCACTTTCCACTTTTGTTTTGCTTGAGCCCTTGGTGGCAGGTGTTTTTGCCTTCTCCCTCCGGGATGTGGGCAACGTTTTCAGTTTTGGAGGTGGGGGAATGTCCTTGCCCTCGCTCCTTGGGACACTGACTGCCCTGTTGCTTGGCGCACTCCAAAATCCCACTATTGCTGGCACCACTGTGCCCGGTGATGAGGTGGCTAAGGTGCTGGGTTGGGACCTGGAAAGGCAGGCCGTAGGGGACAGACAGGGGGGGAGGTGTACGGAAGACGTCAAAATTTGATAGGAAAAGCTTTTTAGACACACTGGGACGGGCAGATGGAGTGGGTTTGGGAGTGGAGGAAGAGGTAGTGGATGTAGGAGGTGTACATTTGCTGACTTTGGGTGAAGGTGCATGGGCTGGAGGCTGTTGTGAGGTGGATGGCTGTTGGGTGGGTGTGTGACTGCTTTTGTGTACTTTGGGAGGAGGGCTCACTGACACACTGGGAGAGGACACAAGGGATGTGTGAATGGTAGTGGGGGTGGTGAGTGCACGTGAGCGGTGTGTGGTGATGGGCGTGCTAGTGATGGAGGTAGTGGCTGAAGATGTAGTGCATGCAGGTGTGAGTGGAGACAAGACAGGGAGTGAGGAGGGAGACTTGGAGGAGGGGGACACAGTAGAGGCAGTGGATGTTGGTATGTCTGCATGGGTATGATGCTTGTGTGAGTGCCTGTGGGATGTGTGGTGCTTATGTTTGCCTGAGCCACCCTTGTGTGTTGAGGTGTGTGCATGCTGGTCTGATGGTGTGCTTGGGATAGGCTGAGGTACAGGGGATTGGGTCTGGGTGGAGGAGGTTGGAGGGGGGAGGCTGGACACAGGGACAATGGCTGGCATCAGTGCAGAGGCCAGAGCCTGAAATGCTCGCTGTTGGGCTGCCTGGCCAGAATGAACGCCCTCCAGGTATGCATTTGTTTGTTGCAACTGCCTCTCTACACCCTGGATGGCATTCAGAATGGTAGATTGCCCAACAGTGAGGGATCTCAGGAGGTCAATAGCCTCCTCACTGAGGGCAGCAGGGCTGACTGGGGCAGGGCCTGAGGTGCCTGGGGCGAAGGAGATGCCCACCCTCCTGGATGATGGGCCACGGGACACACGCTGAGGGGCTGCTGGGAGGGCGGTGCTGGTGGGGGGCTGGCGGCTGTATCTGCAGATGCGGTGGGCACAAGGGAGCTCCCATCAGAGGAGGAGTCGGTGTCGCTGGTCTCTGCTCCTGTCCCCGTTGTGGAGCTCCCCTCGCCCTCAGTCCTACTGGTGACTTCAGACTCTGTTGTCTCGCCCTCCAGGGCCATGTGGGATGCAGCTCCCTCATGGCACTGCTCCTCTGCCTGATGATGCTAATGCACACAAGGACAGGGAGACCACAAAAAGGGAGGGGAGAAAGGAGAAAGACATGTTCATTGCATGCAATACCGCTACCGTTGGCGGACACTACAGACACAGACTGCACTACGCCATGCACTTAGAGTTCCCTAATTAATCACAGGGACATGGGGTACAAGGCCTATGCCCGATTGCTGCACACATGAAAGTCACAGGAGCCTGACTAGGTATAGATGGCTCTTACCACTGGTGGGGTTGGGGTGCCTTATAGCCTGCCTCACAAAGGATCCTTGCCTACAAAGCTCGCCCTGGCCTAGGGTAACCCACTGCCCACCTCCCCCACCAAGACACCTCGTAATGCGCGCAGAGTCAGATGGATGTGACGGTACTCACCCCCTTGTGGCTGCTGTGATGCCCTCAAGTGCCCATCCACACCGGATACGCCACCGCCAGGATCCAGAACATCAGGGGGGTCATGGTGCGATGGGCACCCCTCCCACGTTGGGAGGCCATCCCCAGCTGGGCCTCCGCCGTCTTCTTGCTCCAGCTGTGAATGTCCTCCCATCTTTTCCGGCAGTGGGTGCTCCGTCTGTGGTGGACCCCCAGGGTCCAGACGTCCTTGGCGATGGCACGCCAAATATCCTTCTTCTGGTGGGCACTGACCTAGAGGAATAGTACAGGGGAAAAGGATGATCTTTAAATGTCTGGACTGTCACAGTCATTGGCCCATGTTCCCACCCTTGCCCTGACGCACATACACTCACCGTCTGCTCATTCAGGCCTCAGTCCCCCCCCTGTATTTTCCATCCACACCACTCCAAACAGGCATTGCCCATACAGCATGCTCACAGTGTATTCACCTGTTTGTCTGGAGGATCGTAGAGTAGCGTGTACTGGGAGAGGACCCCATCCAAAAACTTCTCCAACTCCTCCGATGTGAAGGCAGGGGCCCTTTCCCCAGACACATGAGCCATCGTCTCTTCCAGACTGAGGTCACAGCAGCACTTGCAGTGTAGGTCCTCTCCTGTCGAAGGTCAGGTATCAAGTGAGTGAACAGAGAGAAAATGGCGGTCACGTTCGCGGCGGTGCGTACCATCACTGCCGGCGTAAATCGTCATTGGCTCCTGGGACCCATAGGATCCAATGTTAACCAATGGAGTATTGCGCCGCGGTCTTCGACCGCCTACCGCAACGGTGTACAGCGCCAGCGCAGTTACCTCACATCCCATTGTCCCACTTTACAGATCAGGCAGCCGCCATTTCAGGGGCCCACATGGCTTAATTTTTAACTGCGTCACACATACCTAGGCCTAGACTCAACAAACATACAGGCCACCTTTTGTGTATGATAGGTGTTCTGTGTAAACTGTGGGTACATACCTCTGAGTTGTTTGACTCTGTCCTCGCTGTTGTCCTTCATAGGCACCGTCCGCTGGGACATGTGAGGAGATGGCGGCATCCTCCGGTGTACCGACCGTTGGTGGACCTGTCGACAATGGAGGAGCGACATTTGATTATCACATACAAGCTTGACCGTGCCACAATCCAGGAACTGTGTACCCAGTTGGAGCCAGACCTGATGTCAGCTATCCGCCATCCCACAGGAATCCCGCCTCAAGTGCAGGTGCTGTCAGTGCTCCATTTCCTTGCAAGTGGGTCATTTCAAACAACAGTGGCCATAGCATCAGGGATGTCCCAGCCTATGTTTTCCAACGTGTTGTCCAGAGTGTTGTCTGCCCTGCTGAAACACATGCGCAGCTACATCGTTTTCCCTCAGGTGGAGGATTTGCCTACAGTGAAAGGTGATTTCTATGCCCTGGGACATATCCCCAACATCATAGGTGCCATTGATGGGACACATGTGGCTTTGGTCCCCCCCCCGCAGGAGTGAACAGGTGTACAGAAACCGGAAGAGTTATCATTCTATGAATGTGCAGATGGTATGTTTGGCAGACCAGTACATCTCCCATGTGAATGCCAAGTTCCCTGGCTCAGTGCATGACGCATACATCCTGCGGAATAGCAGCATCCCTTATGTGATGGGTCATCTCCAGAGGCACCGTGTGTGGCTATTAGGTGAGCACCTAGAAGTAAGTCAGTGGGAATGGTTGTCTGGGTCTAGGGTTAACCCAACAGATTAGTGTGTGTCTAACAGTTGTCCCTCCCCATTTGCAGGTGACTCTGGTTACCCCATCCTGTCATGGCTACTGACCCCAGTGAGGAATCCCAGGATAAGGGCAGAGGAACGCTACAATGAGGCCCATGGGCGAACACGGCGTATAATCGAGCGGACCTTCGGCCTCCTGAAGGCTAGGTTCCCGTGCTTCCATATGACAGATGGATCCCTATTCTACTCACCAAAGAAGGTGTGTCAGATCATCGTGGCCTGCTGTATGCTTCACAACTTAGCTTAGCGACGACAGGTGCCTTTTCTGCAGGAGGATGGTCCAGATGGCGGTGTTGTTGTAGCTGTGGAGCCTGTGGACAGTGAAGACGAGGAAGCAGAAGAGGACATCGACAACAGGGACTCGATGATCCTGCAATATTTCCATTGAGACACAGGTAAGAATACAGAACTGCCTACTACATGTACTTTAACACTACTGCCTCTCTACTGTCTGTCGTCTTCAGCCAGTGTATGGTCACTGAGTTGTCACTTTCCCTTACAATTTCACAGATGTGGGTCCCACTGTGTGACATCTGCTTTGATTCCTCATGGACTAGAGCTGTGTGACATAGGTATGTTGACGTTACAATTGAAAGAGCTTTTTGCCACAGTAATTGATAATACACTAATTCGAAATCACAGACTGACTCCAGATTGTTTTGTGCTTCAAGGGTGTTTATTTAAGTGCTCAATATTGGAGGGGGTTGCAAAATGGGGAGGGGTGATGGTGGAGGTATATCCATGGAAGAGTCCAGTCTATTGGTCTCACAGGTGCATTGCCCAAATGGGCATAGGAAGTGGAGCTGGGGCAGTTTAAGGATGGACAGGGTGACAAAGTGGGACAGAAAGATGACATTCAGGATGGTCTCATTTCTTGGCAGGGTCTTGGCATCGTTCTCTGTCTTTGTCCTGGATCTCAGGGACCATCTGCGGGGTGGTTCTCCCTCTGCAGGGGGTGGGGTGCTGGTGTGGTGGTCCTGTGGCGTGCCTCCTGTCCACTAGCGCCGGCGGAGGTGGTGGGCAGTTCATCGTCCAGGCTAGTGTAAGGGGCCCCTTGTTGGGCCACAGTGTCCCTCCTGGTGTTGAGTACTTCCTTCAGCACCCCTACGATGGAGCCCAGGGTGGAATTGATGGCTCTGAGTTCCTCCCTGAAGCCCAAATACTGTTCCTCCTGCAGGCGCTGGGTCTCCTGAAACTTGGCCAGTACCGTTGCCATCATCTCCTGGGAGTGGTGGTAGGCTCCCATGATGTTGGAGAGGGCCTCGTGGAGAGTGGGTTCCCTTGGCCTGTCCTCCCCCTGTCGCACAGCAGTTCTCCCAGTTCCCCTGTGTTCCTGGGCCTCCATCCCCTGGACCGTGTGCCCACTGCCCCCAGGTCCCTGTTGTTGTTGGGGTGGTGGGTTAGCCTGGGTTTCCTGTAGTGGTAAACACACTGCTGATTGACGTGTCCTGGGGACAGAGGTATGGGCCCACTGGGTGGGTGCTGTGCTGGTGTTTCCAGAGGGGGGAAGCTCTGTAGTGGCCTGTGACTGTGTGATGGGAACCGACTGTCCCGAGGTCCCCGATGGGCCGGGCTGGTCATCTAGATCCAGTTGGACAGAGCTGCTGTCATCACTGTGGGCCTCTTCTGTTGGTGGTGTGGACATGTCTGGACCCTCCTGTGCGGTGACGTTGGATAGGGGTCCTGCAGGGGTGTAAAAGCATGATTATTGCATCTGTGTGTGTCATGGTGTGCAATGGGTGGGTGACCGTGTACCCCAGTGCTTGCATTCCTGTGTGGGACCTTGTGTGATAATGGTTTAGGACGGTGTATGGGTTTGTGCAGTGGGCATGGTTTGGTGTTGGTTGTCCATGCTTTGTTGTTGCATGCAGGGCTCAATACCTATATGTTGCGTCACAATGGTAACTCCGAACATGGCCATGTAACATGTCTAGGATCGTGGAATTGTCATCCCAATACCATTCTGGTATTGAGGGGTCAATTCCAAGCATCCCCGGGGCTCCAGCACAGAGCCCGGGTACTGCCAAACTGACTTTCCGGGGTTTCCTCTGCAGCTACCACTGCTGCCAACCCTCAGACAGGTTTCTGCCCTTCTGGGGCCTGGGCAGCCCAGTCCCAGGAAGGCAGAACAAAGGATTTCTTTTGAGAGAGGGTGTTACACCCTCTCCCTTTGGAAATAGGTGTTAAGGGCCCAAGAGGAGTAGCCTCTCTTGGCCTCTGGAAATGCTTTGAAGGGCACAGATGGTGCCCTCCTTGCATAAGCCAGTCTACACCGGTTCAGGGATCCCCCAGCCCAGCTCTGGTGCAAAACTGGACAAAGGAAAGGGGAGTGATCACTCCCCTGACCAGCACCTCCCAAGGGGAGGTGCCCAGAGCTCCTCCAGTGTGTCCCAGACCTCTGCCATCTTGGATGCAGAGGTGTGAGGGCACAATGGACACCTCTGAGCGGCCAATGCTAGCAGGTGACATCAGAGACCCCTCCTGATAGGTGCTTACCTTTCTCTGTAGCCAATTCTCCTCTGAGGGCTATTTAGGGTCTCTCCTGTGGGTATCTCACCAGATAACGAATGCAAGAGCCCAGCAGAGTTCCTCTGCACTTCTCTATTCGACTTCTGCCAAGGATCGGCGGCTGACTGCTCCAGGACGCCTGCAAAACCGCAACAATGTAGCAAGAAGAATACCAGCAACATTGTAGCGCCTCATCCTGCCGGCTTTCTTGACTGTTTCCCGGTGGTGCATGCTCTGAGGGCTGTCTGCCTTCACCCTGCACTGGAAGCCAAGAAGAAATCTCCCATGGGTCGATGGAATCTTCCCCTTGCCAACGCAGGCACCAAACCTCTGCATCACTGGTCCTCTGGGTCCCCTCTCATCATGACGAGCGTGGTCCCTGGAACACAGAAGCTGGATCCAAGTGTCCCTGACAGTCCAGTGGCACTTCTGTCCAAATTTGGTGCAGGTAAGTCCTTGCCTCCCCACGCCAGACAGTAATCCTGTGTACTGCGTGAACTGCAGCTGCTAGGGCTTCTGTTCACTTTTGCAAGACTTCCTTTGTGCACAGCCTAGCCCAGGTCCCCAGCACTCCGTCCTGTATTGCCCAACTCGCTGAGTTGGACTCCGACTTCGTGGGACTCCCTTTTGTTGTGCTGAGACGATCACCGTGCTCAGATCTTCTGAATACCTGTTCAGGTGCTTTTGCGGGTTCTGCCTGCTTCTGCGTGGGCTCTCTGTGCTGCTGAGTGCCCTCTCTCCTCCTCCAAAGGGCGACCTCCTGGTCCTTCCTGGGCCCTGGCAGCACCCAAAATCCTCAACTGCGACTCTTGCAGCTAGCAAGGCTTGTTTGTGGTCTTTCTGCGTGGAAACAACTCTGCATCCTTCAGCACGCCATGGGACATCTTCTGACCAAAGGAGAGGTTCCTGGCACCTTCCGTTGTTGCAGAATCTTCGGCTTCTTCCACCCAGAGGCAGCCCTTTTGCACCTTCATCCGGGTTTAGTGGGCTCCTGCCCCCCCTGGACACTTGCGTGACTCTTGGACTTGGTCCCCTTCCTTTGCAGGTCCTCAGGTCCAGCAATCCGTCTTCAGTGCTTTGCAGTCAGTTGTTGTCTTTGCAGAATCCCCTATCTCGACTTTACTGTCTTTCTGGGGCAGTAGGGTAACTTCACTCCTACTTTTCAGGGTCTTGGGGTGGGGTATCTTGGATGTCCTTAGTGTTTTCTTACACTCCCATTGACCCTCTACACACTACACAAGGCCTGGGGTCCATTCGTGGTTCGCATTCCACTTTTGGAATTTATGGTTTGTGTTGCCCCTAGGCCTATTGTCACCTATTGCACTCTATTGTGTTCTACAGTGTTTGCACTACTTTTCTAACTATTTACTCACCTGATTTTGGTTTGTGTGTATATTTTATGTATATTACTTACCTCCTAAGGGAGTATATCCTCTGAGATACTTTTGGCATATTGTCGCTAAAATAAAGTACCTTTATTTTAGTAACTCTTAGTATTGTGTTTTCTTATGATATAGTGCTAAGTGATATAAGTGGTATAGTAGGAGCTTTGCATGTCTCCTAGTTCAGCCTAAGCTGCTCTGCTATAGCTACCTCTATCAGCCTAAGCTGCTAGAACACCTCTAATCTACTAATAAGGGATAACTGGACCTGGCACAAGCTGTAAGTACCACAAGGTACCCACAATACGCCAGGCCAGCCTCCTACAGTTCCTGGAAGAGATCTGAGGTGTCACAGCTAGGCCACCACCATCTTGGATGACCACTTTCAGGGAAGTGTAGCAAAAATCAATCCCAGGGACCAACATTCTTTAAAAATCCAAAATGGCAGAATCTGAATTTTGGAGGTTCTAAGGACAGAAAAGAGGCGGTTCCACCACCAGCACTGCCAGCCCAACAAAGATCCTCCCATCATATTACGTTCCACAAATCACAACAGCAGTTCTTCCATTAAAGCCATTGGTGGTGTGAACCACGGTGGTCTTATCTCACTCCTGTCAGAACACTACACCACATTGGATAGTTTGAATACCCCACACCTGATACACTAAAACACACCCGACACACCTACTCATGGTACTATATAGCACACCCCCAACACAACCCACAATCTTTTGCAATCAAAATGCAACACCCAGCCACTGACAACCAACGTCCCAGAGAGCTCAATATAGCAAGAATAGGCACCAATTGACACTTCACTATGCACACCTCACATACCTGCACAACTTACCAAACACACACATCAAACACACACATCAGTACCACATCAGTACCACACACAATCCACAACACAGGATTCAGACTCACATCACACAACCTATATTCACACATTTTCAAACTCTGCACCCATTCATTTAGCACACAACCACTACCATGTCACCACAAAAATACCCACGTTTTACAGATGAGAAGTTGAGGGTCATGGTGGATGGGGTTGTAAGGGTAGAGCCACACTTGTTCAGAGCACAGGTACAACAAACATCTATTGCCAGGAAAAGTGAGTAGTGGCAAAGGATAGTCGACAGGGTCAATTCTGTAGGCAGTTATCCATGCACAAGGGAGGACCTCAGAAAGAGGTGGAACGACCTCAGGGGGGAAGGTCCGTTTCATAGCATTCAGGCACCAGCTCACGGTACTCAAGACTGGCGGTGAGCCCCCACCTCCTCCCCCACATTTCACACCTTGGGAGAAGATGGTCTTGAACATCCTGCATTCTGAGGGCCTGACAGGAATACCTCGGGGAGTGGAATCTGATAAGTACCAACAACATTCATGTCACACAATTGTCTTGTCCTGAATGCTCCCACATCACCTATACCCGCCACAATTAAAACTCCACCCACTACAAATCTCTCCTAATCACCTAATACCACTCCCTGGAATGCCACATATGCACTAAACATATCTAGCCCACAGCCCTTAGAAATGGCATGTGAAGCACTGGCTAATGACTGAACCACAACTCCCAGAATACAAACTTCCAACATATTCAACCCCAGTACAGTGCACCAAATATTACTTTTCATGCATGTCTAACCAATTTCCAATCAAACCCATCGATTGTGCCAGTGTGGAAGACTACATGGCAATGACAGCAATGGAATGGCTCACACACACTAACATTCCAAGCAAAACACAGCTATAGCTGAGTGCCTGAGTGCCCATATATAATGACCGGAGATCGAAGATCCCAAGCTACAAATATGCTCATCTGGTTTGGAAAGTCAAATTGCTGGGTGGATGCACATGCAATACAACAAGATACAAGTCAATGTCCATTTTTAACATTATACTGTGTTCTTATAAGGACACCAATGTGCATTCTACGGCTCTTATTTGTGCCAGCAATCATGCCAGACAGTTCACAAGGTAACAGAGGTGAACAGCCATGCCAAGTATCAGACAATATAAGATGCCAACAGCTGTCCTATCACTACAAACATAGTTAACCAGCTTATAACATGGTCTATGGAATTGAAGTTATAGAGTTTCATGTTGTACCAAGTTACATAGGGCATCAGCTGTCAATGTCATTGCTGGGGATCATGTCAAGGCACTGTCTGCATCTCGCACAACCGTCACAATACCTCCATTGTAACCTGAACTCTGTGTTCCACTCCCTCCACAGGTAACTTGCCATTGTCACCATGAAGAGGATACTAGAGACTGCCACTACCTCTCTGGATGGAGGCCCCTGTGAGGACAACACCCCTGGAATTCTAAACACTGACGAACCACCTGGCCCATCTGGGATACCTGGTCAGTCAACAGTTGTCAGCCTCACCCTGCCCACATGAACTCCTTCCAGCTCTATTGCTTCTACATCCCAGGCAACCATTTGCCCCCCAACGTGCCCCAAGGACTGTATCATCCATTGTGTGCCCCACTGTACAGGTATTCGAGTCTCACCTTGTCACCTCTGACAATGATGGACCTTCCACCACTGGGACTGGGCACACTGTGCCAGCGTCACAGGCATGTGAGGGCAGGGTGTGTGGAGGGATGCTGTGAGACAGAGGATGGGGATCTCAAACGGACACTACTGACCAGGAAACCACCTCCCAAGTCTTGGGAGCCTACCAAAGTTCCCAAAGCATGATGGGCCAAGTCATCAACATGTTTGGGAAAATCCAAGAGCTGCATAGGGACAACCACCAGGAAGTCATGCAGCAGTGGCAGGCACAAAATGCCCACTTGGCTTCCATTGCAGGGGTGTTGAGAAATTTGAATACCACACTGAGTTGGTCTTGTACCCAACATCAGGTCCCTTCCACTAGCAATGATCCATCAGGCCCTCCTACACCTGTGTCTGCTAGTGGAATGGAGGCCCTGCCAGGGGAAGGACATGCCTCAGTCTCCCCACCCTCTGTAGATGAAAAACCACCCCCACAAACATGGACGTCCACCCGGACATCCAGCAGGAGCAGATGCCAGGACCAAACCCACTGCCAGGACATAAAGCTCTCCTGAGCTGTTCCCCGTGTGTGCCACATATACACCCTGTTGACTGTTCAGTAACCAATCTCCATTTTCCTATGGTAAAGGACACTGGACCTGTGTTCCCAAATGGTGTAACAACTGCCCTGATAATGTCATCCACCCTGACTAAACATATCCCAATTATTTTTGTGTGTGTTTAACGTTTATGGTCAAATATGTTTTTGTATTTCCACAACAAATCACACTTTAACACAGGTCATTTATCAAAGATGTACAATAGTTAGGCATGCCAACTCTAGACTGATCATGTCCCTCTATATTGTACACCCATTGTTCTGGACCTCATATATTGACTCCATCATCAGGAAACTCATTATAATAGGAGTGGATACCAAATAGGTTGTAAGCTACAAATATACACAGTCAGTGAACGATATGCTAACAGTACAAAGAGCATGACTGAGAGTAGCAACAGGATGTCTGCTAAGGTTGAACACAAAGCTAAACTACACGAAACAGAAGTTAGGGTCATGCCACTCTATCATCAAGGCAGGAGGCACACAGATTGGTTCTTTGTATCGCCTGGCAAAGTCTTATCACATACCCATACAATAGCTTCTAAATATTCATATCCCATGGAACAGAGATCAGTACTGAACTACCTATACCTGGAAACTTTCACGTGCTGTGGAAACTGGCTAATGAGTCCATTTTATTATTTCTCCAGGCCTGACTTCATCCTGTGATGCTCAATATGAACAGGCCTGAAAAACATATGCCAAAGGTTGGATGACCTTTACTAAACTAACCCTGACAGACAGCTTGTAATACAAGGCTTAACTTCAAACATACATTGCTTCATTCACCCAGCAACAGACAGACATCTGTAGGTCCACATAGGTCTGAGGAAAGGTTATGAAGAAACTGGTTTGGTGATGCCTTCGAAAGTCCCAACCATCTGAGAAATGTACAGGTCACGCTTGTGGTCATCTTGTTTCATGCTGCCATCATGAAATGTTGCTCTATTGTGATTGGATAGATGCCTAATACATGTGTAACACCATGCATCACCTGATCAACATCACACCACGTACTTGATGAAGAAATTACCTTTCTGTTGTTCTGATTGGATAATGTCTTTTCACATTCTGTTGGTCTCCATGCGTAAAAGATTGTATTGGAGTTCCGCAATTCGGACTGCTTGAACTTGGCCTCTCAAGCCATCAGTTCCCGTACACGTATTAAATTGTCTTTCTTTATACCGTAAGATTGGCTGGTCTCTGGTTTTGTTCCTGCTCTGAAGGAGGCTTCAGGAGTGCATTGGTCGCATACCTGTAGGCTTGCACTCAGCTATGTCAGTCCACAGTGACATGCACATTGGTCTGCAAAGTAGGAACACACTGACAGCTAGATTCAAGGTAGGATTCATACAACTGTTACCATTGTGCAGGGAGAGGCTATGGTACTGCATATACATGACACAGACACACATTCAGACACAAATGACAGCTTTCGACAACCTCATGTACCCTACATGTGACCTTGATGGGAAAATACTATTCCACCCCAGTGTCCTACCAGTCTAACAATGTCATCCACACTCCACATAATCAAGACTAAAAGTACCATGCCCACTTCTCATGTCTGTCTGCAATTCCCTTCTGCTTCTGACACTGTTTGTCATTTGCCAAGGTTGATCGGTCCAGCAAGATCTAGGCAAATATGTGTTTGTAACAGAAGAGGGATGGGACAGAGCAGAATAAACTCCTCAAATCAGAGAAGTCATGTTCAGAAGTGCAACTTCGCATCTGTTATTTCAATACATGAGACAGTAGACCACTCTGTTTTGTACACAATACAAATTACAGTTTGCATGCACAACTCACTCATAGGCATTGGAGCTATCTACAACCCCACAGATGATGCAAGATAGGAGGTGACATGCTACTCATCTGCTTCAGGTAGCAAATTTAAACCACAACATTACATCTACTTCACATACCTTTTGGCCAGCTGAGGTAGTGATTGATGAGATCTGCCCCAGGGTCTCCTGCTTCATCTTACTCTGGCTCTTCACCACTTGGCGAATCTGCATTTCCACTCACAGGTTCTGCTGGCTCTCCCTCATCTGGTATAAATGGTATCTGTTGTCTCAGTGCAAGATTGTGGAGTATGCAGCAGGCAACTATTATTTGACATACCTTATTGGGTGAGTAGAGGAAGGCTCATCCTGATCTGTCCAGGCACCTACATCTTGCTTCCAGAAGCCCAATAGTCCACTCAACAACATGCCTTGTCCTCTTGTGGGCCTCATAGTAGCGGACTTCCTCTGGCATGGTTGGGTACCTTACTGGTGTTAACAACCGAGGATGGTTTGGATAGCTAGAGTCACCATATATGTGGGACATGAAACATTGTGATGGCAGGAAACGTACACTGCAAACACACATTTCAGTTGTAAATTACCAACCAGCCAGGTCCTCTCTGTATGGAGTCATCTCATCAGCAGTTGGACATTGCTGTTCCGCATGATGAAGGAATCATGGACTGATCCTGGACACTTGCCACTGACTTGTGAAATGTACTCGTCTGCCAGACACACCACCTGAACATTTATGGAGTGTTAGTTTTTCCTGTTCCTATACACCTGTTTATTGGCACTGGGGGGAACCAGGGCTACATGGGTGCCATCTATGGTTCCAACCACATGCGGAATGTGCCTCATAGCATAAAACTCTGCCTTGACGTAGGCCAAATCTGCACATTGGGGAAACCTGATGTAGCTGTCCAGGTGTTTCAACAATGCAAACAGTACCTCAAAACCAGACTGGACATGGGCTCAGACATCCCTACAATTAGGGCCACTGTAGACTGAAAGGACCCAGTGGCCAGAAAGTGTAGCACTGACGAGAATTGAACTATGGGAAGTATGGTATACGGATTGCGAATGGCAAGCATCAGATCGGGATCCAAATGATCACAAAGATCCATGATAGTATGACGATTCGGTCGATATGTCTGGATATAATGTCACTCCTCCATGGTGTGCAGGTCTACTAGTGGATGGTACACTGGTGGTTGTCGTCCTCTCCTCGTGGCACGCAAACTATGTGAAAACATTTCAAAATAGTATGTGACATGCAGCATGCAGACATCTTGTAAAGTCAGATACACAACTCATACAAATCTGCTTTTGAGCTTGGTTACAAATGTAGATATCTCGGGTACAGTATAGCACATAGGTACATAGGTATGAACCAGAGGACATCCTCTTTGGTGCACATTCCCCCCATTAACTATTCAACTACACATATAGATTAATCTGTTACTGTACATGGTTGTAAATCCATTTGACATGTCTTACACATATTGTTGCACATTATCATCTTTTTCTAAGCACATGGGTACATCTGATTAGGTGTACATTGCTATCACCACATGTCCTCCAGTAAGACAGCACTTACTGCATTGATGCACAATTTGACAACTAAAAATGAAGGAAGTACTCACAGTTGTACTGCACAATATGGTGTATAGTTAATGACGCAGATGATAAAACTCTTCCATACAAGTTATGTGCTTAAAATGGCAGCCGCCTAACCTACTGTAGTGGACACATGGAAGTGACCTAAGTCTGCTGGTGAAAGTCATCATGGCGGTAGGTGGATACAACCGGGGTGAAAACTGCCATTAGAAGACACTGCTGGACTTGGGCCAGTGGCGATGTCTGCAGCAGTGACGGTCACGTATGTGGCAGACATGACTGCCATCTTCTGCAGTGTTGCTCACTTGACTCCTGACACTGCTGCCAGCAAGACCTCCACTACTTGAGCTGCTGTGTACTGCCTCTGGGAGTTATCATGCCACGTCCTGCAGGTGATAGGGCCCCAGCCATCACCCCTGAGGAGCTTTAAAAGTAGTGGAGGAGGTCTTTACCCCTGTATGAACAGCTATGGAGTGCACCAGAAGAGCAGGTGAGTCCAATGCAATACCAATTTTTAATAGGTGTGGTGACTGATGGTGTAGCTGAAATGTGAAGTAATGAAGGTGTTGATGCATGCAGATAATAATTCAGAAATGTGTGTGAGTTGAGAGGATGGGAATGATTGCCTACTTGCTGTCACTCAAGTGTGCTGTCTACTACTATTGGTATGGTGCATGTGGACATGACTTTTTCGTTTTGTGTGTGTCACCCATGCAGGTCACTCAGAAGAAAGGAATTTGGCGTGCCATCGACAAGCAAGTACGGAACCTAGGGATCCACTGCCGGTGGAGCACCCACTGTAGGAAGAGGTGGGAGGACCTGAGACGCTGGGCCCGGAAGACTGCAGAGGCGCAGCTTGGGATGTCCTCCCAAAAAGGGAAGGGGTCTCCATCGAACCTTGGCCCCTCTAATGGCACGCATTTTGGTAGTAGCCTATCCTGAAGTGGATGGGCATTTGAGGGCAGCACAGCAGCTATAAGGGGGTAAGTACTGACAGAATCCATGAACTTGCCACTGTTAGTTTAATGTATGATGTGTACGTATTGCAGCTGTGCCAATGTGGTAAGTGCTACAGGCATGGTGACTACTAGGAATACATGGTACTACAATTGCCAATATACATACACAGATGTGGCCATTGATTTGTGCATTGGAACATGTTGTTTCCCTTTGCCTACTAAATAGTATTACTGCAAGTGGAGATACACATGAGAATGTGTCATATGTGTGACTCTACTCAGCAATACATATTTGTAACCTGCTGTGTCATCCTTCCCACCTAGTGTTCTCAAGTCAATGCACCCAAATGGTTAGTTGTATAGCTCTTTGGTCTCTGACAACTCCTATTTCACTGGATATGCTTTATGTGCAACATTGGGTCTGGCAGATGCATAACAGGGCCAAATAATACTGTGCCCTGTAATAGTTGTACACTTCATGTAAGGCTGTCATCCCAATCAGGCTTTTGGTATGGCCAAGTTACTGCACTCCCTCTGAGGTTTGAGGAGGGGACCCCATTGTCATGTCAAATTCATATATTGGGAAATATGAAGTTAGATAAGGGTGGACATCCCACAATGTGAATATCATGGTGACAACAAGACATTAACATTTCATGGTATTAAATTGACATGTGTACAAATACCTTTCAATCTGATGTATTTGGTGTAGAGAAGGTAAGTGGCTAGTCTGCTGATCCCTTTGCCCACATATAATGTCCATGCTACAAAGGGCAATACCATACCTATATGAGTTCAACATATGCTATTTGCTGCCTACATCATGTATCAATATACTAAAAGTATTGATACTTTGTGCCTGATGTGAAGTTGAAGCCCCTATTTTCCCAGACTGACCTTAGCAAATTTGAGGCTGTTTGGAAAGCGTTAGGTATGGCTCTGCACATTTCTTCCTGATTAAATGGTGTAGCAGGTGTCACATTCCACATACATCTATTGCTGTTGTGGGATAGGATGTCATTCACTTTGATTGACTCTAGGTGTATGTGTCATTCATGGGTACATCAGTAATCAGTTGTGTAAGTGTACGTTCTAGACTAAGGTAGTAGGAATCACATGTATGGATAGTTATTAGTAATGTAGGTGTTCAGATGTTGTCATGGAGAGGTTTCTAATCATGTATGGTGGGATGCTATGAGCCCTTCATGCACATTGTTTGGTGTCCATTGCATTGTTGGTGTTACTAGGCTCCCTGTGATAGTCTGTGGATGTTTCCAGGGTGCTAGGTCGCCCCTATTGCAGTGCAAAGAATTGTTGTCTATGTGGCAATGTATCCGAATAGTGGGTGCAGAAACTCCTAAAGTATCTTTTCCTAGTAATTAGATAGATGTTTCAATGACATGCTATGTCATTTTGTGATGCACACTGTATGGGAATGGCACATGTACTGTCTTCATCTGAGGTGTTAGCCATTGTATGAGTTGTGTACAGAATGGCCTGTTAGGCCTGTGATTGGAAATCAACATGCTGTGTCATATTTGAGGTGAGATGAGTTTACTTTCATGAGACATGTTGACTGGTGATGGACTGGGCAGGTATGGAGAAGGGATAGGAATGTTATTATGTTATCAGTCAACTGCATTTACCTAGACTGATTTGATGATGGATAGTGATGATCTGTAAGGGGATAGATTTAAGATGTAGCCAATCCATCTTGTGGGTGATGCATCTGAGTTACAGCTGACTTGATGGGATGGTGATGTAGTGGTCAGATGATTGGTTGTGGGTGAGACTGTTCATAATGAAAAGTTGGAAGTATTGTGTTGCGACATGATGTGGGCAGTGAATGGTTTCTATCAGGGGCTTTATTTGACAAAGATGTTTTGTTACAGTTGTGAATGTTGTAATATTTGTGTTGTGTGAAGAATGTGATAACCCTTACTCTCTCTCTTTCTGTGCATCAGCATCGTCAAGCGAAGGAGACAAGGCACAGCCGAGTGGGGAAGCTGCCGGCCATGGGTCCCGGAGTGCTGATTCCACCGACACCGAGGAACCCAGTGGCCCAGAGGGTAAGGGTAATACCATGGGGGAGACAGGATCCATGTCTTCATCATCGGAATCCCTCTCCAGTGGACACTCCCTAGCGGGGCGGACCCATCTAAGACCACCCCAGCACCATCTCTGTCTGCCAATCCCTTCACTGCCACCGCCCACCCTGTAGCTCCCCACCCAGTTGGCCGTGTCAACTCACCCAAAAGGCTGGGTGTCTCCTTTGCCGCAGGCACCTCTGCCCCTGCCAGCCCTGCTGCCCTTAGTGAGGAGGCTATTGACCTCCTTTGGTTGATGTCTGTGGGTCAGTCGACCATCGTGAATGCCATCTAGGGACTGGCAACTCAGGTCCAACAGAGTAATGAGTTCCTGGAGGGCATTCAAGGTGCACTGGCTGGCCTATAGTGATCCTTTCAAGCTCTGGCCTCCACACTGAAGGCAGCCAGTCACCCTTTGTCTTCCGCCCCCCCACCTTCCTCTTCCCAATCCCAAACCCCTCTTCCTCGACCTAGCCAAAGCACACAGACAGACAGACAAGCATGCATCCACCTCAACATCCAAGGGTACCTTAGGCAAACACAAGTACCACAAGACACACCACTGGCATGCACACAAGCAACATACACCTGCATACATCAAAAGTCACAACCTGCCCTGACACTCCCACCACCCCCAGCATCACAGACAGCACACTGACACACCTATAGACACGACACTATAATTCACTATTCCGGCCATTACACCTATCTTACCCACAGACAGTACCACAGCAGACCCTCGGACATCCACTCTAGTCACCACACCCGCAGACATCACACACACTGACACTCCTACATGCAGCACATCCACTAGACCTGCAGTCACCACCACAACAGACAGTCACCCACCCACCATGGCATCCCCCAGCACCTCCACCCTCTCAGTCCCGTACACATAAATGCCCGCACTCACTCACCTAACAGACATCCGCCACCCACATGCATACCTCTCACACGCACGCACCCATGGCAACCACGACACATCAAACAACCACTGGTTCACCGTCCACTCTCAAACCCCCTTTCGATGACTGTCCCCGTGTATCAAAAAAAGTGTTTCTTTCATGTTTGGACCTATTCCCTACTTCTCTTCCGCCCCCCTGTGAGATCTCTAAATGCTCTGTTTCCCTCCCCAGGCCTGTCTCTTCCACCTCCAAGGCCTCCCCTAGACCCCCTGCAAGTACCCACGCCCCTCCCCCGCTAAGATGTCTGCACCTCTCTAGAGAACACAACCCTCCCCTAAGCCTAGACCTAAGCCCCCCTCCCAAGCCCAATCGCGAAGGACCCCCTCCTGAGCCAAAGCTCAAACCCCCCTACCCACCAATCCCTGAGGTGCCTGACTGCACCCTTGATGCCCCTACCTGTGGAGGATACATGGCAGTCAGCAGTCAAGTTCAGGGCACCAAGATGTGCATCAAGTGCATGTTGCACTATGTGAAATTGGATTGGCCTTGGGCATTATTATATTAGTTCCAAATTTTAATATACATGTGGACCAACCGGTTGGTGGGTTCGAAGTTACATATTTGCCCTAGAATTCTTTACTTGGGGCATATTTGAAAATGGATGACATTGTTTGTGTGTGAGTATTTGTGTGTAAGTGGTGCTTGTGCTACCTGTTTTGTCTGGGCAGCATGTGAGGCTGTGTGCAGTGCATTTGTCCCCCAGTGATGAGTATGTGTTGTGTGATGGGCATGTGTATGTTGGGGACATGTTGTTGTCATAGTACTGAATGGTGTTTGTGTTGACATGTGTATGTTTCAGTATTGTGTGACTTTGTGCTTTAACTGTGTGCGTGTTTGGTGAATGGCATGTCAGATATGTTGTGATGTGCGTTTACTGGATTTGTCAAATACTGTGATTATATGTGTTGGTTCCCTGTTGATGGTACTTTGTGTTGTATGCATGATTTGTCAATGGGTAGTGTCTATTGTGGGTGCTTGGCAATGCGTTGATGGTGTTGCATTTGTGGTGTTGTAGTGTTGGTTTGTGGTGTTGTGTGTTGTTGTGTGTGACTGGGCCAGTGCTGTGTTTCTGGGAGTAGGTGTGTGTTTTTGATGTGTGCGTGTGTACTATGTATGTGTATGTGCGTGTCTGTCTGTGAGTGTGCGTGTCTTTGTCAGGTTATGTACAGTTTCAGGTTATTGTGTCTCCCTCACCACCCGTTCCAGATTGGTGTGTTGTATGTGCGTACATACTTTCACAAATTACAACAGTGACAGGTAAGTGTGTGTACTTACGGTTGCCGTCATCATCTTCGGCGTTGATTCCGAAGTCGTTGGGTGAGCAGGAGCACCGGGAAAATGTGTAGTTCAGGTTCCATGGCAGCTCCGGACAAGTAGGCTCTTAAAGGTGGGTGTCTCCTTTTATACAGTTGTTTTTTGCCTGGTTTCCGTGGTGGTGTGACAGTGGCAGAAGCCTTGGAGGTGTGCAACCTCATAATCTGTCCGGCAGAAACATGGTCTCCCATCGTATGTTGCTGCTAGACCGCACTGGCGGTGCCGGCAGTGCTTTGGAAGTATTCTTTTTTTGAGAATACCGCCATGGTCATAATATAGCGGTCTTCTCCGCCAACATGGTGGTCCTGGGACCGCCAAACTCATAATCAGGCCCTTGGTGTTCCATTAAATAATCTAAATCTACTTAACTAAAGGATCTAGGTGGTGTATGTATGCATACCATTAATCATGGCACGGCCGTCCTTCCAAGATTTATACAAACGTTTATAGAGGGAATGTGAACACCATATTCTTCATGAGTCAGCATTCGACAGCAGCGGACAATGAAATGATCATTAATTCACAGATTCTATGGTGGTTTTCCTAACACATTTTTTTTTCTTTTTGCTCTTATGAACTTCCGTTCTGTATGGTGAGTAGCAGGTAATTTTCAACAGCCATCGTGTGTTTTGTCCATATGGCTCAAAGGCCTCAGCCTTTTAGAAGGTTGCAATATATAGTTTGTGTCTATTAGAAGAACATACGTAAGTAAAAAGTTTAGAATGGACTTATTTACCATGTTCCCGAAAAGAATGATGCAGTGGTATACATGATTGCCACACTGGTGTGGTAAAACACGTGAAAAATTATGGGCTAGAAATAGGAATTTCAAGTATATATGTGACAAAATGTGTTTTATGGTGACAACTAAGTAGACCAGCCATTTAATCACATGAGGATTTTAAAGGAATGCTTGAGGGTCTTTAAATGTGTGTGAATACACAAGAGGGATCTGAGGCTTGTTGGCAGGTGATCAGAGACAGTAGTCTAAGGTATGGTATGGTAACAAGTTGAGGAAGAGTAGAAATTGCTTGTTCAGGTCCATTAAAAAGATATGTTGTTTGGAATACTAATCAAGGGGAAGGAAGAGCCCGTAGAAGTAAAACAAACATGGTGGAGAAAAAGGCAAGGGAGAGTCCTCTCAAAACTGGACACCTTTGCCTAAAGGTCTAGCAGAAGCTTTGAAGATTTTGTCACAAAATTTCAGGCTTTCTGAAGAAGTTTTTCTTGGTTTCTTCTAAGGCGGCTCTCAGATCCTCTGGGCCAGCAGTTATAGGCCAGGATACCGTACAGCTGAGGCTCCAGCAGGGCCCAGTCCAGGTCAAGTTGCTTCTAGCCAGTCTTTCTAGAGCAGTTTCCCGTTGGTCTCTTCTAAGGCTCTGAGAGCCTCACGGACAGAAGTTAGAGGCCAAGGCTCACTCCAGCAGATGCCACCAGCAAACGCCCAATGCGGGTCCAGTAGCTGCTAGTCCACTTCTCAGTTTGGGATACAAGTGAGAACAGGTCCACCAGCACAGGTCTCCACAAAGGGGTCACAGACACCAGGCCAATCTTCTTCTGATCTTTCAAAGGTCCAAGTGTGCTCTGATGAGCTGGGGTGAGATGCCACTTTTGTAGGACTCATTGACCAGTGGGTGGGAGGAAATTCCTGAACTCTGTCTAACCAATGAGTAAAAAAGTTCCCAAGGCAAACCTTCGCACTTTTGTAGCACATCATGTTTGCCTTCCGGCAAACTATCTCATAGTGAACTATCCTGAGTTAAATGCAACATTGCAAGACACTCCTGGCCTTGGAGAGGGCTGGTATACCAGCCATGGATATGCCTTGGGGAATGAGCAGCCCCCTGCTCCTCAACTACACCAAACCGATTCTGAGACTTTTTCCCTCTCCCACTGGGATCGTCCCAAGCAGACTACATTGTAACTGGGGATCAAAATGCTTCTCTCTCCCATGTCTCCCATAGCCTTAGTTCATTTCAAATTATTGAAGTTCTTGAAGCTTTCCGAACTGCCCTTCATGAACTGAGAGACAATGCATTCCTCACACCCAGGCCTTCCTGCCTAAAGAGCTTGGCCACTGATTCTGCTCTGGGAAAAGTTTTCACACCTCATTACGCATCAACAGCCATTTGCAGTGAAAGTAGCTTTTTGATGGGCTAGTCACTGTAGGATTATATTACCACTAAATTATTGCATGTAGCACTTTTAAAGATTAGGCACACTAACTTGTGGGCTGCAAAGCCTATTTATAGGTACCTTACTTAAAAGATAAAAGTAGGATTAAATCCTGTCAAAAAGGGTGACAGGTCCCCATGAAAATGTAAAGGCTGAAGCAGTCAGGTTACACATGTGGGCCTGAAGTCAAGTTCTTCCTTGTCATCCTATTCAAAGGCAAAAAAGGTGCTGCAGGCCACAGGTGACATGTAACTTTTCATGTCATTGGTGTATTTTCCTGCACCATAGACTGCAGCCTCACTAGAAGGTTAAATATGGCAATTGAGGATTAGCCTATTTTCCATGTTTTAAGAATTAGAGCACATAAACTGGAGACTGAACAGTCTGCTCCAGAGTGACAAGTTAAAAAACTAGCAGTGTCAGCCAGCACAAAATGGTGTTGATTACACAAGAAAGTATTTGTTCACAAGCATCCACTGTTGCCATGTTATCCCTTCTGTGCTTGCCTCGGAGTAACTGCTCTGTTGCTCCTTAGTCACTCCTGGGTGGATTCCATACATAAATCACTTTAGGAAGCATGAACTGAATCGATCCTGGCTCTGTTACTTGCCAATTTGAATGGGTGAATGTAGCGTATTGGAGCTAGGCATTAGGCAACAGTCTCCTTGATTTTTTAACTCACTACAGTGCACTGTATAATACTGCAGCGCTTATAGATCACTTACCACCTGTATGTGGTTTGTAGGCACATGGGTAGCAAGCAACATCTTGTAGGGTGTATGGTTGGAAAGGTATTGCTTTTGTTTTGAGCCTACTTGGGAAGTGTATTCAAATTGGTTGAACAACTGAAGGGGCTATGCACAGCCCTGTACTGAAAGCACCTGAAGGCAGTCACCCTTTCTTTGTACAGGCAGAAACCTCTAAACGAGGGGTTGGAGCTGTGTTAGCTCAACTGGGCAATGAAGGCAGAGAGCGTAGGCTGATCTTTATTATTAGGAGGTTGTTACCCAGGAAAAGGCACTGGGCAACCATTAAGAAAGAGTGCTTTGCAACAGTACGGACCTTGCAGACGTTCTGCCCATACTTTTTTGACACCAGGTATATAGTATAAACAGATTATAGACCATTGAAGCGGTTAATGGCTATGAAGGGCGAGAATCCCAAGTTGTTGTAGTGGTCTATGTCACTGCAAGGATTCGATTTTGTAGTGGAGCATGAGGCTGGATTAAACCACAGGGCTGCAGATTGACTTTCCTGTAGGCTTTGCCTAATGTATGCCTCTGAGTGCCCCAGCTCCATTGATATCTGGATCTGTTGTCATTATTTTTGGTCATGGGTGAACATGGATCATGGATTGCACCATGACCTAGCCTATCTCACCGTAATGCAGTTTGCTACGACCTCAAGGAGTGCACCAAGTGCTACCCTTGTGAAGGAAGAGGGCTACTCCCCTTACCTGGAGTTAACTGACGTGAGTGCTGTGCTGGCAGCATACCTGTTTTGTGTTCCGAGAAATCAATAATGTAAACAGGTCTTTTTTACCTGTGTTATGGGAGTGGGCCTACTAGCCCGCTTGTGTAAAGTTCCGAATATAGCATGGAGGGTAAGAAGGAGATTACAGGACCAGCAGGGGGAGTGCTGCCCTGACAAGAGCAAGTGTGCTACTCTCGAGAGACTACTTGTGTAAATTATTTAGTGTACTTTGTCCAGCATGTATAATTAATTTTAGATTTTTTATTCTAAATATCGGTATTGGACTGGGAGGGTCACTGTGGGTATTTTGAGTTACGAGCCCACGCATACCTTGCACCTACCTCTCTCTGAGGAGCCTTTCACTGCTCGACCCACACAACCACTGAGAATCAAGTGCTGAAGGGGTAGTACTTGCCCCAATTACTCAGGGCACATAGTAAGTCTAGCCCCGGGACATCGGGAGTAAAAAGCCCCTACCCCCATGGTTGGGCCCAGTAGCTCCTGTATGCCTCGTGGCCCTCTGAAAAGGGTTCTGACATACATACTCACTTCATTGTTTAAATCTGTGATGAACCCATTGCCTCCTTTGTGAAATGATTGAAATTCGAGTGTGTTAATTACCCTGACTTTGACAACTACAGCTGCAAAGGGGCTCTCAGCTATCAAATCATTGGTGGTTGTGAATCTGTTACATTCAGGCGGCAACTGCTATAGAAACCTTGCTAAAAGAAAGAAATGTTGACAATGGCCAGAGAATCACACATGGCTGAATATTAAGTGGAAGTCATGGGTTGGCACAAACTTTGCAGAGCAGTTAATGAACGTACTAGTCGCATCAAAGCCCTGAGCCTCAGAGTAAGTGAAACCAAGACCATGTTCTATTGCTGTGATTTCAGTCTCTCACATTTCGTCACCTGTTCAACTGTCTCAAACCACAGCTCTGGAAATCATGGACGTTTCTCAGAAGTCTCCAAGAGTCAAAATAAGAGTAGGACATCCCTGAAAGACTCTTCTGTACTCTGTCAACTATTCTTCTGACAAGATGAAATGTGCCTGTAGACTGACATTGTGTCACAGAGGTTTCCACAGGCAACAAATAGCTCATTATCCAACTTAACATCATCGGCAGTGCCTCAATAAGACACGATTTTCTCCACAAAGGGACTGTCCTCACAGGATGATGAATTGACGGAACTCACATTCTAGATTAGAAGCAGCGGGTACAAATCCCATTTCTAGTGGACAATGGAAACGTCATAAACAAAATGGCCGATGTTGCTTTTGCAGAACTGTCAGAGAGACTCAAAGGGACACAAGCCATTCTATCCATATATACATAAGGTTGCAAGAAACCTCTGAAATGATGACTATTTTTTGTCCTCTACTCACTCAAACGTCCCACTCGATCAGCTGTGTTGCGTACATGTTGGAAGCTGCTGCTAGCACAGAATGCCTTTTGAGCTTCACATCAGCTACCAAAATGAGGCTCCTTCAAGATCATTGCCAACTGATAGCCAGAGTGACTGATGATGAAAATGTTGACACTGTAAAAATGTTTCCAGAACCCTTTCAGGTCATTGGCAAGGTCAGGGCCAAAAACTTTGCGTTCACATTGATGAGACGATCAAACCTGTTGTTCAACACTTCTGTGGTTTACCTTTCAGCATTAAGAAACAGGTCAAAGATGGAATCAACGCTGTCCTTTAACAGGACATTGCTGAACTTGTGGTGGGACCCACACTTTGGGTATCCCCTGTCAATCTGGTACATTTGCCTACGTGTAATGTGTCTGCAAACTTGTTGGCCAATCATTGTGATAGACACCTGTCACTATGAATCCAGGATATGAATGGGGCCAGGTTTTCTTCATTTATAGATCTAAAAAGGCTTACCTGTTATACTCTTCAGGCATAGAATGTTTACACTCTCCCAGCCCCAACATTGTGTCAAACCTTACCACAGCCTGATGTATTTTCCTTGTTGCTGCTTATCCACTCCAGTACATTTACTATTCCTCGACGAAATGTCATCAAGCCTTCCGAATGGCTCAGCTCCATTACGGATTAAAATGATGTTTGTGGTGGTGCAGGAGGAGCGACTTTATGGAGCTTCTGAGCCTGAATTCTATTAAAGGCTTCCCACCACCTGCCAAACCATAGCGTTGCTACTGGCTTATCAGGAAGGCTATGGAGATGGAGACAGCGGTACAGAGGGCACATGCTGGGCTATGCATGTTGATGCTTACTCCTCTGCTAGCGGATGATGATGCTGTGCTCGGTGGCTGCTGTCTGGAAGCAAGCGTTAGATGTGTGGACGAAGAAAGAAGATCCTTTGGCCAGCCATACGGTAGGAGTCGCAGTGTCTGCTGCAGGCTGAGGGCCACCTCAGGCAGCTGGTGCAGTTGAGGCGGGTAGAGACGACCCATGCATGAATGGTTTGAACTATTATTAATTCCTTACATTTTCCAAAGAGTAATTTTGCTTGTAAGCATTTGAACCTGAAAGTAATCTTCACCCTGACATGCAATTAAAAGATGTCAACTTTTCTTTTAACTTTGACCTGAACCTTAGTTAAACTGCTTCCATACAGGTGTAACTGTTCTTATATACAACACTTTAATTCTCATAGACTGTGTGCTATAGATTACTGAAAAAATTAAGAAGTGAGTTTGTACAGATCATAGAAGGATGCAATGTCCTGGTCTTATGCCAGATGTGAGTGTCACAGTGGACAGCTAAGGGTTTCCTGTGCACTTGGGAGGGACGAAGCAAGGGAGGGACAGAAACATGGGACCTACAAAATTAGATGGACACATAGAAAACAACTTTGTGATACTAGAACTCACTCACTGTGCCACTTACTGAATGTTAGAAAGTTAAGTCAGATACACACTCTAAATTAACCTGTGCACACCCTTTGGTAGCTTGGCACAGAACAGTCAAGCTTAACTCAGAAGGCAATTTGTGAAGTATTTGAGCAACACTTAATTACAGAGACACAGTGAAAACAGAACAAAATAAATCTGCACCAGTGTAAGAAAATAAGGTATCTTTATCTGGATGAAATAGACTAAAAACGACAAAAATGCAATCAATAGTTCTCAAGTGATACTTAATTTAAGTAGGTATGCAATGGTAGTGCTTCAGAACACATGCACTTCTTTTAGGATTATTATGGTTATTCTAGTCCAAGTCCATCAATATTCATCAGTATTCATCTGGGGATGGGAAAGCAGGATTGTCCCAGTAGGGAAATTGCAAGAAAGGCAAGAAGTGTTTCAAAGACCCTCCCAGCCGCCTGTGACGTGCTGAATGACAGTCAGAAGCACACAATCCCCCAGTACTTGAGCTTGCGTAATTCCCCAGTACTTAAGCTCGCATTGGAGAAACGAGACTGTTGATCTCCTGGAACGAGGCAGGCCCCCCACAGCAGTCTCTTCAGCTGAAAGGCAACCCAACAGGCTGGCAGACGGAAGGCAGACAGGGACAGAGGCCCAAGAGGGACGCAGAGTCCCAATGCACTAACCTCACTCCCAGATGGCCCTGCTCTCTTGAGCGCAGCTTCGGCAGACACTCCATTGCAAAGGGAATCCTTGGATGCTACGGGAATGCTGGGGGTCTGTACACAAAGGTTTTCCTCAGTGCTGCGGCATCGGCTCACATGCAGATCGGGTAATTACAGTCAGTCCAAAGCGCAGGTCATTTCACTTAGTACATGGAGGTCAAACAACAAACGCTGGAGTCTTTGTAGAGCATAGTACTTCATTTGGTGAAAACTAAGTCTTTGATGGCCCTGATACTTCGACAACGGAGGGCAAGCCAACAAGCCCTTGGAGTTCTTGGGCAGCACAAAGGTTGTAGCACAAAGGTTGTAGAGGGCAGTTTCAATCCTCCATCACTGCCAGAGGTAGCAGAGCAAGTTGCAGAGTGGTAGTCCCTCCTAGTAGCATAACAATCAGTAGGCAACAGGCCAACAAAGCAAAGCAAATAGGAGAGTGGTAGTCCCTCCTGGCAGCACAGCAATCAGCAGGCCAACAAAGCAAAGCAAGTAGAAAAATGGTAATCTCCTGGCAGCACAGCTCCTCTTCTTGAAAAAAGTCTCCTCAAGACCCAAACGTACCTTTGGGGCTGACTAAGAGCAACCTTAGGGGTGACTTATAGGTAGTAACACGCATTTGCAATGTAATGGGTCTCATGTTTCCTCGAGTTGGAGCTGTTAAGGTTGTAAATTCCTAACTGGACTTTTCTTGCCACTTAAATTGAAAATTAAAAGTAAAACAGTTGACATAAGCGAGCCGATTCAAAGCACCACGGCTGCCATGAGCGCAAAGGAGAGACACAAAAGGAAAAAGACGTTCGCTCGCAGTCAGATACATCGGCAATTGTGCAATTATCCATGTAACAAGGTCGATCTCCAAGGCGGTAACCAACCTGCCCTACGGAGGGACAAACGTAAAACACCTACTAATGATAACCAAGGATTTTGGAAAAACAGGCCCATGAACGAATAATAGTGATGGGCATGGTTAAAAGCTCACAGATACATTACAACAGCTCAGAGCGCTTGTGTGTTCTACCTAAAAAGGAAGGTTTGGGTCTGGCAAATGGGTACACTTGTCAGGTGGAAATGGCAGTTTAAAAACTGTACACACAGGCTCTGCAGTGGAAAGCCTGTGACGTATGCTGGGGTACTGTAGTGGGTGGCATAATCAGTGCTTCAGGCCCACTAGTAGCTTTTAATTTATAGGCCCTGGGAACATACAGTGCACTTTATTAGGGTCTTACAAGTAAATTAAATATGCCAATTGTGGATAAGCCAATGTTACCATGGCTTAGAGTAAAGTGCACCTGCAATTCAGCACTAGTCAGCAGTGGTAAAGTGCCCAGAATCCCAAAAGCCAGCAAAATTGAAGTCAGAAAACAGGAGGTCAGAGGGCAAGAAAATTAAGGGAAACCACATCACGGATGATAGGTCTACTACGGAAGCAATGCAGTTAGCCTTACAAGGCTTCTGAACAAGCAGAAGAAATAAACATCTTTTAATGCCAACATACTTTGGCGATGGTGTTTCACCCAGTCAGTCACTACGAACATAACGCCATCTCTTATCTATATAGCTAGGGTTGCCACCTGGCAATTATTTTACTGGCTGTACCTCTGTATTTTTGGCTGTAATTATTCACCGACTAGCTGTTGGCTGTTCCAGAACAGCAAAATGTAAACAAATGCCTGTTTTTTTCTCTCTAAGAAAGGTGACAAACCTGTAATATGACATAAACCTAAACCAACATAAATAAAAAAACAGCACACAACTTTTCCCCCTTGTAATATAAGTTAATATGGAAATGAACCAAATTTTTAGGTTGCGACAATACATGCGCTGCATGCGGTCACCCTTGCGAGACGTTTTGTTTACACACAGCTTGGAGCCCACCCATTTCTTACTATTTGTCAGGTCAAGGTTACTCTTCTTTGCTGCCAGCTAATTGGCCAGTGCATGCCTAGAGTCAGTTCTGCCACTTTCTCTGGAGATTGGACCAAGCACAGATCGATTCAACTTAATCAGTGACCACCCGCTGCTCCCAAAGTCATTAAGGTACTATTTCTTCTTCCCCCTTCTACTAGTATGTGGTGTTTCTTTCCCATCCCTTCTCAATGTTGCTGCCTCTTTCTGGCCCATCCAGATTATGGGTTTGAGCTACTATTAGTGCACCACACTCCAAGGGGCCCAGTGCACTCTCAATCAATCAAAGGCATTTGTATAGCGCACTGCTCACCCGGAGGGTCTCAAGGCGCTGGGGGGGGGGGGGAAACGCTACTGCTCGAACAGCCAGGTCTTGAGTTGCTTCCTGAAGGCGAGATGGTCTTGCGTTGTCCGGAGGTGGATGGGGAGGGAGTTCCATGTCTTGGCTGCCAGGTAGGAGAAGGATCTTCCTCCGGCGGTGGCTCTGCGGATGCGGGGGACGGTGGCGAGAGCGAGGCTGGCGGAGCGGAGCTGGCGGGTGGGCTTGTGGAAGGTCAGGCGGCTGTTGAGGAACTTGGGGCCCAGGTCGTGGAGGGCCTTGTGTGCGTGGGTGAGGAGTCGGAACGTGATTCTTTTGTTGACGGGGAGCCAGTGCAGGTCTCTCAGGTGTTCGGAGATGTGGCTGTGTCGGGGGATGTCCAGGATGAGTCGTGCTGAGGCGTTCTGGATCCGTTGGAGTTTCTTCTGGAGTTTGGCGGCGGTGCCGGCGTAGAGGGCGTTCCCGTAGTCCAGCCGACTGGTGACGAGGGCCTGGGTGACCGTCTTCCTGGTCTCGGTGGGGATCCACCGGAAGATCTTTCGAAGCATGCGCAGGGTGTTGAAGCATGAAGATGAGACGGCGTTGACTTGTCTGGTCATCGAGAGGGAGGAGTCCAGGATGAAGCCTAGGTTGCGAGCGTGGTCCGTTGGCTTGGGGGTGGCTCCCAGGGCGGGGGGCCACCAGGAGTCGTCCCAGGCGGATGGTGATGATCCCAGGATGAGGACCTCCGTCTTGTCTGAGTTCAGTTTCAGGCGGCTGTTCTTCATCCATTCGGCGACGTCTTTCATCCCTTCGTGTAGGCTGGCTCTGGCGGCGTCCGGGTCGCTGGTGAGGGAGAGGATCAGCTGGGTGTCGTCGGCGTAGGTGATGATCTTGAGGTTGTGTTGACGTGCGATGGTTGCGAGGGGGCTCATATAGACGTTGAAGAGGGTGGGGCTGAGCGATGACCCTTGTGGAACTCCGCAGATGACTTCGGTGGCCGCTGACCGGAACGGGGGGAGGCGGACTCTCTGGGTTCTTCCGGCGAGGAATGAGGCGATCCACTCCAGGGCCTTCCCCTGGATGCCGGTGTTGTTCAGGCGCTGTACCAGGGTGCGGTGGCAGACAGTGTCGAACGCTGCGGAGAGGTCCAGGAGGATGAGGGCCGCAGTTTCCCCATTGTCCATTAGGGATCTGATGTCGTCTGTGGCTGCGATGAGGGCGGTCTCCGTGCTGTGGTTGGCTCGGAAGCCGGATTGCGAGTGGTCGAGGGATCCGTTGGTCTCGAGGAAGGCAGCTAGCTGTCTGTTGACGGTCTTCTCGATGACTTTGGCAGGAAACGGGAGGAGCGAGATGGGGCGGTAGTTCTTGAGGTCGGAGGGGTCTGCAGTTGGTTTCTTCAGCAGGGCACTGATCTCGGCGTGTTTCCAGCACTCCGGGAAGGTGGCGGTGTTGAAGGAGGCGTTGACGATGTCACGGAGGTGGGGTGCGATGATGTGGTCAGCCGTGTTGAAGATGTGGTGTGGGCAGGGGTCCGTAGGGGATCCGGAGTGGATGGTGTTCATTGTGCGTGTTGTGTCTTCGGTGCTGACTGGGGTCCAGGTGCGGAGGGTGGCGGTGGGGGGCATCGGTTCGGTGGTGGGGTTTGTGGTTGGTGGGCCGAAGCTGTTGTGAATGTTGGCGATCTTGTTGTGGAAGAAGGCTGCGAGGGAGTCGCAGAGGTCTTGCGAGGGAGTGATGTCATTGTTTCCGGCGTCGGGGTTGGAGAGCTCTTTGACGATGCTGAAGAGTTCCTTGCTGTTGTGGGTGTTGTTGTCCAGTCGTTCCTTGAAGGCTGTCTTCTTTGTGGCGCGGATCAGTTGGTGGTGTTTGCGGGTGGCGTGTTTGAGGGCCGTCATGTTGTCTGTGGTCTGGTTGGTGCGCCAGGTGTTCTCCAGGGAGCGGCAGTTCTTCTTGGAGGTGATGAGCTCGTCGGTGAACCAGGAGGCTTTCTTGCTGCTGCGTCTGCTGGGGGGGTTCTTCTTCAGTGGTGCGAGGGCGTCTGCGCAGTTGGTGATCCACTGTGTGAGGTTGTTGGCGGCTTCGTTGGGGTCCGTTGAGCTGGTGGGGGGGTTCTGGCTGAGGAAGGTGGTGAGCTGGTCGCCGGTGATCTTGTTCCAGCTCCTGCGGGGGGTTTGTTGAGGGTGGTGGTGGGTCGTCGTTTTACTGAAGCTGAAGTGGACGCAGCTGTGGTCAGTCCACTGGAGATTGGTGGAGTGGCTGAAGGTGACATATTTGCTGGATGAGAAGACTGGGTGAAGCGTGTGGCCGGCGTGGTGTGTAGGGGTGGTTACCAGTTGCTTGAGTCCGAGGTTGGCCAGGTTGTCCAGTAGAGCAGTGGTGTTGCGGTCCTTGTCGTCCTCCAGGTGGAAGTTGAGGTCCCCCAGGAGGATGTAGTCGGTGGAATTGATGGCGTGGGGGCTGACGAAGTCTGTGATGTCTTCGCTGAACTGTGTGCGTGGTCCCGGTGGTCTGTAGATGAGGGTGCCTCTGAGCGTGGTCTTGGGGTTGGTGTGTATCTGGAAGTGGAGGTGTTCGGCGGAGGTGAAGGTGTCATCAGAGTTGGTCGTGATGCGGATGGTGTTCTTGTGGATGATGGCGATGCCTCCTCCTGTCTGGTTGACGCGGTCCCTCCTGGTGATTTTGTAGCCTTCTGGGACGGCGATGGCGACGTCGGGTGCTGAGGAGGCGTTCATCCAGGTTTCTGTCAGGAAGGCGATGTCTGGTGCTGTCGAGTCGAGGAGGTTCCAGAGTTCGACGGCATGCCTGTGAACGGAGCGGGTGTTGAGCAGGATGCACATCAGGTGTTTGTTGCTGGGGCTCGGTTTAGTAGGTGCAGTGTTGGGTCGTAGGCTGGTGAAGCGGCAGGTCAGGCAGGTGAAGGGTCCGTGGGTGCGTCTCGGGTTGGCTCGGTAGCAGGCGGTGTTTCGGCCGGCGTTGAGTGCGTGGAGGGTTCTGGCATCGTAGCTGTGCAGGGTGTGCTGGCGAGGGCGAGGACCAGGGGGTCTGGCGCTGGGCGCGGTCCAGGCGCGGACGGGCGCAGACGGGCTTACCTTTGGCGCACCTTCGGCGCTCAGTCGGAGCTCCGGCTGCGCGCGTCCGCTGCGCGGTCGCTCTGGGGGCGTCATAAGTAAGGAGCCGGGAGGGAGGAGCAGCTGGGTGGCGGGAGCGGTCCGGCGAATGGAATCACAGGGGGGCGGGGCCGCAGGGAGGCAGCGGCGGGAAATCCCAGGAGCAGCGAGCGAGCGAAGGAATCTGCAGGCAGGAGGCGGCAAAGGCAGGCAGGAGCGGCAGCAGTGAGTGGGGCGACCAAGCCCTGTGGAGGGCTGAGCGGTCACACTCTGTGGTCCCCTACGGTCCCCTTAAGTAAGGAGCCGGGAGGGAGGAGCAGCTGGGTGGCGGGAGCGGTCCGGCGAATGGAATCACAGGGGGGCGGGGCCGCAGGGAGGCAGCGGCGGGAAATCCCAGGAGCAGCGAGCGAGCGAAGGAATCTGCAGGCAGGAGGCGGCAAAGGCAGGCAGGAGCGGCAGCAGTGAGTGGGGCGACCAAGCCCTGTGGAGGGCTGTGGACTCTGCTGTGGATGTCTTCGACTGCCTACCAGAGGTGCATGAAAGGTCTGTTCCTTGTTGGTATTACTACGCAGGCACCCAGCTAAATTAACTGCTCAGGACATCATAGGTCCTAAAACATATTTTTACACAAGAGTAGCATGAACACAGACTGTCTCTGCCCCAGCCCTTCTGGGCCTTTTGGAGACCAGTCGGAAATTTCTGAACTTCCTCCTAAGCTCACTATGCTTGTCAAATCAGCAGAAACCGGCTGCGCCACTTTAGTTTGATAATAACTCAAGTACATGGGAATAGTGCCCGTTGTCCTCTGTCTCTGCTGACCCAAATAAGCACTCTTGAACCAGGCTCAATTTTAACAGCGGTGGGCTTTACCTTAACTCTACAGTGGAGAGGAGCCTGGAATTCGAGAGGTACAGAACAGCATATCGCTATTTTTGCCAACATCAGCTGTCCACAGTCTGGCTGGGCCTGAATGGGGGCGATGATGGCCAGCAGAATATCGAGCACGCTTCCTGGTACCAATGACAATACCTGTCTGAGGGTGCAATTTTGAATGTTTTCAACTAATTGGCCATTCCTTGTTTCTAAATCTCCCTGTTCTCATTTCCACATTTCAAGTTTTAAAGCACTGGTATAACATTCTTCTGCAGAAGTTTGGAAGGCAATATGCACTATTGCCGCTTGATGGCGATATGACCTCACGAAAGAGAAAACGAACCTTTATTACAAACATTTACTTTTCTAAACATCTTTGCACAATCCCGCTGCGCTGTTTACACCTTAACGTCTCCGTTTAAAGGACTAAAATTGATTGCGAGCTATTTTTTTTTTTTTGCAGCGCACACTGTCTGATGTCCCTTAAATTTAAAGTACCACCGAGTTCTGCAAAGAATAGCACTGGTGGTTTAGATATTTGGTTTGGCTAACACTGAGCACTTTAGCATTCTATCCAACGAAAGAGGACATTTGTAAAACTCGCATAAATAACACCCTAGGGGCCTAGGGCATTCAACTTTCGATTTATAAGACCACGCTTTCCTTTCCTAAAATGGCCGCCATACTCGTGGCGCTTCTCTTCCCTAAATCTGCTCTAATTCCGCCCACGAACAGTCACTCTAGACTTTGGTGACAGTTGTGTGTAACGCGATAAATAGGAGCAAGATACAAATAACAAAGAAGTGGTAGGGTAAGTTAATAAACGTCAGTATAATCTCTCAACGTATTTTAGTGTGAAGGCGGAGACAACAGTCTAACGGACTCTGCCTTGCCCTAAAATGGCTGCAATGGGTTTAAAAACTAATAGAGCATTGAAGGGGCCTCTTTCGATTAGTTCAAGCCTCTTTCGATTAGTTCCTCGAACAACCTGTCCTTATTCGCCAAAGAAAATCCCACAATGGAGATTTTTAAGGTTTTTAGCAAGAACCGTAATTAAATTAATGAATCCCTATGATTTCGTTAAGGTTTTTGCTACAATATAGTATGCTTACAATAAAGTCTAAATGGTATAACTTCAAAAATATGTATGCAATGCTGATGTCTGTATCCAAGCGAACGGCTATTTTTCTGTTCAGATTGTTTTGCGTTCATCTGGCTATCCTTTTAAGATGGCCACATTGCAAAAGTCGAGTTGTGGGCGGGTGTGCGGACAGGGCCGATAAGTCCTTCTTCAGTTGTGCTCGCGGCTGCCTGCGGTGGGAGGGCAGGGCTTCGGTTCTAGCAGTTGCTGCTGCGCCATTGCGTGTGGGTTTGTACTATAGCGTGAGCTGTCTGCAGCGCTCTTTGTAGCGCGTAGGATCCTCCTTAGGTTCTGAAGGCCCCCGTGGTGTCCACTGAAAGATCCAGACCAAGCCCGGAAAGCAGCACCTGACAGCCTTTAATCGCGCGGCAGGGAAGAGTGGCGAAGAGAGGAATATGGCGGAACAACCCGTCGATGGGGGCCTGCTGGCAAGCGAGGCCGACAAGATGTCCACCAAGAACTTTCGAGTCAGCGACGGGGACTGGATCTGTCCTGATAAAAAGTGAGTGCGGGGGGAGGGATGCGAACTTCCTGGTACCGACCGTTCCCATCTTTAATCTTGGTGGTGGTTAGTGGCCTGGATTGCCTCGAGAGCTGGAATCCTTCGGGTACCCTGGGAACGAAATCCCATTGAGTGGTCAATTTTCAAACGCCTGCGTTTTTTGGTTAAAGGTAGGGACCGCTTGATGTTGCTCGTGAAACATGTACCCATCCTTGCTTGTTAAAAGTAGAGTCGCCTCAGGGAAGCCTCACCACTGCTATCCTCAGCATTTTGAAATCACTTGCTCTATAGTGCATGCGCACCTTATCGTTTCCGGTTCTTTCTTTTTCGTGTCCTTTTCTGGCTAATAGTGATTTATAGCCGGGAACGCTGCATGGGACACGTTTTGGTTTGAAGCACGTGAAGAATTAGTTCAGCGTGCCCGGATCATTCCAGCTGTTGCTCATGATTAGTTTAGTAACTGCAGAACGTTCTCCCATCCGTGATGCAGATGTTATTGAACTGTCCTCATCTTGGAGCTAAGAGATAGTAGTGCCAATTAGTGCCGTTAGAGTTCCAAAATTAGCTCTTTGGACCATAGGTATAGATAGGGTCATTTTGGTTCAGTCTTTCAGGTAGGGGATATCCATGCAAAGTAAGTAATTATGAACTCGGTACACTAACATTGAAATGCCTTCCACTAATTTAGTAGTTATTTCTAGCTCACTTCAAACGATAAACGTGGGTGGCGTTTTTCGCTTTTAAATGCCTTAGCCTTAATCTTTTTGTCCGTTAATTGCTTTCTATACCTTAGATATGGAGCCCTAGACGCAGGTTATTGGCTGCATTTTTATGATCTGTGCATTTGACCTAGTTTAGAGGTGACCTACCGATTCTGTAGACAGGATACTAGATGCCTAGTTTGGCAGTCACGTGGCTGGGTCTTTATTCATCATCATTACAATAAGAGCATAAGTGTCTGAGAACTTAAAGATCCTATGGAGCCTTGCATGGAAGATGCCACCCCGTATATGCTACCCTGGGGCAGAGAAGAAGCTTCTGGCTTTTGGCCAAGCTCAAAGATGTAACAACTGATCCTTTCAGGATCATGGGTGGATGCTGTAAACTCAAGCTTTACAATCAGCCCTCCGAACTATTTCAGCGTGTATCATCTAGAAAGTTTTTGTTAAGCAGTAGATTTCTTCATAAAATGACTTGGTCTGAAGCATTTGGGAAACCAGGCAGAAACAGTGATTGAAGGTTTAGCACGGTCACAAATGTATTCTGTACTAGGAAGATAGTATTGCAAAATCAATGTCTACTTTAATTTGGTAACACATGCAAACGTAGACACGCAAAAATGCTGTTCTAATGTGTAGTACAATAAAGCCAAACCCATTTTGCCAGTGTCTGATAGTGTTCTCTTGCTCTTTTAAGATGTAGTCATTTTTGACGAAACTAAGGTATGTAGTGCTTGGAGACAGGTTCTGTGGGGAAAAAACAGAAACAAGAGCTGTGTTTGCATGAACACCTATATAACAGTCTGTGATGAATGAACCGTCCACAGCAAAGTTCATGCACCTCCAGTCTTCAAGATTCCCCCCCCCCCCCCCCCCCCCCCCCCAAATAAGTGACATGGTACACTGGGCTGTTTTCAGTGTATGTAACGCCAGACAGTTTCGGAATATTCATATCTTTAAGGGGCACCGCGTTTTCAAAAGCCGTTCAGTTTTGTAATCCCTAAACCATTCGCATTAATGCATATTGCCAACGTGTTTTCTGTGAATAGTACTAACCTGTTAATACGTGCAACTGTTGCATACAATTTGTTGTATAGCAATATGGTAACCCACAAGATGTTCATGCCCCTTGGGGGCAGATTGGCCTATTTTTATGAGGCCACTAGACACCAGGGAGTTTTTTTTGTTAGTTTGTTTTTCACGTAAGGGGAGCGACCCCTTAGGCAAGGGTTGTTCCCCTGGGGGGCAAATTTATTTTAGGGCATTTCTATTTTTATTAGCCCGATCTGCCCCCACGGGGGGCAGAAACCACTAGGCACCAGGGATTTTTATTGTTGTGTTTTACAAATGGGAAGCGTCCACTTAGGCAAGGGTCGCTCCACTGGATGGGCAAATTGTATTTTGGCCATTTCTGCCCGCTTTGGGGGCAGATCGGCCGATTTTTAGGTCAATCTGTCCCCAAGGGGGGCAGAAACCACTAGGCACCAGGGATTGATTTTTTTTTTTTTGCGCTGTCACGCAAGGGGAGTGACCTTGTAGGCAAGGGTCGCTCCCCGGGTTGGGGGGGGGGGGGGGGGATTTATTTTAGGCCATTTCTGGCAGATCGGCCTATTGGTATTAGGCCGATCTGCCCCTGAGGGGGCAGAAACCTCTAGGCGCCAGGGTATAATAGTTTTTTTTGTGTTTTTTTTGTTTTTGTTTGTTTTTTTAGTGATTGGGAGCGACCCATTAGGCAAGGGTCGCTCCCCTAAGGGGCAAATTGTATTTAGACCATTTCTGCCCCTGTGTGGGCAGATTGGCCGATTGTAGGTCAATCCGCCCCCAAGGGGGGCAGAAACCACTAGGCACCAGGGATCTTTTTTTTTTTTTTTTGCGCTGTCACGCAAGGGGAGCGACCTTGTAGGCAAGGGTCGCTCCCTGGGGCGGGCGAGGGGGGGCAAATTTATTCTAGGCCATTTCTGCCCCCATGGGAGGCAGAAACCTCTAGGCGCCAGGGCAAATTGTTTTTTTTGTGTGTTTTTTTTTTTTTTTGTGTGTTTTTTTTTTAGAGATTGGGAGCGACCCATTAGGCAAGGGTCGCTGCCCTGTGGGGCAAATTGTATTTAGACCATTTCTGCCCCCCCTTGGGGGCAGATTGGCCGATTGTAGGTCAATCTGCCCCCAAGGGGGGGCAGAAACCTCTAGGCACCAGGGATCTTTTTTTTTGCGCCGTCACGCAAGGGGAGTGACCTTGTAGGCAAGAAGTGAGGTACCATTTTTATCTGGAGACTTAAGGGAACGCTGGGTGGAAGGAAATTTGTGGCTCCTCTCAGATTCCAGAACTTTTTGTCACCGAAATGCGAGGAAAACGTGTTTTTTTAGCCAAAGTTTGAGGTTTGCAAAGGATTCTGGGTAACAGAACCTGGTCAGAGCCCCACAAGTCACCCCATCTTGGAGTCCCCTAGGTCTCTAGTTTTCAAAAATGCACACGTTTGCTAGGTTTCCCCAGGTGCCGGCTGAGCTAGAAGCCAAAATCCACAGGTAGGCACTGTTTTCTATGAAAAAATGTGATGTGTCCACGTTGTGTTTTGGGCCATTTCCTGTCGCGGGCGCTAGGCCTACCCACACAAGTGAGGTATCATTTTTATCAGGAGACTTGGGGGAACGCTGGGTGGAAGGAAATTTGTGGCTCCTCTCAGATTCCAGAACTTTCTGTCACCGAAATGTGAGGAAAATGTTTTTTTTTAGCCAAATTTTGAGGTTTGCAAAGGATTCTGGGTAACAGAACCTGGTCAGAGCCCCACAAGTCACCCCATCTTGGATTCCCCTAGGTCTCTAGTTTTAAAAAAATGGACAGGTTTGGTAGGTTTCCCTAGGTGCCGGCTGAGCTAGAGGCCAAAATCTACAGGTAGGCACTTTGCAAAAAACAGCTCTGTTTTCTGTGATGTGTCCACGTTGTGTTTTGGGGCATATCCTGTCCCGGGCGCTAGGTCTACCCACACAAGTGCAGTATCATTTTTATCGGGAGACTTGGGGGAACATAGAATAGCAAAACAAGTGTTATTGCCCCTTGTCTTTCTCTACATTTTTCCCTTCCAAATGTAAGACCGTGTATAAAAAAGACTTCTATTTGAGAAAAGCCCTGTAATTCACATGCTAGTATGGTCACCCCGGAATTCAGAGATGTGCAAATAACCACTGCTTCTCAACACCTTATCTTGTGCCCATTTTCAAAATACAAAGGTTTTCTTGATAGCTATTTTTTACTCTTTATATTTCAGCAAATTAATTGCTGTATACCCGGTATAGAATGAAAACCCACTGCAGGGTGCAGGTCATTTATTGGCTCTGGGTACCTAGAGTTCTTGATGAACTTACAAGCCTTATATATCCCCTCAACCAGAAGAGTCCAGCAGACGTAACAGTATATTGCTTTCGAAAATCTGACATTGCAGGAAAAAGTTAGAGTAAAACATAGAGAAAAATTTGTTTTTTTCACCTCAATTTCAATATTTTTCTTTTTCAGTTATTTTCTGTAGGAAACCCTTGTAGGATGTACACAAATTACCCCTTGCTGAATTCAGAATTTTGTCTACTTTTCAGAAATGTTTCAGTTTCTGGGATCCAGCGTTGGTTTCATGCCCATTTCTGTCACTGACTGGAAGGAGGCTGAAAGCACAAAAAATCGTAAAAATGGGGTATGTCCCTGTAAAATGCCAAAATTGTGTTGAAAAATTGGGGTTTCTGATTCAAGTCTGCCTGTTCCTGAAAACTGGGAAGCTGGTGATTTTAGCACCGCAAACCCTTTGTTGATGCCATTTTCAGGGAAAAAACCACAAGCCGCCTTCTGCAGCCCCTTTTCGGGTTTTTTTTTTTTTAAACAAAATTTTCACTGTATTTTGGCTAATTTCTTGGCCTCCTTCTGGGGAACCCACAAAGTCTGGGTACCTCTAGAATCCCTAGGATGTTGGGGGAAAAAAGGACGCACATTTGGCATGGGTAGCTTATGTGAACAAAAAGTTATGAGGGCCTAAGCGCAAACTGCTCCAAATAGCCAAAAAAGGCTCGGCACAGGAGGGGGAAAAGGCCTGGCAGCGAAGGGGTTAACAGACAAGTGTTTGTTTACACGTTAACCGAAGAAGAAAAACAAGCAAAGAAGGTGTCCTTCAACACTTATCTTTAGAAACATCTTCATTTTTTAAAGAGATTGTACGATAAACATGTAAAAAAAAAAAATGTGATCGACTTTACAAAATAAAGTGTTTTCCATTAATAGACGAGGAAGTGTTTCACCCCAGTGCTGTGTATTATACCAGTGCATTTATTAAAGGATGTAGTTCTCAAACGTGAACTTGGATACATGCGTGTCTTACCTGCCTGACCACAATCCGCATCAGTGAACCAGGGGGCCGGTCACTTGTCATGTGTCCAGTCTATGTGACCTCGGTTATTATACATGGAACAACATTATAGTTTTTTCAGTTGGCCTCAAGGTTTTGTACAGCACATCCTGAATTCTGTTAATTCAAGGTGCTCGCTCTGATACGTGGCAATAAAGAAAAAGGAGGCCAAATTAAATAAAAAAAAAAAAAAAAACAGGATCACTGTTTGGTCAAGTGGGTAAGCCAGGTTTTCTAGTTCCACATTGTGCTAGAGGATCTCTTTCCATCTTTTGTTTTACATAAAAAGTTAGTTCTTTTGCTTTAATTTTTGTGACATGAAGTTAGAGTGGTTGCAGGCAGAATGAGCTAGTTGTATTTTTGCCCTCCGGATCAAAGGGAACCTTGACCTCAGCCCTAGTCAAGCATCTGACTCCATAATTGAATGAGTTACCCAACTCTGTAGCACAATTAGTGTTAAATCATATCCTTCCTATGCCTCCAATCAGTTTGTTGGAACTGAAGTACGAACACCACAGTTCAGGGCTTCTTGTTTTGAGTCATAACTTTCCCACAACACCCCAATTCAGTAAGTGGAGTATGAGACTGGATGTTCTCTCCCATAGGTAAAATACATACTTTATTGATCAACATCCCTGTTTTCTCATCACATGCTTACTATTAGTCTTTAGTTGGATTGTTTTCCCCATCTCTGTGTGTGCATTGCTCTCTTTAAAGTTTGTCTTGCATCGTTTGCTACAACTGTTAATTTCAGCAAATGACATACAATCCACACGACTAGTCACAAATTGGCATTAATGTCCATTTATTTGATATTGGGCTTTAATTTCCCTTTTCTTTATTTATAGATGTGCTAATGTTAACTTTGCCAGGAGAGCCAATTGCAATAGATGTGGCCGAGGTACGTATTAGTTTTATAATGCAGTTAACATTATATGTGGTGTACTGCTTGCTTCATTATATTACCTTTGTTTTCATTATTCATGCAGAGAAATCAACTGATGCTAAGATGATGAAGGCCGGTGGGACAGAGATAGGAAAAACTTTAGCAGAAAAAAGTCGGGGGCTTTTCAGCGCCAATGATTGGCAATGTAAAACGTATGTATTTAATGGAAATTACAACACACTTGCTGCATTAAATATCAACACAACTTTACAATAGTGTTTAGCCTGCGTTATTAACTCTGATCTTGTTCACTTTTTATTTTTCCAAGTTGTGGGAACGTGAATTGGGCCCGGAGATCGGAGTGTAATATGTGCAATACTCCAAAGTATGCAAAGTTAGAAGAAAGGACAGGTAAGGCTATTTTTAATGCAGTTTGAAAAATGAAAATTACATTCTTAGTTTGCATTATAGTGATATCCTACCCTCGCGCTCATGCAGTTTGCCTATGAAGAATTGAATTAGAACAATAAACTGCATAGCCTTTCTTTGTGATGGTATCAGTGTTTCGATTACAAGCAGTTCGTTAATTTATAAGTTAGTTTTTTTCTTTCCCCCCTCCTCCAACCGTGCGTTTATGTTCTGGACATTTGAAGACCTCCACATTGAATAGTTGTCGCAGATGTAGATTTTAGAGCTAACAATTTTACAATCTCATTCAGTGTACGAATTCGTGTGGGATTGCAAGTAAACTTGTAACTTCACAAAATGTTTTTCGGGCTATACCTGGTACACCAAGAGCCAGTGTAGTTCAAGCAATTGCACATGTTCGTTGAAAGGTTGCTACTTCTGGGCAACTTATTAGACAGTCACATGTGTTTATCTTTAGTGTGTCTTTCTTTGCAGCCTCAGAAGCCTACCCATTGCCCAGTATACTGGAATTACATAACCTTCTTCCAGAGAATCTACTTCAGCAACTGCAAAACATAGTCTACGTTTGTGTGACTTTGGTCTGTTACAACATGCTGTCCTTAAAGTGATGCACGAAATGGCCGCAGGTGGTTAGGAATGGCTGGAGGTGGTGGTTGTAGCTTCAGCTCTTCTACACTTAACTTTGTGTGTGAGGGTCTTAACATCTAGAACGTTTGAGTCTTACAGCATGACATGTAGGACCGCCTATCTCAGTACTCATCTCACCCCTATTAACTGACTACTTTCTGGGGGATTGGTTCTAGTGACTGAAGCAAAGGTGACAAGAACACACTTCCTTTTTACTCTCACTGATTCGGTACCCTATATAACATTGGGTTAGTATTGGACCAACAGTAACTGTGTGTCAGAGCCCTGCCTCAGAGGGCCACAGAGCAAGCAGGAGCCACTGGGTCCAATGGCTAGGGTTGACGCATTTTACTCTGAATATTTCAGTGCCTAGCGTGCTATGGATCTTGGCCAAAGTACCCCTCCAGCACTTGACACAGTGGTAAAGCGAGTCAAGCATTTCAAGGCTTGGGGGGGCAGGGAGGGGGGGGCGAACCCAGGCCGACAACTCAAAATACATTCCGCTGCAGCGATAAATAATGGTCTTGTCAAATGCGTGCTTTTATGGGGGAAAAAATAGTCTATACAAGCACACCGCAAAATATGAGATTCACAAGCAGTAAACAGTCCCCTCGGATCAGGGCTGTAGCGTTACATAGGTGGGTCCCTGAGTCTCACTTACTTCTCGATCGACATAGTGGTTATTTCCCATTTACTATATGCAACATTCTGGGGGTTGACACTCCTGGTGCTGGTCCTCCGTTGCGGCCCCAGAACACAATGGCAGCTGCCTTCCTCTGTGATGGTCTTGACCAAACCACACTCCGGCACCCCTGGCATACAGGTCACTGTTCTGCTTCTGTATAGAGGCTTCAACCCAATTGGCACAACAACAATCTTAACGGCAGCTGCACTGGTCACACAGGTTTGCTGACTCACACCCTGCACACAGACGATGACCCTATTGCTACAACAACAATCTTTACAGCAGCCCTCCTCTAATATGTGGGGGTTGCCATCTTTTAGTTACAGATGGATAACGACCCGATCAGTGTGCAAACCTCTTCTCGCACCTCACTACAGGGATCCAGTCGCCTGGATCCTGCACTGTACCTTGCTCCCTCCACTACTCTACCCTGCTTTCAGGGCACAATGGTCTTGACAGCAAGCAGGTGCTGGTATTCCAGGGGCAGGTGGTCTTGTATTCCCTGGGTGATGTCCCCTCACCCAGCTGGACAGACTAGCAAGCCTTAGACCTCAATCCTGTTCACAACCAGAAGTCTTGGAGAGCTTCTCCTTGCACAGCTCGACTGACTGCTTGACAATTTTAGTGGTCTTAAGCTCTCCTCGTAGTCCATTTCCACATTCTCTGCTCCCATTCTTCCGGTCAGCCCTGGGCCTCCCACAGTAGAACCCAGAACCTTTGATGAACTGTACCACTCACTGGCACACATACACCCAGAAAATGTATCCAACACACACACTGAGCAGCACTACACACCAACCCGATGTAGGCCAAGAATGAGTTAAGTACACAGCAGCAAAACCTCAAATTAGTGAGTCTGTAGGTCTCACTCCGATGACACAGGTGAAAAGGACCTGTTTACTCCTACTGGTCTCTACATGGTATGTTGCTACCACCTCGCTAGTGCTGCTTAGGTCCTGGTAAAGGCGGTAGCCTTTCACCGCTATGAGGGTAGTGCTGTGTGCACTCCTCCCAGTCCAAAAAGATTGCAATCTATAAAACAGACCTGTGTCATGGTGCACACGCATGGTCAGTGTTGACGTATGACAGCCAAAATCAGCATCCGGCATAATTGCAGGTACAGCACTTGGGGTAAGTGTGCACATCATCACAGTGCAAGGGACGTTTCCACCCCAACGCCATGCATTTTATTGGCGGCAACGTTTAATGCTGTTACTTGAGGACTTAACCAAATCTGAATTTCCCTTGATGGCAAGTAGCCGCAGAATCTGGGTTCAAACTGGTTCCGTTTATTTTCGTTTAGGGTACCTTAATATTTGCCCTGATGGCCGTTGGAGTATTTATTCTCTTTGAGTAAACAACAGTTAATGCCTGCATACCTCCACATCAAACCTTCTGGAAGCACCTGGTTAATACAAGATTGTGTAGGCGTGTGTGGGTTTTTTTCTTTTTCTTGTTTTTTTTTTTTTTTTTTTTTTTTTTTGCTGGGTGCCGGGGTGGGAGTCAGTGGTCAGTTGGAGCTGGGAACAACATTCCATTGCAGTTGTATCTCGAAGTTTGGTTGTGTGGGGAAAACGGCACGTCTTTGTACGCATTTCTCTGAATCGGAATTGGGGCACAAATAAAGTTTGCTCTCTTGTCCAAAGCTCCTGCGTGGTGCACGAGTCTTTGTGTTAAAACTACGATGTATGGGTACTCACTTCTAGAAAAACTGACAATGAAATCTAAAGATTTCACACACACCACGCTTAATTATCACAGACAGTCCGACTCTGGTATTTAAAGAAAAATAATGGCACACTCAGTTTAAACAATGGCTATACTGATTTCAATCGTTAACAAAAACTGAACTTAATTTGCGGATTATTGGCTAGAAGATATTTGCTGCTTGTCCGCTTAAACTGAGTTAAAATGTGAAATTTAACTTAACCTTCATTTAGATAAACTTGTAGACACGCTAAAGATTAGTTGCTTACAACGATGCAGATTACACGGACATTGAGATGAATGCATTTGGGGCATTTTTTTCCCTTGGGAGTCTGCTGCTTGAATTTGTTTGTTTCCTATTTGTAGGGTACGGAGGAGGATTTAATGAAAGGGAAAATGTAGAATATATAGAGCGAGAAGAATCTGACGGTGAATATGATGAGGTATTTCTTTCACTTTATTTCTTGAATTCCTGCAGTAATTACTTTCACCTTTCGCCTTATTTCAGAATTGTGTGTAGTTTATAATGAACGACTAGAATACAAAGTTAACAAGAGACTACCAGCTGCCCATCCCCTTTGCGTACTCCAGACCCATCGTTGTTGTCAGTTTCAGGTGACCAATGGAGACAATTGCCGAGGCTCATATTGACTTTTTTTTTTTTAACGTGTCTTACTTCCACTTTACTTTGGCTTCAGTAGCCATCTATCCAGATCAGCCTCATCTTGGGATAGACACTTGCAGCTTCTGTCTTTGGCATGTTCATAAACCTTTGTTTTTTCTTCACATTAATAAAAAGATAGCAGGAGTATGCTCCTTTCACTGCACATAGCAGCTAATAAGATTTGTTGTACCAGAGCATGCAGCTCCACTGTGAAAAGTCATAATGCACGTTGTTCAGGCTCCGCCTAATAGGGTGTTCCCTGATTCTGCTTGGCATCACAGTTAACTTTGGAAGTAAGCACGTGACCTAGTACTGGAGCATACGTGACCTAGTACTGGAGCATACGTGACCCAGTACTGGAGCATACGTGACCCATGATCTCTCAATCTACAGTGCAGTAGTCAATGTGTGCCTTTTCTGAACTGACAAACATCTGCCAAACCCTGCAGAGACACTGAATACCATTGTAAACGTGCCTTCAGTAAGCAAATGGTTGAGATATGTTTCTCCTCACAATTGAAATATCATTCTAATTTTAGAGTGTGTAGTAGTTGAGAAGTGCGTCTGCGGTAAACTAAACTGGTCCTCCTTGCATAAAAGAATCCCCAAGGAATATGCGGCTACCCGCATTTGAGATCTCAAGTAGTTTTTGTGAGGATTGAGTCTAGAAATGTCAAGATACAGCTCAGAAGCATTGGCACACCCATATCCTATGCAGCGCGATCTCGCTTGGGCAGTAGTTAACCCTTACGGTGCCTTGGACGAGGTGACCTCACCCTGCACCCGGGAACTGGGGAGCGCTCCCCCACCCAAACCCAATGCAAAGCATTTCTCTTTCGATCACGAGGAGGAGGCCAGAGAGGATTCAACGGGAAGGAAAGGAATTTCCTTCCCTTTTGAGGTCTCTCTGAGCAATCCGGCTTTTGAAACGCCCACTACACACCAGGCTTTTTTTTTATTTTTTTTTTTATATTTTTTTTAAAGAAATTGGCATACGGGAGCGACCCCCTTGGGCAAGGGTCGCTCTCAGAGGGGGCATTTTTGCCCCCCAGGGGCAGAAACCTCTAGGCGCCAGGGCAATTTTTTTGGTGTCTTTATTTTTTTAGAAAGAGATGGGGAGCGACCCGTTAGGCAAGGGTTGCTCCCCTTGGGGGCAAATTGTATTTGGACCATTTCTGCCTCCCTTGGGGGCAGATCGGCCAATTTAAGGTCAATCTGTACCCAAGGGGGCACAAGCAACTAGGAACTGTTTTTTTTTTTTTTTTTTGGTGTGCCAATGTCACGAAAGGAAAAGGTGTTGGGGGGGGGGGGGGGGGGAGACATTTATTTTAGGCCATTTCTGCCAGAGGCCAAAATCGACAGGTAGGCACTTTGAAAAAAACACACCTGTTTTCTGTCTCAAAATGGGATGTGTCCACCTTGTGTTTTGGGGGCATTTCCTGTTGCGGGCGCTGGGTCTACCCACACAAGTGAGGTATCATTTTTATCGGGAGACTTGGGGGAACATAGAGTAGCAAAAAAAGTTATTGCCCCTTGTCTCTCTACATTTTTTCCTTCCAAATGTAAGTGTGTGTAAAAAAGACGTCTATTTGAGAAATGCCCTGTAATTCACATGCTAGTAGGGGCACCCCAGAATTCAGAGATGTGCAAATAACCACTGCTTCTCGACACCTTATCTTGTGCCCATTTTGGAAATACAAAGGTTTTCTTGATACCTATTTTTGACACTTTATATTTCAGCAAATGAATTGCTGTATACCTGGTATAGAATGAAAACCCACTGCAGGGTGCAGCTCATTTATTGGCTTGGGTACCTAGGGTTCTTGATGAACCTACAGGCCCTATATATCCCGCAACCAGAAGAGTCCAGCAGACGTAACGGTATATTGCTTTAAAAAATCTGACATTGCTGGAAAAAGTTAGAGTAAAACGTAGAGAAAAATTGCTGTTTTTTCACCTCAATTTCAATATATTTTTTTTTGTTCCCAGTTATTTTCTGTAGGAAACCCTTGTAGGATCTACACATTACCCCTGGCTGAATTCAGAATTTTTTCTACTTTTCAGAAATGTTTAGGTTTCTGGGTTCCAGCATTGGTTTCACGCCCATTTCTGTCAATGACTGGAAGGAGGCTGAAAGCACAAAAAATCGTAAAAATGGGGTATGTCCCAGTAAAATGCCAAGTTTTTGTGTTGAAAAATTGGGTTTTCTGATTCAAGTCTGCCTGTTCATGAAAGCTGGGAAGCTGGTGAATTTAGCACCGCAAACCCTTTGTTGATGCCATTTTCGGGGGAAAAAACACAAGCCTTCTGCAGCCCCTTTTTCCCATTTTTTTTGAAGAAAAAAAACATTTTCACTGTATTTTGGCTAATTTCTTGGCCTCCTTCAGGGGGACCCGCAAAGTCTGGGTACCTCTAGAATCCCTAGGATGTTGGGGGGGAAAAAAGGACGCAAATTTGGCTTGGCTAACTTATGTGGACAAAAAGTTACGAGGGCCTAAGTGCAAACTGCCCCAAATAGCACAAAAAAAAGGCCTAGCAGCGAAGGGGTTAAGCACTTTGCATGACATCGACCCTGTTACATAGATAATTGCACTTTTGCTGATACGTTTGAGTGCGAGCAAACTTCTTTTTCACTTTTGGTTGTCTCCTTCTTGCTCATGGTGGCCCTCGGCTCGCTTAAGTAAAACTGAATTGTATATTTAAAAAATGTGTTGGCCATTTGACAAATAGGCAGTACAGTTGAGAACACTGAAGATTGCTTTTTGCTGAAAATGTTTGTTATATTTGGTTACAGTGTGTAGTTCCTAGATTGTTTGAAAAACAAAATAATTTTGAAGCGCAGGGTTTTTCTAAAACATGTTTGACATTATAACTTTTGAAATCTGGATGAATTAGAATCGTGAAAGAGCAAATGATCATTTTAAAAATGATTAATTGCTAGATGCATAATCCATATTTCAGTCTGCCTTGTATTTTAGTCACGGAACCAAACTTTTAGAATCGGTCACTAGCACTACCATTTCTTAAGCTTCTGCACAATCTCTGCTTACTATTGGCACAACTTTTTTCGATCAAATAGTGGCTGCAAAGTAGTCAAACAAGGTACCAACAGCACCACATTAGCAGTGGGTGAAAAAGCCAGCTTCTCCCACATTGAGGGAGCTTATTTATTAGCACCTTGCGCTGCCGGTTCTCATTTTTTTCCAATATAAAAAACGATGCACCAGCGCCGCAAGGGGATTTTAAACCAGCCCCTGGATCTTTTAGAAATTCACATACTTGAATTTTTTTTCCTTCCCATCGCCAAGCCGGGATTAATTAGTAGTCTGTTAACATAAGTGTACTTAACCTCTCAATAGCAATAAGCACCGCCTTAGAATTCATGCTCACAGTTACCTTATTTTGATCGGACTGTAGCTGTGAGATTTTCATTTGCAGTTTTAGTGTCAGAGAGCCCTCTGGATTTCTGCCTCCATTGCATTTAAGGTTCCCCAAACAGGCTTAGGCGATTTTTTTTTCTTTTTTTTTCTACAGTAGTCTTTCTTAAAACAACGGGAATGGTGCTTCAGTTTGATACTTTCTCCCCTCTGAATACAGCCTTTTATTTTTATTTTATTTTATTTTTTATTTTTAAGAAACGCATAAAGTTGGCTAAACTTTTTCAGATTTCATTTTAAAGTCCTTATAAATCTGTATGTACGTGACGTTTGCTGAACCTCGGCACACATTTTGCCTCTTCTGCAGGGCTCCCAAGGCAATTTCTGTGGTATGGTCTTGGATTGCGTGATTACATAGCAGTGTTGGATTCAGATCCTCTCCATTAATGAATTTGTGGGCGCTTGTGTCCCAGTGAGTCCAAAACCTTGTGTGCTTGATATATTGCCTAGAATTAAAACGAATAGCCGACAAGCAAATTAATATACTTGGTGTGGGTAGTGGCTAAGCACACGATTGAAATCTAATGGAAGGTGCCCCAAATCTGGATACCACGCTGAGGGGGCGCACATTCTATAATAATATTGCAGCTGTGGATGGTGGAATGCCCTGTACTGCATGGAGATTGGAATGGTTAAACTGGAGTCTAGATCTGATGGGTTGCCCACACGGGAGAGGAATATGTTGCTTTATGTTGATTTGGTGCTTTGATCTCCCCCGCGATGAGGATAGACATGAGACAGCCCTACTTTTCAATTTCCTCGGTTCAGTGTCTCACTTCATGAGAACGAACGCTTGTAGTTGGGAATGGCTTTTTTCATTCTTGCACATAATGTAACTGATCTTCTTCGTTATTACTCAGTTAATCCTGTGAAAATATACAGTGGTTTGAAACTCAGATTTATAGAAATATAATAGAGCATGCATCAAAAACAGCAAGTATTTGGCTTAATCTTGACTGTGAGGCTGTCACCGAGCGTTAAATGCAGTCTCTTTCCTGTTAATGATATGTGAAGTTTAACTGCAAATTACATTTTTATTGATACAACGCATGAAGTTGTTATTGATTTAGTTTAAATTGCCTAGTCTTTTTGCTGCACAGTCTGCTCCAACATGTTAAACCTTTAAATGGGTTCTCACAGGTGTTGAAAAGACTGTTTTTTTTTTCCCTAGTTTGGCCGCAAAAAAAAAAAATACAGAGGCAAGCTGGTTGAACCCAAGACAGTAGTAAAGCCGGCAGAAAAAGTATCTGATGGGGAAAACGATGAGGAGGAGGGCGACGATGGTGCTGATCTCTCCAAATACAAACTGGATGATGTATGCATTTAATAATTCACTTTGTGGTTATGTAGACATTTTAACTAACATAGTACTGAACAATGGCAGTTAGTTCACTAATGAGCCATGCATTTCGCTTGCTTACGTCATCTTTTATTGTTTAGTAATCCAGATTCCATTAACTTTCTAAATATCTAAAGTTATGCTTCTTGTTTCCTGTCCGCCTAATTAATGAGGCTACATTAAGCAGAAGTCAGTTGCTTATGCAGAACGTGAGGCATTAAAACGTTTATTTGCATGCAAATTACCATACCCCATTCTGTTTCACATTCCAGTTGCTTTTTTTGTAATTACAAATGCATGATGAAATACGACTGATTTCAAACAATGTGTTGTGGATTGAAAGGGGTAAATGCTACTGTTTATATAATCAAAATCTGTTTATGTAGGATGATTTGTGTGTGCAGAGAGCATTTAAATTAAAGGGGCAGCAGTCTTTACCGGGAAGGGAAAAAGCAGCCCATTTAAAAATGGGACTAACATGATTTCTGGAGGACATGTATTTTCTCCTTTCATCACATTGAAGGCTGTCTCCTGTATTTGGTGGATAAATGAACATGTTGTCTGGAGGTACAGCTTCCTTTATAAACTGCATTGTTTTGGATCTTCTCAGGATGAAGAGGAGGAAGATGAGGATGAAGATGATGCTGATCTGTCAAAGTATAATCTTGATGCCAGTGACGAGGAAGATGAAAATAAGAATAAGATGACCACCCGGAACAGTAGATCTAATTCCAGATCTTCTCATTCTCAGTCTTCGTCACACTCCTCCTCACATTCAAGCTCAAGGTCTAGGTCCAGGTAAACGGGTACAGGTCAAGGGTAACACCAGGCAAAATGTCAGTATCTACTTAACTTCTTTATTTACAAATTTAGTTTATTAAATGGAATTGTTTATTTTTATTGACCTACAGAGGAAAACATGTTTAATGTATATTGCTTGTCTTTTTCTTTCGCTGTAAATATCTAACAGTATTAACACTAAAAGTTAATAACGACCCAAGTTTACAGTGCAGTAATACACTTTTAGTTGTCCTAGTTGCAAAATGTTATTTTACTTAGCAATTCAGTGTCTTAATGGCTTTGAAATTAAACATATTAAGTAGATATACCTGTAACTCACATTGGAAGTACCCCTTTAACAAGATCAAAATGTATGGCAATTTTATGTACGCACAAGAATTGTTTACTAAGTCTTTTGTCCCTATCTAGAAGGCTTGGTATAAGCTAAAAACTGCCCTTTTGTTATTGCCGTTTGTTTTTAGGACTCTGTTTACTAAGGCAGTGGTTCCCAACCTTTTGACTTCTGTGGACCTCCACTTTATCCTTACTGGAACCTGGGGACCCCCACTAAATCATTATAGGAATTCGGGGACCCCCAATGGAGTCATTACTGAAAGCTGAGGACCTAATCTGTTAATATTTAATTTTCCAAGCAGTTCACGGACCACAGGTTGGGAACCACTGTACTAAGGCACATAGGAGTATCCGATACTTGACAAATTTATTAACGAATGTTAAACTGAAAAGTATATTAATATTTGCAGTTGACTTTTTTTCTTCTTTTTTTATTTATATAAGTTGCAACAAAAGAAGTGCTACTCCTTTTTCTCCTGTTTTAATCAGAATGTGTTTATCCTTGAGGTCTTATTGAGACAGTTAGCGGTGTCAAAGTTAAAACATTGTTTTTCTTAACTGGCTTCACTTTCTTTGTTGATGAAGTGGCACACGCACTGAAAAAACTAACGTTATTTGTGGGAATTTGATTCCTACATTTAGTGCCTTCAGTTTGACACTCATATACCTCAATGCCCCTTGCCTTACTCTGAGTAACCAAGGGATGTCCATTGTCTTCTGTCTTCTGTGTTCCTATTTCTAGGACCCTTTGATCAGTTAGATGAATTGTCAGCTCCTGTAATAATGATAGTAGTAAGGTGGCAGCAGATATGTTTGGTATGAGTATCTGACTAACTCTTCTTTACCCCCCACCCCCCATACACCATTATATTGGTCTTTCAAACATTTTAGACTATCAGTCGTTACCATGAAGGCATTTAAAACGTATCATATTAAAACGCACATTACGCAAGTTTCTGACCGTTACAATGCATTGTATTCGATTAATATAAATAGATTTACACGCGCTATACACAAGTGCTTAGGTAATTTTAAGTAAATAACTTGTAAGTCCCATGTTGTAAAGTTCGTGAAAATGACCTGCTTTGTACTTACCTGCGTTGTGAAGATTGCACAGTAAAGGTAACATAACAAATTATGGCCACCTAGTGTTCCAGATGGTTATTCCAGATATTTCCGTTGTGCCTTTTGAATGTGTAGACCATAAAAAGCTGTAGACTAGGACCACTTGAGGAACAAAAATTAAATGCTTCTGCAACCTCAGTTGTGTGTGGGTGGGAGGTAATGGCGGGAAGTTAACCAGAGGAGAATTGGGTTTGACCACTAGGTTTCTAACTAAGCTGTCTCGCCCATTTTGTCCACTCTTCTTACTCTTTCTTAGAATAAGAGGCTAGAAGGAAGATTGTCCTTATTCGCCCCTACCTTCCGGAAGCATGCCTTAAAATGCTTACACTCTGGATTTGTGGAATAAGCTAGATATGTTTATTGTTACCTACAAGGCTGGCATTAAGTGTTCTGTGACTGTAGTGTTTCCAGTGGCTTGTAGACCAGTCTTAGCCTTACTTCTTTCCAAGGTTAATAAAGTAAAACTGATTTGGATAGTTGCGTTCCTTACGTTAGCATCTGTAGACAGTTGTGCTGCGTGAGCAATTGCTCGTGACATTGATAAGATTGGCTTCGAACAGCTGCAGTGCAAGCTTGCTTTCAATCCTTCTGATAATAAAAATTGTGGAAGTTGGTAAATGTACACTGTTCATAGCACAGCTGTTGTTGACCACTGTATTGAAAGTCAAAATGTATAAAAATCTAACTGTTTGCCCTATCTTTAGGGTTGGCACATGGAAGCAGCCTTGAATCACCAAAACGTAGAACCTCCTAGACTAGTGTTTAATGCAGGAGGATGGTGCCACTTCGAATGGCCTCTCCTACAAACATTTATCTTCAGCTGCAATAGTATTGATGGGGGTATCCAACTCTACTACTTTCTGCAGTTCTGAAGATTGGATATACTATTCTTAAGTCTTGTGACATTTATACGTACATACCTTTTAGGGGCTTTAAGCCAGCCCTCTTCTATTGGTTTGTCTCTTGCACGTCTTTTTCTTCCTACTGCCCCCACACAGTATGAGGCAGTGAGTCCCCCTCCTTCAGTCACAGTGACTGCAGGTTTCTTTTTCACAGAAAGCAAACCTGCCCTCTGTCATTACCTTTAATGCAAAGGATTTGGAAAATCGCTCAGCTATGTTTTACAAAAAGCAGGACAGCGAATTCTGAAAAAGCCAAAAGCTGGTAGCAAATCTAGACCTATTGGCTTTGCCACATCTTGGTATGCTACTTGGATTGACTTTGGGCAGTACTCGCCGTAAATTGGACTGTGGTACGTCAGTATGAAGAAAATTGTGGCCTAAATTTGAATTCCTAAAACCAGTTTAGTTAGTTAACCAATTTGCTTGTGCCGCCTGCAGGAGCCCCAAAAGGAGATCAGTGACTCAAAAGGTCTTGGACAGATAAGAGTTTTGCAGTGTATAATATTTAGAGGGGCTTTTTCTGGCTCACTAGTGGGTAAACCTGTGATGTTAGTGACACCAGCCTTTGAACCTAGTAGTCTGTACCTGTTTGAGACCCTCTTCCAGCACTTGTTGGAGGGGTCAGTATGTCCTACACAGTTGAATGATGTCTCATGAGGTAGTATGTTGGACGCTTGCCTTCATTCAGTTTCCAGTTTTCTTCAAAACTACAGTTTGTGCTTTAGGCATCATGTCCCACGGATATTTTTTGCACAATGACGTACATGTTCGAGCAGTTGGCAATAGAAGAAGTTTGCTAGTAAACACTATTGAATATGTGCACACAAGACACTTTTGATCTGAAATGTTTAAGCACTTTAATGTGAACAGAAAAGTTCAAGATCCTTAGGCCAGCTCTTTTTTAAGGTTATTAAATGTACATATGTTTTCTTCTGTTTTTTGTTTCTAGTTTGAAGCTTGTTAATCTGCTCTCTTTTTTTGTGCTATGGTTATTTGTGAACGGGAGTTAATTCTCTAAGTTCTTTAATATCTGGATATTTTTGTCTGTATTGTAGTCTGCTAATAAGAATTCATATTTTTCCATTCTTGTTAAAATAACGGAGTAAGTGAGTTATTTTGTGTGGGTAACGAACACAAAGAATACTACTTTATTGTTTGGAACTTTGAAAGGGGTTGTAAAATTGAGGTGACTTATTTAATACAATTAGCTGTTCTCTTTCTGCAATAGCATGCTCCTTAATATTGTGGTGCTTAACCATCTTTGATGAGGTCATTGCTTTTACATTAAGTAAATCATGTATGCTTTCACTCCAAAATATATTGGCAGCGCTTTGTATGCAAATAGGCATAGGTAGAAAAGTGTGTTTTGAGTGGTGGAACCTAGTTGGTTGAAGTGCACTTCTAATGTTAGTGTAATCAAATTGATAGGACTACAGGTAAATTGTGATGTGGAGTGAAGGCATTTGGAAAGGAGTGAGATTATCTTTAGAAATAGATGTGCAATACTTTGATAAATCGCACAACGATGATCGTAATGTTGTGGTTAGTAATTCCATTGTTCTGATTTATTTATTTTTTTACGACATCAGACTTTGGCTTTTCTTTTCCACCTTTTGATACCTGCATTAAATTTAATTTCTCTTAAAGATCCAGCTCCAAGTCTCCAAAGAAAAGATCTTACTCGAGTTCTCGGTCATCATCATCATCATCATCCCCTGAGCAAGGCCGAAAAAGAAGTCGATCTGGATCCGCTTCGTCTGGGGATCACAAAAAACGCAGATCAAGATCACGGTCAACAGAAAGGTTTGGTTTCTGTGGCATAACAACGGGGATTAAGCTTAAATTAGTCAGTAACCTGATGCAGGTTTAGCTGGGTGATGCCTTTTGTGTTAAGGTGACAAAAAATTTGAAAGGAAATGTTATAGAATTGGGATGAGAGTAATTGCTAACTGTCTCAATTGAAAAGTTTGGGTGTCTGTATTCCTTTTCTTCTAAGTCACATTTTAATTTACATGCTTGTTACTACCATATACTGTTTCTAAAAATAGGTCTAGTTCCATTGCTTTGTGTTCTGAACTTAATGATGTTACAACTGAATGTATTGTTTCATTCCTTATTCGTTTTGTATTTTACAGGCGCCCCGGATCATCTGGATCTTCCAATTCTGATTCCCGTTCAAGTTACAAAAAGAAATGACTCCTATTTAACACTTTCATTACAGTGCATGATGCATTCTAAAATAGTTTTATTTTGGTAAAAAGTGGTAAATCTGGTAGTTGAGGTTTACGTCTGTCTGCTTTCATGGAAACTGCAACTCTGTCGTGTTGTTGGGTTTCAAATTGCCCTTTTAAGCCATAAAATGCTTCTGAGAGGCATTCTTATTTCTTAATAATTTGTCACTAATGCTTGTCATCTAAGGGCAGAAGCCTTAGTGTCTTCTACCGCGTTATTCCTTCGTATGAGTCCTTAAATTGGTGCTCCCTAAAATCTCCTTGAAGGTGACGTTCATGTAAAGAAATATTTTGCAGAATGGTCAGCCTAAATATTTTACTTTCGTACACTCATTCACAACAAGAACTTCCCACGAACACCTTTTATGGCTTAAAATGCTTAGAGGGAGATAATGTGCAAGAGCAGAATATGATATCTTGATGATTTTTATTCGATCTCAATTTGGCTAAGTCTTGATGTGGAAATGGCCAATGTAGGGAGCCTGCGACATTGCACAAGGTAAGTATATTGGTAAAGTTAAAGGGACATTGTCTAATTGTTAGCATTTCATGTGCTTCATTTGTTTTTACCCCTTGTTCCTTGCTGTCTTTATAAATCACATGGTGAAGATTCAAATCACTTAATCAGTTTGGACAGCTTTAACATTTTACACTTTGGCTATCAGTATCCTTGTCAGACCTGGTAAACATGGAAAATTAAAACCTATTCTCACTTGATAATTCTGTATTGAAAAGTCCACGATAATGTGTAGCTTGCACAAAGAAAATAATCCTAGAAATTGTGCCTCTAGTTTCTTTAAAGTCTTCCTTTGGATTGTAAAGATCTTTTATTAAAGACAACATGTTTACTAATATTGAACATTACCTACTAATAATATTGTAATGTATAAGGTAGCTTAGGTCTAGCACATGTAGTACTAATCGGTTTAGATTTAAATTTTGTTTTTGTTCCAATGTAGCCCTTTGTTTTCGTGCGGTGGACAAATGTAAATAAAACCAGAGGCAAGCATTTGAGTTCTAGTACCCTTTTTACCATTTGTACTATTTTCATTGTAGCTTGCGTGTTAGTACAATCCTAGTCGCTGTTTCAGACCCTGACATTGTCGTGTTACTGTACCTGTTGATCTACGCTGTAAACTGTGCTACACTTTGCTGATCAAGTCAACTTACTTAAAGGTGGTGGTTTTCAACTTGTAGCTGTCTCACCCTGCCAGTATTTTTATATTCATTACGATGGATACTCCTCATACCTCGCGCCCTATCGCCAGACTGGATCCAAAGGTTTTTTTCAGCACTACTCCTGTGCTCCAGCAGGTGGTGTCATTTGGCTGTGCCTTGACTTTGCCTTGGGCATAAGGCCGGAGTCACGTGCTGTCACTACACACTGATGACTATTTATTTCTGTGCCTTTATATGCTGATCTGGAGCGAGCTTATTTTCTTCATCAGTTGACAAGTTTTTTTCTTCAAAATGTTTCAAGTGTGCAAGTGAAATGTGACCTCCTTAAACCACATGCTTTATTCCTTGTAGGGATTGTCATAAATGAATGACTGGGACTGATCTCACACATCGTATGCATCTGATATATATATGCTCCAGTCATGAGGGGGAGTGTGCCCTAATGAATCCTGAAGTGATTCAGGCCACAAAGCCAGCAGTAAGTTATTGGAAATCATATAAAGTTCCACCCCCCTCAAAGTCGAGGACCCATTCCTTTTCTCTTTGCTGGTCATCTTATTCCAAGTCTTGTAAGTACAAATTGGAAAACAAAGCAAAACAAAAAACACCAAGTCCAAGCAGGCCTCGTCCCAGCCCTGCAACTCTTCCTCCCGAGAAGTTTCAAATGACCAGGAGCTTAGTGGTCTTGCTCCTGGTGCCCTGCTGAGGTGCTGATTCTGGTGCATCCAGAGTTTGCAGTATGTTCATCTCAACAAATTGAGGCATTTAAAGATGCTATGCTTTGCATCTTTGGCACTTTACTGGTTCCCTCTGGCGTGCCTTGAGACCTCACAGAGGCCTGCAGTCGGGTTGTGCCTCCTGGAGCTGTTTCTGGTTCAGCTCCGCTTGCGGGGCCCATTTGGCACCCAGCACCCCAATCCATACCTGTGCCAGTCTTGTTGCTGCTGGCACAGACTCTAGAGGAGTGTATGAAGCCCATATTTCTGTCTGATTTAACCCACGTCTGTGTGAGCTCAGTAGCTATGTGCCCAGCCCACATTCCTTCTAACTCAGTTAAGATATTGCTTTTGCCTAGAGGTCGCCATCCAGTACTCCAGCTCATCTTTGAGTAAGATTCTGATCAGAGTCAACCTGCATTTAGCGGAGATGGTGGGATGAATTTTACCCACAACAAAGGTTCTTAATAGGCATACAAGAAGCCGGTGGGCTAAACATCCCCTAACACAAGGCTGGTGCCCCGCAAGCTTCTTGGGGGATATTCATGCATCATTAATGCTGGCACCCATCTTCAGAGATAAGGCATACTCTGCTTGCTTCAAGGAAAGCAGGGACCCAGCACACTCTTTAATCAAGCCACTTCACATTTGTTTCCCCCATGCTCTTTCTTTTTTTTTTTTTTTTTTTTTTTTTTTAAATCATAATGCAGTGGGATCTTAATTTTGATTTTAAACTCTGTTGTGTGTGTAGTGTGGTTCTATGTTTAGTTGTGACTTGAGACTCCCAAGACTGTTTTACCGATTTCCATAGTTTTTGTGTGTCCCGGTGTCGAATTGCAGGTGTTATCTGTTCATTCACTTTAGACCAACTTTGCCTTGCAAGTTAATGTGGCATCCTTTCTTCAAAAAGTAGTCTCATCTTTCCATCTGTGACAGTCCCGTCAATCTCCTTGTGCTGGGCTCCCTGCCACATCCCTCTAAAGGGAATAGAGAGATTGGACCATTTTGAATCTAAGTGATCCTCCTAGTTTAACATTTGGTAGTACTGAAGGGCAGTTTTTACATTGCTAGTATTAAGGGGCAACAGATTTGCAATTAGCTTAGTCACCAGTTCCAAATAAGAACAAACAGCTGCGAAGTGGACCTTATTGGGATGGACTGATCTACACATTGAGATATGGTATGCTTTGTCCCAAAAGAAGTCGGCTGTTTGCCTTCCAACCTGTTCAGCGAAAGCTGTGTCTTTCACTATTAGCTGCCAGGCTACTACTGCTACAAGGGTCTCAAGAGCAGGTTCCCTTTGCTAATGCAGATTCATTACTGCCGGTCACATTCTGGCTATGTGATGTGTACTTCATTTGGGCTATAGACTATAACACTATAAGCATCTTAATATGTTTGTTGCTCCAAGTCTGAGGATATGGAAATTGTTGGCAGACATATTGCTGTGCAGGGGTGCTGCCTGTAGGTGTCTGCTGTCCTATCTGCAAGTGGGACAGGCTTGACATGGTACCTGTGGTGCCACATATGAGTGGTGAAAGGTTTCTGGGTAAAGTCTGGTTAGACAGACTGTATTCCTTGTGGGCAAGTGCCTCTTTTGACATGATTGCCCGCCCCTCCATTTTTTTCCTGGTATTGAATGTAGTTATAAAGTTGTTAGTGCCCAGGGCCCCTGCTAATCAGGTTCCCTGGGCCCCTGCTAATCAGGTTCCCTGGGCCAAAACTGTTGTGATGCATTGACACAATTGGCAACACCTTTAGCTTCCACTATAAGCTCCTAGTAAATGTTACTTAGTAACTCAGGGCATGGGATGCTAAGGGGAGGCTCCTTAAGGCAGCAGCACAGCTTTTGCCACCCTCTGGGACCATGCATCCAAGTGCACCCAGCACTGCCATTGCAGGCGAAGTGTCCGGTGGCAGTCCTCTAATGCAAAACTGACTTGGCGCACAGCCTGCGTGACCTGTCCACTACACACTGCATGCAATATAGGTAAGCCACCCCTAAGGCAGGATGCACTATAATGCATGTGTGGGCATAGATACATGAGCAATATGCCCCTACTGTGTCAGTGCCAAATCTGGGACATAGTAAGTGAACAGAGCAGCAATTGTAAATGTATGTGTTGGACAAGGGTCAGTACAAGTTTCCCAGTCACACGATGGCTACTCTGGACCCTGATTTGTTTGGTATCCAACAACTCAGAATAAATCCAAACTGGTGCCAGTAATGGATTTATCACAAAATGTACCCAGCCCCACCTTAGAGGTGTCCCCCTGCAAAAGTTAACTAACCCTGGCCCGATTGCTGGCCAGTCACAATCAGCCTGCCACCACCAGACAAGATTCTGGAACCCTGGGGTGAGAGTCTTTCCTCTCTGGGTTCAGAAAATAAAGCCCTTCCTGGGCAGAGGTGTTGCACCGCCTCCAGCAGGAATGTGCACTGTCCTGCCAGCGAGCTTCGAAGGGCATGTTGCCTTTGAAACTCAACCTCAGCCCTGCTGCTAGCAGCAGATGGCTAGATGGCTATCCCTATTGCAGACCTATTTCTATCTCCCCCCCCCCCCCCCCCCCCCCCCACAAAACCACACACACTTTTGGCAGGAGTAATGGCAGGAAAATGCAGGAAGAGTGGTCACCCCGGTCCTGCGCCCCTCCAGAGGTGTTGCATGCGAGGTCACCGCTCCATTTCATTTTCTTCCATCTTGCATGTTAGGAAAAAAGGCAGTTGGGGATGGGGAAGTGACATCTGCCCACAGGTAGTGGTCACATAGTGGGTGTAGCCACCCTAAGGTAGGTGACCCATTGGTTGCTAATAGTGACTCCCCTAAACACCCACTACATGCAGTATTTAGTGTCACCCCAGACCTGCAGTTCAGATTCCAATGGCACAAGAAGCCCAGCAACAAAGATGACCCAAGGCTCAAGACCCGCAATCCTGCTGCACTCGGCAGTTGCTGCTGAGGGGTTGCATGGACATCGGACGGATTCTACAAAACACCCAGAGGTCCTCCACCCTCTGAAAATCACCACAGATCTACTTCCAGGGTGAATGCATCACTCCCCGCAACAAGATGCTGACCATAGAACGGGACACAGCAGCCCGACCAAGTTCCACTAGATGGACCTGGAAGACAAATCCTAATTGGATGCCTTTATGCTTGTTTGGTGGCACTGCGACCTCCAGTGGCTGAACCCCCCCCCCAATATTGGACACCCAGAAGAGAAGTCCACTCTGGACTCTCCAAGGACCATATTCAAGTCCAAAGACATATCATTTGAGACCCTGGATCAATCTCTCTATATCCACTATTCTTATTTAGGACTAATTTTTAAACATCTGTATACTGGTGGCAGTTATTGAAAATGAATACCCAAATTGCTATACCTAGTTTTAGGTTAGTACAGGAGAAGTGAAAGTTTGGCTCTGTTTAGTTTTCAAGAATTTTGTAACAAAGTTTAAGATGTGATGGTTCGATCTTAATGTAATATAAAGAGTTCAAGGGAATCAAAACATGTTGTGATGAGTAGTATGTTGGTCCTAACAAGTTCACAGTGGACTAAGTTCAGCTACTATCCCCAAGGACAGTAGTGTCTCATCAAAAACAGCTCAGGTAGGCCTAGCATATACACTCTTGAATAATGTGCCCATGCCCTTGTATATGGGCAAATACAAAATGGAAGATTGTAAAATAGGTTCATGATTAGAAAATTAAATAAGAAATAGCAAAGATCTTTAAAGGCTAGACATCTTAGCATCAAGCCCAAATGCAAAACAAAAGCAACCTATCCTTCAAAAGGTGACTGGAAGACCTAAGCGCAAAACATGACAATGGTTATGTTTACAATAAGAACAACCAGAGTAATCAGCCTCTGTTGCCAGTTATGATTTTTAAATCTCGCAAATTGCCAACTATGGATAGTCTTTTGAGAAGTTTGCAAGGAATGTGAAAGAATGACCATAGGCAGACAGGAGGCTCAACAAGTGCTTCACTTTGATCTAGTTGATCAAATAACATGTTTGATGGTGAATCACCAGGGCAAGAGTGTACCTTTTTCCTGTTGGGTACACATACTGAATTGTCAGATATTTAGGTTGGAATTTTTAAAATTCCAATTACCAGTGATCTGTTCAATACCCATGCTGTTTAGGTGTGCGGACCCAAAGGAAGCAAAAGGGCAAGATGTAGTTATGGGAAATAAAACCTCTGCTGCACGCAGCTTGCTGTTGGATAAGGCCCTTGGTGCTATCTTTTTAAACCGAGTGACCATATATTCTGTTACTGGATAGGATTTTAACATAATGAAAGGAAATTGGCCTTACCCGCTATTTCTCAGGAGCCATTTACTATTTAGCATAAAAGAATTAGATATTGCAGTAAAGCCATTTCAGTTACAAGCTCTATTACATATTTTGCAGCTTATTTGCTCCAGTATGTACACTATATCATTTATGTTAACTTTGAACTTTAAAGGATCATTGTTTTTTTTTTTTTTTTTACTTTCTTTTGTTCATGGGCAACTGAAAATACTAGACATTTTAGTAGGAAAGTGTGCACTTAGTCTATCCAATGTTATGGAACAGTTAAACCAGGGTGCATGAGGTATAACTTTTAAGTAAAAACAAATTTGTATTAACTTCGCTTGGAAACTTTGAAGCATATAGGAATAAGTCCCCAATAAAATACTGTTCTTGGTGTCCAGAAAACGATGCTGAAGATATCAAGCCAGCTTTCCGGGAATGCTAGTACTTCTGTTGAGATTGTAAGAGCCTGTACAAATAGGCAAACTGACTGGACCACTGGGTAGGTAGTACTTTCTGTATTAATGTAAGGAGCATATAGGAAAATGGGCCACTGGTTGTGGGTCTGAAACCGTGCTCAAGCAGAAACCATAACGCTAGTCAGAGTGAAACACAAATTTAACCTGCTTAACCCTCTGGTAGCATGGCACAAAAACAGTCAGGCTTAACTTGGAGGCAATGTGTGAAGTAGTGTGGTATGTCAAAGTGTAATAAGGTGAAAACGGAAGAAAAGTCTCATACCAATTAGAAAAATAGAGTACAATTTAATGAACTGTTTGAGACCAAGCCAACAAAAACCCAATTATTAAAAACGTAGATTAGCAGTTTTGAAGATTTGGGTACAAATAGTGCTTAAAAGACGAAATGTGTCCTGGTCTGGCGCACCCAGATGACTAGTCACAAGTTCTGGCTGACTGCAGTGTTGCTTGGACCGGATACAGGGCCCACGTAAGGCTCCCTGAATAAATCATGTTATGCCCTTGCTTTGTGTTGTGTGGTGTAGCTATGTGCCAGTTCCAGTGCAGAACACAGCTGGTGGATTAAGCACCTTCAGGCCCACTTCCAAATGTCCAGGACAGGAATAACACTACTTGGGTCGAGCAAGTCTCAAAGTCCAAGTTCATGGAGGTTGAAGCCTTTTCTGTCCCTAATGCTTTTATCAGGAGGCCAGATCCCTTGGAACCATTGTGACTGTTCTGCTTTCAAGATACAGGTCCAGTACTGATGCAGGTCCATTTTGCATTAGAGCTGCACAGCAGTCCTAAGTCTTCCACAGATCCAGCAGTGTACTGAAGAGTGGGGTCTGTGAATCCACCTTTTATCCTTGGTTCCACCTTTGAAGTAGAAGTTTCTAGAGCTTCCCTGCCATGGTCCCAGCTTGCCTGGGGGCACAAATGACTAGTGTGAAACCCTTTGCGAGTGTGCTGGGGCAGAGTTTTTGTGATGTGCAAATGTGGTATGTGACAGCCCCCTCCACAAATCATGTCCACAATGGCCTATTCTACCAACACCCCCCCTTCTTTTGTCTCACTGTCTGGGAGTAATACACACAGACCAACTGCCAGATACACCTAGTCATGTGACCCAGAAAACGGGCTGCAGACACCAAATGGTTAGGACAAAAAAAAGGATTTTCTTAAGTGGCATTTACAGGATTGTTAATTAAAATCAGACTTTACCAGTAAAAATACACCAAACCTGACTTTCCTTCCTCCTCCCAATTAAAATGTATTACTTAAGTGTAATAAATAACCCATTGTTATCCTGTGAGAGAGGTAGGGTTGGAGTAGTGGAAAACTAATTTGAGAGTGCTTCACCACCAACTCATGAAATTTAAAGGTACATGTTCAATGTTTTGAATACTGACTGTTTAAGGACTACCCTCCGAGTGACTTGCATGTTTTTGAAAGGAAGGTTTAGGCCTGACAAAAGATGTAATTTGGCAGGTTGAAATGGCAGTTTAAAGCTGCACAGGCAGACCTGAGATATTTAACAATCATTGGTAAATCCATTAGGCTTCACCTATGTGATTAATATTAACCTGTTTGTTGTGAATTGTGGCTGTGTGAGCAGTTGTACAATATAAGTTACTGAAACTCAGTTAAAGTAGTATGACTTTTTTTATTGAGACAGGCAATATATTGTGCTGTTACTTAGGGTACTACGAAGTGGAGGGATTAAGTAAAGGGTGGAAGGTAGAGAGAAAAAAAAAAATCACCTGATAAGTAGGCTTGAAATAGGTGCAACCCAGGGGAGATTATGTAAAGGCCAGAGGAAAACCAAACCAGCACACAATAAGCGCTGTGCAGGAAAAACCTAAACAAGATAACATCTCTCCAGGTCAATAGTTACACTCCATTAACAATGCCACAACTACCCACATTCAGCGGGACAGGTGTACTTTGACCCAAAAACAAAAAAATGAAATCAAAGCAAACAGTGCGTACACCATGCTCAATAGAACCAAAATGTGCTGGACACTGGTTAGAGGCGAGGTGTGAGGAGGAAGGGAACTCACTGTCCTAGAATTTTTCTGTGAAAAGACATGGGGCCGTTTTCAGTGCTGTACGCGAAGGAGACTGGGACGGGCCTTGTGTTTTTACTTTTTGGGGTGGAGTGAGTTATCTCGCTTGCCAGTTAAGGCGACTGTTGTGTAGTCCTTTGTGTGGCTTGTGACATAAGAGGTACCCAAGAGTCGACAATGGGCATGTGTAAACTACAAGGAGATAATTATACTGCAAGTAAGCCTTGTCAGGGTACCAGCCTAGACTCATTTCTTGCGAGCAGTGGGTGCAATCGTGAAAGAAATTGACTTTGCAGAGGGACGTCTTTGGCACAATTGACACAGATATAAGACCATTGTTTCCCCCTCCACCAGCCCGAAGGAATGCATGTGCACACCGTTAGTTGCTGACTTGAGTCTACAGAGATTGACTTGGGCCATCAGGAGCCTCTTGGGGAGATTGTGAAGGAGGTGCAGAAAATATCTGTACTCTAGCCGTTGAAAGAAAGCACCAATCCAAGTGTGCAACTAATGCAAGACCTAATGTTTAAGCCTGTGACTTGTTCCTGTATTTGCCATGCTTATTTGCCGCCTGCTACTCACCAGGACCCTGTGCCAGCGGGGATATATAATTTTTTAGATTGGGATTAGATAATGGACAAATTTAAAGCTGTGCTTTTTCAAAGCATGCCATTATTGGAGGGATGACTGTAAATTAGAAACCTGTCTCGTCTTTGCTTAATCTTTCTCTCGATGTACCTGTCACTCCTGCAGTTGTATTGGAGCAGTCAGGCTCTCTGAGCCCAATTGGGACTGTCAACATTGCGTCCGTGACTAACGGTTCTCAAGAAGTTAAGCAGATTCCCTTGGCAGTGGCCTCTGCAGTGTATGTGGACACTCCCTCACCCAGAGAATTCAGGCAGCCGGGTTGGGGGGGGGGGTCTCAGCTAGCTCACAAAAAGAACCTTTGTTCTGGTTAAAAAAAGGACATCGGGAGTTGGTTATAAAGGTGCAAGGGCATGGGGGTGGGGAGGAAATAGGTTGCTGCGCATTAGCCTACCACCAGATGGTAGCCCCTATGTTGCTGTCATGACGCGGGTTCCACAGTTTTCTTTCCCTGTGGACAAAACAGAAGCCCTGAAAAACAAGTCTAGCTTGAATCCAGTGGCACAGTGAGCCCGGGACCCACGTCTGGGTATACCTGGCGCACTTTGGGTCCAAACTGGGGTGGCATGGTGAGCAAAAGAAAGATGGATTAAACCCAAATCTGTGACTGGGGGTGAGTGTTTGCATTGTCGGCACTCCGTCCATCATCCTTTTGTGTTGCTAAAGTTGCCCTAAGTGGGAAGGGTATGCCCAGACGTGGGTCCCTTGCTCACTGTGCCACTGGAATCAAGCTAGCCTGGCTGATGAGGGGTGAAACCCTGAAACCGGTCCCAGGATGCTTGTTTCCGGTCCAGGTAGGACCTGGCCTGGCAGTTCGGGCTGGACTGTTCCCATGAGGAACAGGGTCAAGACTGATTTGCATATGGCTGGGTCCAAACTGCAGTGGCATGGTGAGCAAAAGAACAATGGATTAAACCCAGATCTGTGACTGGGGGTGAGTGTTTGCATTGTCAGCACTCCGTCCATCATCCTTTTGTGTTGCTAAACTTGCCCTAAGTGGGAAGGGTATGCCCAGACGTGGGTCCCTTGCTCACTGTGCCACTGGAATCAAGCTAGCCTGGCTGATGAGGGGTGAAACCCCGAAACCGGTCCCAGGATGCTTGTTTCCGGTCCAGGGAGGACCTGGCCTGGCAGTTCGGGCTGGACTGTTCCCATGAGGAACAGGGTCAAGACTGATTTGCATATGGCTGGGTCCAAACTGCGGTGGCATGGTGAGCAAAAGAACAATGGATTAAACCCAGATCTGTGACTGGGGGTGAGTGTTTGCATTGTCAGCACTCTGTCCATCATCCTTTTGTGTTGCTATAGTTTTAGCAGCCTGCCACACACCAGACATGTTGCTGGCCACATGGGGAGAGTGCCTTTGTCACTCTGTGGTTAGTAACAAAGCCTGTACTGGGTGGAGGTGCTTCACACCTCCCCCTGCAGGAACTGTAACACCTGGCGGTGAGCCTCAAAGGCTCACCCTCTTTGTTACAGCACCACAGGGCACTCCAGCTAGTGGAGTTGCCCGCCCCCTCCGGCCACAGCCCCACTTTTGGCGGCAAGGCCGGAGGAGATAATGAGAAAAGCAAGGAGGAGTCACTGGCCAGTCAGGACAGCCCCTAAGGTGTCCTGAGCTGAGGTAACTCTAACTTTTAGAAATCCTCCATCTTGCAGATGGAGAATTCCCCCAATAGGGATAGGAATGTGCCCCCCTCCCCTCAGGGAGGAGGCACAAAGTGGGTGGACCCACCCTCAGGGCTAGTAGCCATTGGCTACTAACCCCCCAGACCTAAACACGCCCTTAAATTTAGTATTTAAGGGCTCCCCAGAACCTAGGAACTCAGATTCCTGCAACCTAAGAAGAAGACTGCTAAGCTGAAAAACCCTGCAGAGAAGACTGAGACACCAACTGCTTTGGCCCCAGCTCTACCGGCCTGTCTCCCCACTTCTAAAGACACTGCTCCAGCGACACTTTCCACAGGGACAAGCGACCTCTGAAGCCTCAGGACTGCCCTGCATCTAGAAGGACCAAGAACTCCTGAGGACAGCGGCTCTGTTCACCAAAGACTGCAACTTTGCAACAAAGAAGCAACTTTGAAACAACTTGCTTTTCCCGCCGGAAGCGTGAGACTTGGCACTCTGCACCCGACGCCCCCGACTCGACTTGTGGCAAACAATTACTTCAGGGAGGACTCCCCGGCGACTGTGAGACCGTGAGCAGCTAGAGTTGCCCCCCCCCGAGCCCCTACAGCGATGCCTGCAGAGGGAATCCTGAGGCTCCCCCTGACCGCGACTGCCCGCTTCTAAGATCCGACGCCTGGTAAAGTCTTTGCCTCCGCAGCCCCCAGGGCTTGAAGGATCCGACCTCCAGTGCAGGAGCAACCCCCAGGTGGCCCTCTCCCTTGCCCAGGTGGTGGCTACCCTGAGGAGCCCCCCCTTGCCTGCCTGCATCGCTGAAGAGACCCCTTGGTCTCCCATTGAAACCCCGACGCTTGTTTGCACACTGGACCCGGCAGCCCCCGTGCCTCTGAGGGTGTACTTTCTGTGTGGACTTGTGTGTCCCCACCCCACCCAGTGCCCTACAAAACCCCCCTGATCTGCCCTCCGAAGATGCGGGTACTTACCTGCTGGCAGAGTGGAACCGGAGCACCCCCTTCTCCATTGAAGCCTATGCGGTTTGGGCACCACTTTGACCTCTGCCCCTGACCGGCCCTGAGCTGCTGGTGTGGTAACTTTGGGGCTGCTCTGAACCCCCAACGGTGGGCTACCTTGGACCCAAACTTGAACCCCGTAGGTGGTTTACTTACCTGCAAAAACTAACAAACTCTTACTCCCCCCAGGAACTGTTGAAAATTGCTCTAAGTGTCTAGTTTTAAAATAGCTACATGTGATTTATGTCAAAACTGTATATGCTATTTTGCTAATTCAAAGTTCCCAAAGTACCTACCTGCAATACCTTTCATTTGAAGTACTACGTGTAAATCTTGAACCTGTGGTTCTTAAAATAAACTAAGAAAAGTTTTTTCTAAACAAAAACCTATTGGTCTGGAATTGTCTCTGAGTGTGTGTTCCTCATTTATTGCCTGTGGGTGTACAACAAATGCTTAACACTACTCCTTTGATAAGCCTACTGCTCGACCACACTACCACAAAATAGAGCATTAGAATTATCTCTTTTTGCCACTATCTTACCTCTAAGGGGAGCTCTTGCACTCTGTGCATACTATTCCTTACTTTGAAATAGTGCATACAGAGCCAACTTCCTACAGACATAGGTTCAGAGCACGTTGCTGCATGGGCGCCTGGTCCTTAGTAAGTCAACTTACAAGGGGACGCATATAGGCCGATGAATCTTTTGGATCGCATGGAGTATCCTAGCTATGTAGTAATCGATGAACATCAATGATCAACCTAATCAATTAACTACCACTAAGAGAATCATTAAGCGTGAGACAATATATCAAGATTTAATGAATAACCACAACTCAATATAGTATATTATATATAGATATATATATGTTTGATGGCGTGTAGCTGCAGATACACATGCTGTGCACATCCCGCCATCTAGTGTTGGTCTCAGTGTTACAAGTTGTTTTTCTTCGAAGAAGTCTTTTTCGAGTCACGAGATCGAGGGACTCCTCCCCTTTCGGCTCCATTGCGCATGGGCGTCGACTCCATCTTAGATTGTTTTCTTTCCGCCATCGGGTTCGGACGTGGTCCTTTTTGAATGTCACAAAAAGTATCCTTATACAGATCAGCATCTGGTCTGTAATTTGTGTTTGTCTCCAGAACACAAAGAGGATACCTGTGAGGCATGTCGAGCGTTTCGGTCGAGGAAGACTTTAAGAGACCGAAGAGCAAGAAGACTACAAATGGCGTCGGCGCCGACAGGACAACGACATTTGGAGGAAGAGGAAGAAACCTTCTCCATCGCGGATTCGGACGAGGTCTATCCCAAACAGACACCGAAAACCGTGAGTAAGACGTCACAACACAAAACTCACGGGAAAACCCTTAAAGCCCAGGGGACGCCACTGCCAGCAGGCTATGGCTTAACCCGAAAAATAGGTGACCGAGCATCGGCACCGAAAAAGGGCATGCATGTGTCAGTCATCCGACTCCGGTCAAGATACCGGCACAGAGCAGACTCGACAACGGGTCGGAGCAATCTCGACAACGGGAGGGCGGCACCGAAATGAGTTGGCATCGAGAGATCAGTACGCCGAAAATTAAAAAAGTGTCTTCGGAGCCGAAAACGTTTCCATACCGAAACATCCGGCCTCGGAACCGAAATCGAGTTCCTACACCAAAGAACAGGGCCTGTCCTCACAGATGCAAGGACACAAATTCGGACAAGAACTGGAGGCAGGGGAGCCAGATTACACCCAAAGAAGGCTCCACGTTCAAAAGGACACAGGGAAGATCAGTACTCTCCCTCCAATAAGAATGAAAAGAAAACTTGCCTTCCAAGAGAAAGACAAGCAGCCTCAGGCGAAGGTGGCAAAACAAGTGACTCCGCCACGATCTCCACAACGCTCACCACAACTATCACCAGTAGCCACTCCACCAATGATGCAGTCCCCAACTCACACAGGGATGAGTCCGGATGATCCCGACGCTTGGGATCTTTATGATGCACCTGTATCAAATAACAGTCCTGACTGTTATCCAGCGAGACCGTCACCACCTGAGGACAGCACTGCTACACACAGGTGGTGGCAAGAGCAGCAGCGTTTCATAATGTCACCCTGCACGCAGAACCTATAGAGGATGACTTTCTCTTTAATACACTGTCGTCCACACATAGCCAGTACCAGAGTCTCCCTATGTTACCAGAAATGCTCAAACACTCCAAACAAGTGTTTCAGGAGCCGGTGAAGGGCAGGGCCATAACTCCAAGGGTGGAGAGGAAGTACAAAGCGCCACCAACAGACCCTGTGTACATCATGCTGCAATTAACACCAGACTCCGTGGTAGTAGGGGCAGCTCGTAAAAGGGCGAACTCACACACCTCAGGAGACGCCCCACCTCCAGACAAAGAAAGTCGCAAGTTCGACGCTGCGGGGAAAAGGGTTGGAGCACAGGCAGCCAACCAATGGCGCATTGCCAACTCACAGGCATTGCTGGCGAGATATGATATGGCTCATTGGAACAAAATGCAACGTTTCATTGAACATCTGCCCAAAGAGTTCCAAAAAAGAGCACAACAAGTGGTGGAGGAAGGCCAGAGTATCTCGAACAATCAGATACGCTCAGCAATGGATGCAGCCGACACAGCTGCTAGGACTGTAAATACAGCAGTGACCATACGGAGGCACGCATGGCTAAGGAAATCAGGATTCAAGCCTGAAATACAACAAGCGGTCTTGAATATGCCATTTAACGGACAGCAGTTGTTTGGGCCGGAGGTGGACACTGCCATAGAAAAACTTAAAAAAGACACAGATACGGCCAAAGCCATGGGTGCACTCTACTCCCCACAGAGCAGAGGCACATTTGGAAAATCACAGTTTAGAGGGGGGTTTCGGGGACAGAGCACAGAGCCCTCACCCTCACAAACAAAACCCACTTATCAAAGCCAATATCAGCGGGGAAGTTTTCAGGGACAATACAGAGGACAGTTCCCAAAGAGTAGAGGGAAGTTCCAGAGCCCCAAAACTCCACAAAATAAACAGTAACTTCAACGTCACAAATCCCCAACACATGACAACAGTGGGGGGGGAGACTAACCGATTTCTACAACAACTGGGAACAATTAACAGACACGTGGGTCCTAGCCATTATCCAGCATGGTTATTGCATAGAGTTTCGTCAATTCTCTCCAAATGTCCCACCGAAAACGCACATGTCCAAACACATGGATCTCTTACAACTAGAGGTCCAAGCGTTGTTGCAAAAAGATGCAATAGAGCTAGTACCAATTCATCAGAAGGGAACAGGAGTTTACTCCCTGTACTTTCTCATACCCAAAAAAGACAAAACTCTAAGACCTATACTAGATCTCAGAACATTAAACATATACATCAAATCAGATCACTTTCACATGGTGACACTGCAAGACGTGATCCCATTGCTCAAACAACAAGACTACATGACAACACTAGACCTCAAGGATGCATATTTCCATATACCCATACATCCTTCCCACAGAAAGTACTTAAGGTTTGTAATCCAAGGGGTACATTACCAGTTCAAAGTGTTGCCATTCGGGATAACGACAGCGCCAAGAGTTTTTACAAAATGCCTGGCAGTAGTGGCAGCTCATATCAGAAGGCAGCTAATACATGTCTTCCCGTACCTAGACGATTGGTTAATCAAGACCAATACGCAAGAACGGTGTTCACAACACACGAAGTATGTCATAGAAACCCTTCACAAGCTAGGTTTCTCACTCAACTACAACAAATCACACCTACAGCCGTGTCAAATACAACAATACTTAGGAGCGACAATCGACACAACAGAAGGGATTGCAACTCCAAGTCCACAAAGGGTACAGGCATTTCAAAACGTAATACAAGCCATGGACCCAAACCAAAAGTTACAGGTAAAATTAGTGATGAAACTACTAGGCATGATGTCCTCATGCATAGCCATTGTCCCAAACGCAAGATTGCACATGCAGCCCTTACAACAGTGCCTAGCATTACAATGGTCACAGGCACAACTTCAAAATCTAGTGTTGATAGACCGCCAAACATACACCTCGCTTCAATGGTGGAACACTATAAATTTAAACAAAGGGCGGCCTTTTCAAGATCCAGTGCCTCAATACGTAATAACGGATGCCTCCATGATAGGGTGGGGAGCACACCTCAACCAACACAGCATCCAAGGACAATGGGACGCTCAGCAAAGACGGTTTCACATAAATCACTTAGAACTACTAGCAGTATTTCTAGCGCTGAAAGCATTTCAACCTATAATAACCCACAAACTCATTCTTGTCAAAACAGACAACATGACAACGATGTATTATCTGAACAAACAGGGAGGAACACACTCGACACAGTTGTGTCTCCTGGCACAAAAAATATGGCATTGGGCGATTCACAACCACATTCGCCTAATAGCGCAGTTCATACCTGGAATTCAAAACCAGTTAGCAGACAATCGCTCTCGGGAGCACTAACAAATCCACGAATGGGAAATTCATCCCCAAATACTAAAAACGTACTTCCAAAGGTGGAGAACACCGCAAATAGACCTATTTGCAACAAAAGAAAACGCAAAATGCCAAAACTTCGCATCCACCTACCCACAGGCTCACTCTCAGGGCAATGCGTTATGGATGAGTTGGTCAGGGATATTTGCATACGCTTTTCCTCCTCTCCCACTCCTTCCATATCTAGTAAACAAATTGAGTCAAAACAAACTCAAACTCATACTAATAGCACCAACTTGAGCAAGACAACCTTGGTACACAACACTACTAGACCTCTCAGTAGTGCCCCATATCAAGCTACCAAACAGACCAGATCTGTTAACTCAACACAAACAACAGATCAGACACCCAAATCCAGCATTGCTAAATCTAGCAATTTGGCTCCTGAAGTCTTAGAATTCGGGCACCTAGACCTTACACAGGAATGTATGGAGGTCATAAAACAAGCTAGGAAACCAACCACAAGACATTGCTATGCAAATAAGTGGAAAAGATTTGTTTATTACTGCCATAATAATCAAATTCAACCATTACACGCATCTGCTAAAGACATCGTCAGCTACCTACTGCACTTACAAAAGTCAAAGTTAGCTTTTTCATCCATTAAAATACATCTCACCGCAATTTCAGCTTATCTGCAAATTACGCACTCAACTTCATTATTCAGGGTCCCAGTCATAAAAGCATTTATGGAGGGTCTGAAAAGAATTATCCCACCAAGAATACCACCAGTTCCTTCGTGGAATCTCAATATTGTCTTAACACGACTTATGGGTCCACCTTTTGAACCCATGCACTCATGTGAGATGCAGTACTTAACATGGAAGGTAGTTTTTCTGATAGCTATCACATCTCTCAGAAGAGTAAGTGAAATACAAGCATTTACTATACAAGAACCCTTTATTCAAATACATAAACAAAGTAGTTCTACAAACAAATCCTGAATTCTTACCTAAGGTCATATCCCCGTTCCACTTAAATCAAACAGTTGAACACCCAGTATTCTTTCCAGAACCAGGTTCGGTAGCTGAGAGAGCATGACATACATTAGACATTAAAAGGGCACTAATGCACTACATAGATAGAACGAAACAAATTTGCAAAACAAAACAATTGTTTGTTGCATTCCAAAAACCTCATACAGGGAATCCAATATCCAAACAGGGCATTGCCAGATGGATAGTTAAATGTATTCAAACCTGTTATATAAAAGCAAAAAGAGAACTGCCTATTACACCAAAGGCACACTCAACTAGAAAGAAAGGTGCTACCATGGCCTTTCTAGGAAACATACCAATGACTGAAATATGTAAGGCAGCCACATGGTCTACGCCTCATACATTTACCAAGCATTACTGCGTGGATGTGTTAACGACACAGCAACCCACAGTAGGACAAGCAGTATTACGGACTTTATTTCAAACAACTCCTACAGGCTGAACCACCGCTTTTAGGGGAGATAACTGCTTACTAGTCTATGCACAGCATGTGTATCTGCAGCTACACATGCCATCGAATGGAAAATGTCACTTACCCAGTGTACATCTGTTCGTGGCATGAAATGCTGCAGATTCACATGCGCCCTCCCACCTCCCCGGGAGCCTGTAGCTGTTTTAAGTTGAGAAAAATTAGACTTGTATATTTGTAAATTTGTAAATATATCACTTTTAAACACATTAAGTACATACATATTTACTCCATTGCATGGGCACTATTACTATATACACAACTCCTACCTCACCCTCTGCGGGAAAAACAATCTAAGATGGAGTCGACGCCCATGCGCAATGGAGCCGAAAGGGGAGGAGTCCCTCGATCTCGTGACTCGAAAAAGACTTCTTCGAAGAAAAACAACTTGTAACAGTCCGAGCCCAACACTAGATGGCGGGATGTGCACAGCATGTGAATCTGCAGCGTCTCATGCCACAAACAGATGTACACTGGGTAAGTGACATTTTCCATATATATCAATTTTATTTCCCTATTAGTTACAATACTAAGTCATCAGGTTAGATCAAACTTTATTCAATCCACTCAGAATTAGTTCATTAATGACCAACAATAACCCAATCTAGTCTGAACTTGAGAAAGCGTATGCTCGAATGCTTCAGAATTAGTTCATTAATGACCAACAATAACCCAATCTAATCTGAACTTGAGAAAACGTATGCTCGAATGCTTCAGAATTAGTTCAATAATGACCAACAAAACATAATCTAATCAGAACTTGAGAAAACATATGCTCCAGCATAAGCCAACAAAGATTAATATAACGGCATCAATAGCAAAGTTCGGCAATCAGTCCGTCAATCATTTGTCACTGTCAACGTCACCCAAATGACCCTTACCTAACCCAGATTAGCATTTAGCATGTGGGACTTCATGCAAAAAACAAGTTAGAAAACGTGAAATTGGATAACATCTAGCTAAGAGAAAACTATAAAACTGCACAGTTGGTACCTAGAAAGAAAGGCATAAAAGTTAGTCAGTCACATAGTCATAGCTACCTATCCATGAAATGGATCAGCAACAAAGTCAGTCTTCGTCTTCAGGTCATCAATCGATCAGCAACGCATCAGGATCTCAAGAGCATGAGCCCAATGACAGAATCTTGAACCGTGTCTCTTGATGTCATCAATTCTACCCCCACATCTCAAATTTACCCTCACATCTGAAGTTTTAGCCTTTTGTCATTACTTTTTTATTAGAGTTTTTCAGTCCATCCCCCTAATTCCTAATTGGTCAGTCAATCAGCAGATATGACTCTAACCTATAATATTAATTTTAGAAATCGGAGTTCTAATATTTCTCCATTCCCAATTAGTTGATTGGTTTGTTGTACGATGCCCTAATCATCTGGCTCATCAGGTATCGAAAAGGTTGCATCTTCTTCTCCAGTCAGTCCTTCTGATGTTCAAGTCCTGGGAAAGTACATCTTGTCTACTCTTCACATAATTGTTTCAATTTGATTCCATCATCACCTGTCCGTTGGTACATTGCAGAAAATTCTAGCTAAGCAAACTTTAACACTGGTGGTTCAAGGTCAGTCTACCCTCTCACCTTCTCTCCAGCAGGCTCAGCTTCTGCATGAGGCCTGGTAAAACTAAGCCACGACTTCGGATAAGTTAATTCTACAAATTAATGCAAAACATAGGTTATACATCTCATTATGACATTACTACATTATTATTATACATTTTCATTATTTCACACATTTTTTGTTCTTTTAGTACAAGTTTGTATAAGTTGCTGACATACTCCGTGGGCACACTTTCAAGACAAGCACGATATTTTTTCTCTATGAACCTTTGTAAATCAAAACATATAAGCTTTTATTAATAAATTCTAATTAGCTTATCTGCGTCAACATTGCCATCTGACATCAGCATTTTCCATGTTAACATTTTAGGTATGGTGGAGTCAAGACTTTTCATTTTACTCAAACTATATGTATAATATATTTAATTATAAGGACTTACAAATAGCATTCATCATCCATTTTCTGTTATTGGGACATTCTCATTTTCCTTCCACCACACACAGAATGGGACAGTGGGTGAGCCCACTGCAGCCATTGGTTAATTTCATAGTGAATGACTGCATTCTTCCTTTTCACAAGGAGTATTTCCACACACAAAGTAGGTCCCTTCAGTGGCAAGGGCTACTAAGGAAATGTGTGTTTTTGGAGACCAATTTTTTGTTGTTGCTTTTAACCACTTTTCTTTTTATAAAAATAAAAAAAAAATGGTTTGGCGGGGGCCTGCAGCTTCCCTAAACGCTTTTGCAAACCACTACGAAAAAACCCAATCATTAACAAAGCTAAAAGGCTGGCAATCAACGCCAGGACTACTGGCTGTGCCAATGCTTAAGTATGACCTCTTGGTTGAAGTGGGTGTCGCACAGGACTTTGCTTCTCTTGGCGGTTATATACGGACACTTGCTGCATGCCAAGGAGTAGCATTTACCCAAGACTGAAAAATAGATCCGGAACAGGGTAGCCTGACTAACATTCCAAGCAAGTAGAAATGTGTGTATATATATTCTCCCCCCCCTCTCTCATATTAGTAACAAAATTCTACTCATTCCTCCCCGATGCCTGAATCTCATTTTGAAGTGACCTTATTGCTGCTTTAGGCGCTTTACAAACGAGAAAATAATATAATCACATGTTCCTTATGTTTTTATATTAACCGTATGCATTCAGCATCCGAACTCTAGTCTACATTGCAATGTTTTTTTTTTGTGTTTTTTTTTTTTTTATTTTTTTTTTTATTTTTTTAAGTGTAAAAACCAGGGCTGCATATTTAACAAGCGTGAAATCCCACACAGACCTGCCTTTTTTTGTTGCCAAAAACACTTTGCATGCCGAGTACCACTTACTAGTGCACATGAATGTTAAAAGTACCAAAATGCAAAGTGCAACACAAACCTGGGGGCCGCCATTTTCTGTGCTTGTGTGTAATGGACTTTTAAGTGACGTGGATACGCTTATCTAGGTTCTATGCTTGTCAAGGAACAAACACCAAGTAGTGAAAGCCTTGAAAATCTCTGTCCTAGAAGTAGCTGGCCCCTCTCAGTTTAATCACTGTGTTAGAAACAATAAACTCAATTGTGTTTGTAAATTGCATCAGTACAGCAAATAATGCACGGGGCATGCTAGTAGAAGGGGATAACGTGGCCGTTGCTATGAAACCCAAATATAAACTCGAACTGTCCAGGTAAGGTTTGTGTCAACTCAAGTAACTTTCGAGGCATTATTCTATCCCAAAAAATGAAATAGAGCCAAAATAGGGATGTAGTGCCCCACACATGTAGGCGCAATCATTGGTTGTATGCAAGGAGATTCCACAAGAAGTCTAATCGTACTAGACTGAGAAGATGTGGCGTAAAGGCCAGAGCTGCTGATATTGGCAACTGGGCAACCAGGTTCGAGTTTCGGCGTTGACTCAACATCCTGTGATTGTGGGCAAATCACTTAATTTTCCCGTGCCTGTACACAGTGGCGTAGCGTGGGGGGTGCAGGAGGGGGCCGGCCGCACCGGGCACAACATCTGGGGGAGGGCGCGCTCGCACTCACGAGTGCTAAAATCCACGGGTTAGGGGGCGCAAATTACTTGCCTTGCCCCGGGTGCTGACAACCCACGCTAGGCCACTGCCTGTACAAAACCAAACAGGTGCTCTCATAAAGCGCTCCAAAGCTACACCCCAGATCCCCCTGCCAACTAAAATCAGTGCAAGTTAACACTTTTTTTGCAGCTATTCCCCTGCCTATTTTTACAGCAAGATTGAGTTTTGCAGAACATTTTTTTCCTAAAAAGCAAAACAAAAACAACGCCTGATTTAAAAAATGATTTAAACGTGTATAATTGTAATTAGCTGTGCACCCCCACTAAATTCAGTTGTATAGAGTTTCTTGCAATTAATAATAGTTTCTGGTTCTTGGCAAATCAGTTAAGTGGTGGCAGGTGTGAGCTGCAGGTTAAGAGTTCAAATCCCATCAAAGACAATTTAGACTTTCATCCTTCAAAGGTGACAAAATTAACAAATTAAAAGGAAACATTATAACATCTATAAGAGAAAAATACAGCAGCAGTCAAAGTAAGTCCATAATGTATGTTACAGTAAATATGAAAGAGTTCTTGAAGAGGTTGTGGATTCAATTATTTTATTGCTGCATATGGAAATCCATTTTCCTTATGTTAAAAAAAAAAATGCAGACAGCCAACATGTGTTTCGTTCCCTCTGGGACTTTTTCAAGGCTGCAAAATATATGAAAACACAATTAATACAACATAGTCTAGCATGTTAGGACATAGACAGGGAAGAATCAAAAGATCGAATTACCAACAATTCAAACAGTATCTATGGTTGATGATACCAATATTATATACAAACACCAAATAAAAAAATCCTAGATACACCTGTGTCCAAAAGGAAACAAATAGTGAAATCAGTTTAAGTGAGTGAAAGGAAAGCAACCAAAGATAGTACTGAAAGAAGTGCTCGAGTTAATGTGCCTTCATGGATTGTAGTAATTCCTGAGCCATGAATGTGTACACCCAAGAAGAGAGGTACAGAAAACTGACAGAGAATAGAGAAAGTTTAAAAAGAAGGTTGAAAGTCATGCCAACTTAGAGTAGCAACACAAGTATTCGGAAGGGTATTGTAGCCATGAAGTTGTTTCCTCCAAAAGTCTTCGTACAAATGTACAGCCTAGTAAGCTGAATAACATCGTAAGCAAAAAATGCGTACTCCAGAATGAAGAGACATCAAGGGCGTCAAACAAAGTAAGGATTGGACAGGTGGCGGGTAAAAAATGAGGTAAGACAAAAAAGTGAGATGTAACTAAATAAAACCCCAACAGGACACAAAGCAAAATTGGGCAGAGTCCAGAGAATGTTTATTGCAAGACCATACATACCACACTCAATGAGCGGGCCGGAAAAGGTCCAACGGCACATAGTAGTGTACTTGAAATTCTGAGCAAGTTACACGAGAAGTAAGTTCCGTAGAGCAATGAGAACCCCTGGCAAAAGACCGTGATAAATCCTGCACCTGTGAACACAAAACCAGATTGAGGATTAAAACCATCCCCAATGTGTAGGGGATATAAATTAGATCGCTCTATACAACCTATACGGAATTAAACCAGGGTGAGGAGAAAGACCAAATGCTGTGACAACCAAGAACAGTGGAAAATTGAAACAAACAAAAAGGGATGCTAACGAGAAAGTCCCATGCATGATAAGCATCGAAAACAAAGTGAGGAAAAACAATATGAGGAAAATGATCCCAATACAGGCAAAGAGACCGTCTGTGGACACGAAGCGTTAAGTAAAACAGTGTTGAATGCTACGTAGACCAAAAACATTTGTACACTCAAAGAACATTCTGTAACCATAAAATACATCCTGAAACATGATCACGTTATTCGAGAGCTGATCAGAGAACCCGGTTTGTCACAAGCAGTATTTTTCTCTTATATGTTATTACAGTGTTACTGGTTCAGTCACACTGTTATGCCCTTTGGTAGTAGACCACAGTATTCCGCTCAGCACCATCCACATTGTACAACTTATCTCGTGTAGACTTACCTTCCCACTAAATATTAGATATTATGGGAACGTGCATTCAGTAGACCACTACTACCGCCATATTTTCGAGATTACATTTTAACACCTACTTAGAAAAGACAAACTGTACACCCACTAAGTCGTACAACCTACTGACAAGTCGCCACATTCCATATGTACCACCTGTATTCAGCCCTCACCAAGTGAAACATGACATGGGTACGTGAAGTCCCATAATAATAGAAAAGGGAAATTATGAAGACACGTTAGTTTAGGGACATCAATTGACGAAACAATTTGCCAGAGACTGTCAAATATATAGTTCAGCAAAGCTGACGTCTGCTGAAGTTAAAATCCCAGCAATGTCATGTCAGTGTTTCATCTTTCTAAGGTTGGTAAACAGCGTACCATTAAATTAGGTGCAAGGAATACCTGACATTTACACAACTTAGTATAGCCAGCAAGTTATTATTCAGAGTGGGGAGGCACAGTGGTCAGCTGGCTTTTTAAGACATAACAAATGTATCTTGCATATCAGACCCCCCCCCCCCCCCCCCCCCCCCCCACACACACACATATATACAAGGTTTCCTCCACTCAGGAATCACTTGCATAGCTGCCAACGTTTTAGTCAGTATTTCATGCTGGGACTGGCAGTCTTGTACCATAGTGGAAAACTAAGAAGCCCCAAATGCTAGTGTCCAGATAGTCAAAATCTGGCTCAATGTTTCATGCGTGTCCTGGGAGACACGTTCATGTGCAAGATTACAAGCACCAGAATAGAAAGCAGAAAATCAGACATGGATAAGCTACTCCTACCTACCGTGGAACAACATGAGTATTCTGGACCGAAAACCCAATATGCTGTTCAACACCAAACAACGTTTGAAACCCACCCCTTCCTTCTTGCTCTAAAGAGAGAGGCATAGTTGAGGACAACTTTTTGTACTTTGGTCTTCCTTTGCACTTCATTATTGTCAAGCGTATGTGTCCAGTTGGCCCAATTGAAGTAATGATTACAAGTTTCAGAATGCAGACGTTTCAATTCAAATTAAATCATAGAACTGGACACATTGTGTTCCTTCTGCCATGGCAACCCTATTGGGTAAAACACTTTTTTTCACTTTTCCTGGATTAGTACTGTGCAACAGAGGTTTGTTATTACCCAACTGAATGGTACTTTATCGTTCATCGAAAGATAAAGGACAGGGTGGACCTACCTAGATTAGAAAATGTAAGCATGTGATCAGACACTGGCCTTGCAGGGGATGTATTAGTCTAGGGAGCTGTCAAGCTCATGTTGGCACTACATAAATCTTCAAAGCATGCAACCTCCATCCTCTACTGCTGTCTAGTGAATATCAGGCTCCATGCTAATCCTGTATTTAGTTTGATAAAGAAAAGGCAAAAATTACTAATACCACAGTACAAAGAGAAATAAATTGGGCCGGAAGAGCTGTTTTCATCTGATGCGGGACCACAATGGATGCGCTCTGAAGCCACTCAGATGGCTTTGGGCCGCTAAACTAAACTTCAGATCCACTTACCATATCCCCCCCAGAGCCGGCCCTTTCCTGCCTTAAGTCGGATATTGTGCAATCCCCACAGGATCCACCTCACGACAAGCTCTTACCTCCTTTATGCGTCTCCTGCGCCCCTCACAGAAGGATCCACACCACAAAAGCTACTGAAATAATCTGCCACATTTTAAAAGAAAATCTTTTGAAAGCACTTGAGCTGGCTCAGCACATCTGGGGAGGTGACTGGCACTGGACCGGAATGAGACAACCCGGGCCAAGTACATTCAGGTAAAGCGGCACATAGTTTGTTGGAATGAGTGCTTGGGAAGCTATTATGTGATGCGCACAGCCGCACTCACTTTGACGGAAGTCGTCTAAGTGGCTACGTAGCTAGTCTCCTCTTCGCAGAAGGTACCAACCTAGAGCCATTTTGTACCAATACGTGGGTAGTGAGTGTCAGCACAATAAGTCAAACAAATGAAAGGCACCGAACGGAGCACAAGGCATAGCGTCCGGTGTTGCTATGGTGAATCCTTAAGTTTGTTCATGTGCAACCCTGAGAGAAATGCTGTAGAGAAGCAATTGGACTATGGGGGCGGGGCTCAGGGCTGAAAGTGAGGCTTGGAAAACGATGTATTCCAAGCTTCATGGAAGAAATGTAAGTTACAGCATCAAGAGTGCAGCCTCACAAAGAAGTTTGGCGGATGAAAAGGAGTGGGCTTTGGGACACTGATAACAGTGAATGTGGAGCAACAGGAAATAGTGTAAGACAGCCAAACGAAACTGAGGAAAGGTAAGTGGCAAGCACATAAACCAATGGAAACTAAAGGCAGGATGTAATCCCCTTTTAAGATTTATATTAAACACAATAGATTACACAAGCAGAGCGCAAGCACTGTGTAGGCAAAATCTATAAAGGGATTCACATCTGCATGGCACAATAAGTGCTACTGCCCAATAGTACCATTCAATTTACAGGTCCTGGGTACAGACCGTATTACTCTACTAGGGACTTACCTGTAAATTAAATATGCTAATTGGGTGTAAGACAATTTTACCATGTTTTAGAGAGAATGCACAAGCACTTTAGCACTGGTCAATTGCACACACTTCTAAAAACCAACAGAAAATGAGTTCAGAAGGGTGAAGGCAAAACGTTTGTGGCCCAGTCCAGCAGAACCTCATAGCCTCTTTGGAAGCTCAAGATTCATTTGGTCTAGGTATAACCAGTGATGTATTTTTAGAAGTACCAGTAGGAGTGAGGCCGATTAAAGATACATAGCAGGGTAGGTTATGGTAGGGAAAACTACAGTAGACATGGCCGTTGGCTCCTATTGTGACTCTTGATTAGTTGCTATAAGGAGACGTGGTTGACAACACCGTATTATTTTAATCTGTTTCAGACACATGAAGGATTAGCTAGACCATCTTCTAATTGTAGGCCTGGAGGTGGCCAAAATATTAAGATTGTAGAATTTAGAGCACTTCAGGAGAAAGATAATATGTCTGTTATAATCAGGCCCACTGGAATTATGTGGCAGCAGAGGACCAAAATATGCAGCAGGGGTGAGTGAATTATGCAGCAAGAAAATGCAATTTATGCAGTACATTTACTGATAGTATTGCTTCATTATTTTGTCATTTTAACATTGTCTTGGCATTGGTTGCCCTCATTAGTGCCAGTTTAACACCCAAAATATAGCAACAAGAAATGGAGAGGTGATACATGCTACTATTTTTAGTATCTTTTGAACTATTTGAGCTAGAAACACATTTTGCTGTTAAAAGCAACAGATTATGCAGTCGGTGGTGGACTATGTGGCAAATACAGTAAATCTATAACTATGCAATAAACATTGCAGCTGCACAATCACATATTTCCAGTGGGCCTGGTTATAAATGAAGTTGTGACATGCGACCAACATTCGAGAAGGCATAGTTAACACCTATGGATTTATGGGAATCAAGGAAACCTTATAGTAGACCTTATACTTCACAAGCAAAGGTCACAAGTCAAATTTTGAAGTTGTATGGGTTATTTACATAGGAAGCTATTTGATTCCTAAATAAATATCATACCTTATAAATAAACTTTTGGTGGGGGCTAAAGCAAACTACTGTGTGCAGCTTCACTGCTGAATCTGGCAGAAGTCACAGGTTTTGTGAAGGTCTCAATGATGATTCATAGGGAACTGGCAAGATATGGGAATATTTAGTTAGTAAAAGTAGTACAAGAAGAAATTGTGGTCAGATGTATATCATTTAAGTTTGTCTAGGATGAAAACTACATGTTTGAAGCGAAGGGAACAAATGCTCCCTGATTTCCCCTCTCCCCCTCTGTTTGGCTCTCACCCACTTATCAAATCAATTAGCTGATTTTGAGACATGTCAAGAAGAGCTTGACACAACATAGTTATTATTTTCCTCCTGTTTCCAAGCATAAGAATTATGTTCCATTTTTGGTAATTTTCATTATTCTACATCTCCATGTCAACTGCACTGCCCTCGCCATTGAGCTGCAATCTAGGAATAATCCTGCTGGCAAATTGTAATCTGTTTTAATCTTCACAAATCTTCACAGCTTACAAACATTTCCCTCCTCCAGCCTCACTCCCTGCCACCTAAACACTGGACCAAGCCATTGCTCCGGTCTGTAGAAGCCTGCTCAGCTTTTGCTCACACAACAAAGGTATCTTGAGGAGCCTTCTTCTGCAATTGTCCTTTTCAGGCATTTATGCTAGCAGTAGCAGTCAGCATCACCCATTCTTGTCATAGGTCTAGTCGATGGCATTCCTCACATTGCAGCAGGCAAACCTTCAGTGCCCAATGGTTCTAGCATTATTGCCTCCACCTTCGGTTTATCTGACATTACTCTGGTCACCCATTGGAATTGGACACACGGTCGAATTCTGGCATATCAAAACCTCTACGTTGATCTGAGTTTACTTGGTGCTACTCTATAGTGTCTACAACTCCTTTTTAATTCTAGAAGTAGAAAGTTGATCCCTTTAATATGATTGCTTGTTATATTATTGACAGAATTAGTAAAGCAATCGTGTGAGTACCATCATATTGGGCTATTTTACCCCTAAGTAGAAGTTCTCAAATGCAGTAGGTGTGATCAGACAGAGGTAGACAAGCATGTATGCTGTTCATTAACCTCTTGATTGGTGTGCTAAATCTCAGTCCCTAGATGTTGAAACAAGATTTCAATCTACAAAAAGGGGTGTCATAGTACATATGTTCTAAGGACCTATTGGGGAGAAAAAACATCTGGAGTCTTGATCTTCTTTGGTATTTCAAATATTAAGTCAAATTTTGTAACAAAATCTTTAATGTACCAGAGCACATCATCCACTTAAATTTATGTTGATTGCACTGCGTTATGTGTCAGTATATCCCCCTTCATTCCAAATAACTTTTACTCAGCAAGTGGCTCCATCACCAGTGTGAACAGTGGTGACAATGGGCACCCTTGTATGGTGGCTCGTAATTAGCCACTACAGAAGATTGTATCTCCTGTGTTTACAGGAGCAGGTGCACATGTGTAGACTAATCTTGCCCAACAACCCCTCCCGGCTTAAGGTAACTATAACTCGCACCCCTGCTATGCACAGTTATTTGTTCATTAATTTGACTGCTAATGCTTCATTTATATTTTTAATAACGTTATCAAAGTTGTCACGAGTGCTGTAATATGTGGGATAATTAGCTGTGCATGGCGGGGGTGTGATTTATAGTTGCCTTAGGGCACGAGGGGTTGTTGGACCTGGCTGAAGAAGCGTGATACCCTAAAACCAGCCCCTGGATGCTTGTTTCCAGTCCAGGGAGGGCTTGGCTTGGCAGTTCGGGCTAGACTGTTCCCATAGGGAGCAGGGTCAAGACTGATTTGCATATGGCTGGGTCCAAACTGCAATGGCATGGCTAGCAAATAAACGATGGATTTAGGCCCAGATCTCTGTACTGGGGGAGAATGTTTGACATTGTTCAGCATTTCGTCCATCACTTGTTCTTTTTGCATTTATAGTTTAGGGCGCAAGTTACAGTTACTTGAAATAACTCTAAGAATTTCTATGGTTTTGTATGTATAAAATGTCTAAAGTGTAAGGTTTTGTAGGAGTAAATTCAGAACCTAACTATAACGTTTCCGTAACCTTTGTTTTCTTCAGTGAATTTTCTATCTTTTTTTAAAATTCTATTTCTGAACTATAAGATCCTGCAATCTTAGTTTTTCTCAGTGAATTTCAATGTTTTTTTAATGTAAAGTAATTTTTAATACTATATATGTTAATCCAACCACCGCTGTGCACGACCTTAGACCGTACTCTAGGGGTGTTGGCTGGAGGGTCTGTCTCTGGGTGTGAGAATGGGTGTAGGAGGGTGTCTCTGGGTGTGAGAGTGGGTGTGACAGTGTCTGCCTATGTGTGAGAGGGTCTATGTGGGTGAGAGTGTGTCTCGATGTGAGAGTAAGTGCGAGAGGTAGTCTCTCAGTGTGATTGTCTCTGTGAGTGGCTGTGTGAGAGCCTGAGTGGACCTGTGAGTGGGTGCAGGATGTCCAAGGGTCAGTGAATGGGTACATGAGTGTAAGTGGGTCTGTGAGTGGGTGCATGACTGTTTAAGTGGGTCTGTGGGTGGGTATCCGAGTAGGTCTGTGACTGGGTACATAAGTCTCTGAGTGCGTCAGTGAGTTCATGAGTTTCTGAGTGTGTCTGTGAGTAAGTGCATGAGTATGAATGGATGCGTGAGAGGGTCTGTGAGTGTCTGTGAGTGTGCCAGTAGCTGCGTGAGTGACTCAGCTACAAAGGAACCACACCTGCCTGTTTAGCCATCAAAAGTCTGCAGCTCTGCACAAAATGTCTACCCAACTGTAGTACTTTCTACTGGTTAGTTAGTAAGTGCTACCTCGTTGGGTAAATGTCCGGTGTGTATTCTACACTACAGCTGTGTAATGAACCATGAGGAAATGTCTCCAGGTAACCATGTGTGCATTTAGCAATAAGATTGTTCCTCATGTGTCCTTCTCCAGAATTCTTTTATATATCAGGTTAGCCTTTGAACCACCTTTGAACCGGCAAGGGGAGAGTGTTGTGTAGCCATTTTAGCTATATTTTATACACATTATGTTAGCCAACTAGACCTGCTGCTGTGCTCTTTAACCTAGATAAATTGTATTCAGCTGTGTTTTATTATTTTAACATTAGCCACATTTGCGGTCTTGTTTTATTCTCTCTATCTAGCTGTTCTTCGCCTAGGTCCGCACTGTGTTCTTAAACAAGACATTTCTTTCAATCTGTGCTTTGCTCAAAGCTGCAGTAAGATAGGTTGCCGGCAAAAGTGGTACGCTTTGTCTCCAATGTTCACAGAAACACACACACTTATACGTGGGGATTCTTTCTTGGAACATCAGATGTTTTATTATAAAAGCACTACTTTGTCCCATGTAGGTTAGAGGGAGATTCCAGCCAGATGACCACGACTGTATGTCGATTGCTTCGCTTTAGCTGCTTATGTAGACTACAGGCCTCTTGCTCAGGTATGAGGGATGATGTCTTCCCAGGGGGAACCTCAAAGGCAGAATTAGAACTTAACATGCTGTGTTCTAATATAGCTTAGGTAGGAACTATCTTTACAAACCTTAGTGACAGTATAGTAGCGTTATTTTTGTGTTTTACTCTCCTTGTCACAATTTTAATCTTATTGTGTTTCATCGTCCTAGTTATTGCAATACATGCTTTATTATCTAAGATACAGTTACTTCAATAAAACCTTATTAAACTACACTCTGCCTCTGATTGTCCTTGCATATGTGAGACTAATGTAACTGAGAGAAACAGATGAGATCTGAGTGACCACGATTCCCCTGAGGAGTTATGTATGTCATGCGCCCTGTTGCCCAAATCATCCCTGCTCTTTGGTGGAGATGCTAGTTAGCCTGAACAAACCAGGTTTAGGCCGACAGGTGTCACATAGTGTGGGATTAGACGCAGTTCTCTGCAGTACAGATGATTCTGCCACCCGGCTCCAGTAGTCTCATTAGGATAATGAGATCCTATGTGACATGGCGCCCCCAACGTTTGGTCAGGCACTAATTTTCAGATCCTCCTGAGTATCTCTGTCACACTACGTGCAAAGGAGACCTCAGTACTATATACTGAGACGTCCGTGGTATTGAGGATTTTTTCCTCCTCAGCTAAGTAGGGAGTACCTAACTAACACTGTAGGCTGCTCAAGCTTGAACCCTAAAAGGACAATCCCCATTTGGTGTGCTTATCTCTGAACACATTTTCACCATTTACTTTGGCGAACCCGCAACAGGTAGCAATTGCAGTTAATATGCAACCCCCCCTTACTGCACATTTATTGGCATAATGCCTCACAGCGCAGGGGAATCAAGTTACATTTGTTGTTGAAGCTCATGCAGCATACAGAAAATAAATTTTCTATTCTTGGGTCACATTTCCAGGCGTCAATGGGATCACAAATACATTTCACCACTGTACACCTGCAAACATACCTGCAAAATATAGAACTTATGCATATTTAGAAATACCTCTATCTTACCAAGACCATAATAATTTTGATTGCACCCTACCACATACAATTCTACATGTGAGGTTAGGTCCCCTAAGTAATGATGGTCCTTCTTGGCCTTCATTGGCCACATATACAGCACACCCTGATGCAGCAACCTTGGCGGTAGCTGAGGTTCACCGCTTACATACTGAACTTATGGCAATATACAGACTATTAGTACAGTTTGTAATGCAGACATTAAATACAAACCCAACACATGCTGCCCCGGTGCAACCACATGCAGCAAACCCGGGGAAATTAATCCTGCGACTGTACATTCCATCATGAGAAAGGTACCCACCAAACGGGAAGAGATTCCGTTTTGGTTAGCTCAAAAAATAAATGCCCTGGAAGCAGTATTTCCCCAGGCAGCACCTGAGGATAAGCATAGAATATTAACTATGTGCTTGTCATTTGGGATGGTTCCCACAATAGATAACTGCAATACTAGGGGCACTGTGTTTGCCACGCTCTATACTACAGCCCATGGTACACCAACACTTGCCAATCTTCTGGAAGTGTTAAAACAAATTCAAGATAAATACGGGCTGCCCTAGAATTGGAGATGCAACTTACGGGCAACTTTGCCACTGTATCTTCCATTATACTAAGTAAGGGGAAGCAGTAGCACTAGCAGTGCTTATGCGGCTCCGGGATGTTCCTGCGCAGGATCAAGAACGTGAGCTGCCAAAGATTATCACGGAAACCTATTATAGTATTGGTCGAGATAGTCTGTGGGCCAGACCCATAAAACCACAATTTCAGGGTAAATCTAATAAAGATTCTACCAACCAAGCACCTGAGGGTTCTAAAAAACGCTGGGATAAAAAACAACAAACACCTAAAAAAGAAAGGGGAGAATCTCACAGAATAGATTAATCTCAGAAATAGAGATAATATGAAAACGCCTGACAGATATCAATATACTGATACACATCAATCTTGTTCCTTTCAGGACTCACCAGAAAAACGTAGTGAGAGAGGTGGGTGGTCAGAGCGGAGAAATGAGTATGTGAAACCGAGACAAGAATCACAACACTCAACAGAAGATTCTGTTAAAAAAGAAGTGAAACTTCCCCAACAAAAACCCCAATTTAAAAAGAAAAAAGTGGCAGAACTTTCGGTCCGTCATGCCACTCATGAAGAGGGCTCCATTGAAGAACAAGACGTGGGCACTAGCTCTGCTAGACAGCACAGCAGAGGTCACAATACTTTGCCAGAATCTTCAAGTACATCTGGTGGTGAAAGCAACTGATGACTTCTTACAAGTTGAAACTGCAGACATGTGTGTCTCCACTCCTGACAGGGTGTACACAGTAACGTTACAGTTAGAAGGAGACATTGAACGCACAATGGACGCATTCGGGACCACGTCATAAACATTTATAATATTTTACTGACCGGAAAGGATTGGCATCTGAATTTGTCCATACTTGGGAAAGAGGTTATCAAACCTTCTTTATCGCCTCCTGTTCCCGATGAGCTCGTAGAATCCTATGCCATTCATTGGGCATTGGCGCAGGTACCTGTGTGATACTACAACCTCATAGGGTGGAATAAAGTTTCCCCCATTATGTAATTCCAATTAAGAATAAAACCCCAATACCCAATAAAACATGATGCTAAAGCACCTGTGAGGGAATTCCTCACACAACTAGAGTACCAGGGCGTATTCAAACCCTGTGTCTCACCAATGAATAATCCTTTATTCCCTGTAGCTAAACCGGACCATTCATACAGTATAGTCTTAGACTACAGACACTTACAGTCATACACGCACATATGCTAATCAAAACTCCCATAGCACAGCACTTATGAACAACATAGTGCGCAAAAAATACAAAATAACATTGGTTATTTCCAATGGCTTCTTCTGCCAAAATATAGTGCCTGAGAGTAGAGACTTAAGAAGTTTCAGCACACCAAGCTCCCAGAAAAAATTCTATAGTTTCTATAGTTTATCACAGGGGTACAAGAATATGCCAGGACTGTTCGCGGTTCGTGTAACTTCCATATTGCACGACATTGACCCTGAAGCATTGTCCTATGTAGATGACATCTACATTACGAGCGATGAATTGCTGCAACAATCTAAGATGGGTAGCCCGCATTGTTGTAGGATTTGCCAAATTTAGCTATAAATTCAACTTTAAAAAAACAAAAATAGCCTTCCTTAGTGTTCTGTTTCTTGGATGCGAATTGTCAAGTGAAAGAAGGAGCCTAGCGCCACAATTCTTAGAAAAATGCACACAGTTACAACCCCAAATACCATTAAAAAACTCCCAACATTATTGGGTTTTCTAAATTTTGGCAGAACTTACATTCCAGATTCTGCATCACGCATTAAACCCTTATATGATTTGATACGTCCTGACTTCTCCATTAAGTTCTGGCCAGTCGAACACACACGCATTCTCAGAGCATTACAACAAGACATGCTTGCAGCACAACACCTACACACAAGGGACAATATAAAACATCTGGTCATCAGAGTAATTGCTGGTGCCATTGGTTTCACCTCGTAACATTTAATGAGGGTGAAACAATCCCGATCGCATACAAATCACATTTGTACTCTACAGCAGAACAACGCTTTTCTCCCACTGAGAAAATTCTCACTGCTGTTCAGATGGCTGTACTTAAAGAAAGGCCACTAGGCCAGGGGAAACTCATTATTGTCATATCTCCAATCCCAACCTTCGAGGCTGTTACCAAAGCCAGTGTTCCAAACGCTAAAGCATTACATCCACGTTGGATCCAATGAGCAACGTCTCTGACAGCCACTGATGTTTACTATATTTTTTACAGAAAGTTACAAATGCAATAATTTTTGCAATATGAACTAGAATACCCAGTTCCAGCAAATACATTGCCTATTGATCAATATCAAAGAGTTATGTACACCAATGGCTCAGTACAACCTGCTATGGGCACAAAGCATCAATACTCCACTGCTTGCAAAGTTGTTAGTGGCTACATGAAGGATGGTGAATTCTATCCACATCATACTTTTACACAAACCCTAGAGGATTGCACTGCACAACTAGCAGAGCTAAAGGCTCTGATGATTGCACTGGAACACACGGATCCTGACCAGCTAACGCTGATTGTCTGTGATTCGTACTATTTTGTCCAGTCATTCAATGAATATCTGCATTACTGGTGCCAGAATGGGTTCAGAGATTCCAAAGTTAACACCATCAAACACAGACTTCTGTGGGGGAAAGTAGCGGATCTGAAGGAAATACTACCAAATGTCCATGTTGTACATTCACTTGGACACCAGCACGTTGGAATACACGTTGCTTGAAATACATTGGCTGATGAAGCAGCCAAATCAGCAGTAGCTACGGCTTCTGTTGCTGCAGTAACTCGTTCTAGGATGAAACAGGACAATGACATGTCATCTGCTGTGACAGCCACGGCTGAAGGCACGCCCTTACCAAAAGCATATCATACTAAATATTCCTACCAGATGGGTTTTCCGCCATAGCTATAATACCTGGTGTGGGTAATCAGAAGATTCCCAACAAAGATCAAAGACCAGAGCATGAGGGAGCTGCTTCTACCCATGCTGGTGTGGCAGCTACAATATCATTGTTGCAAGCTCGTTATTGGTGGCCAGGTCTATACAAACAGACCAAGCAGTATGTCCTTTGCTGTGATATGTGCCAACAAATTAAGGGGTCCACCGTTAAACCCCCATCACAGACACCACTCCTAATTTCTAACAAACCATTACAATGTGTGTACTTGGACCATTGCGGTCCCCTGCCACCTGGCAGTGCATACAAATATATCTTAGTCGCTGTTGACTCCTGCTCCAGATTTCTATGGGTGTGGCTGTCGTAGTTTGGACTCTTGCTCTGAGCAAGACTGCTGGTCTCAGGATGACAGTACTTTCGTTTGTAGGTGACTAAGGGGGTCATTCTGACCCTGGCGGCCGGTGACCGCCAGGGTCACCGACCACGGGAGCACCGCCAACAGGCTGGCGGTGCTCCCGAGGGCATTCTGACCGCGGCGGTTCAGCCGCGGTCAGAAAGGGTAAACCGGCGGTCTCCCGCCGGTTTACCGCTGCCCCATTGAATCCTCCATGGGGATTCAGACACCCCCTACCGCCATCCTGTTCATGGCGGGAAACCCGCCATGAACAGGATGGCGGTAGGGGGTGCCGCGGGGCCCCTGGGGCCAATGGCATGGGCACTGCAGGGGCCCCCGTAAGAGGGCCCCGCAAAGTATTTCAGTGTCTGCTTTGCAGACACTGAAATACGCGACGGGTGCAACTGCACCCGTCGCACCCCTGCAACTACGCCGGCTCAATTCTGAGCCGGCGTCCTCGTTGCAGGGGCATTTCTGCTGGGCCGGCGGGCACTCTTTTGGAGAGCGCCCGCCGGCCCAGCGGAAATGTCTGAATGGCCGCCGCGGTCTTTTGACCGCGGTGCGGTCATTCGGCGGCGGAACCTTGGCGGACGGCCTCCGCCGTCCGCCAAGGTCTGAATCACCCCCTAAGTCTCTTCCTACAACTATTTGTAACTGTTGTCCAAACCTTACCGGCTTACTAGCAGTACCTCACCAAAAACACAATAGTAAAAGGTGATTTGTAGCAGTCGCTTACGCATGGACTCAAAATACAATATCTCAGGGTTGTCGTGGTTAAACGGAAATTACCCTTTTCTCACAGATTTATAATGTCTCATATAAACAAAGGCAATAACACAGATGCAGTAAAGTTATAATAGTTTTTATTCAACATAACTGCAATTTGTGATAAGTTGCATGAACTGCAATGATTAGGATAATGAATATACCAAGCAACAGTATTGTAAAGAGGAGAGTCATTGTTATAAAGACCCCCACCATTATGCAATATATGAAAGAAATATATGTATATGTAAAAGATGGAATAAGCCCTAATACCCTAAGGAGAGTAGGTCTAACCTCCTACCTAAAAAGGAAGAGCTGAGTTCGTTAAACCTAATCTGCCAAAACCGTGTCCATGAGAGGAGCCCCCAACCCTCGTTACCTTGGAATGAGGTCTCTATTTCAGACTCCGCAGGGACACGAAGACTGGATCAGTGTCAAGATGACTGCAGCATCGGTATCAGCGATGGTGGCGATGCCCTCTGGTCGGAATCCCTCTGATTATCTGTCTAAAAGTGTGTTGTATTTATACTGATCTACAAGGTCCCCTGACATAAGTGTTATTCATAACAATAGATAACAGGCATGCTTGGGACGGCAATTAATATCAACAATCCCTCGAAAGTATAGAGAGGGAAAATCCCTAAGTGTGAATGCCTACTGTATGTTTGTCTTTCGTGCTTGATCTTGACGCCTTGGCGCAATGACACTGATAATAGAACCCATAACAAGTGGCCTAACTATAAACAAGGCCGCCATTTTAAAGGAAATAAATAATTAAATGGACTATGACAGAGCAAGCTAAGTAGGTTAAAAGTCACTAGGTGACGGAGGCACGAGTTTACAAGCCTACGGCTAAGCTAACTCTTGTTATCCCGCTAAAACAAACTAGGATTCACTACACCCTCCCCATTGCCGTAACAGGTATGATGAAGGTAAGGAAACCCAAGCGCTAAGAAAGCTGAAAAACGAAAATAAAAACTCAAGCTAAAAAAATGTACGTAATGACAAAAATAAATGCTGTGTGTTAAAATACGTTTTTTTAAAAAAAACATTCAGAGATGTTAATATCAACCATGACAAGTATCGCAAACTTTCAGTTAAATCGCTAGTTTTTAGAACGGGGAACTGGCAAGCGAATTCACCAAATTATGTGCTATATGCAGGATCTTGAAGAATGTCATCGAAGTCACCATTCAAGGATCTTAAAAATGAGTCAACATCGTCTGAAGTGAAATTGAGAGCTGGACGGACAAACGGATCCACAGAGCAGAAGTGAGCCATATTCATCGGTGTATCGACACTCGCTGCAGCGTCCTCATCCATGTTAGTTTGTATAACAGAAGGCTCATAGGTGGCCTCGCGGAGCAACCTCAGTCTCAAGGGGCATGACCGTGTATGAACCCTGATCGGGGACATCAGCAGTTCGTGGTCCACAGGAGATGTTGGTGCAACAGCAAGACAGACCATAGGCAGATGTTCAAAGAGACACCATATGCAGCGGAACATCGGTTGTACACACCAGAGTCAAGGCCGGAATGACAATGACCAGTCAAACTCTAGTTCCACCAGCAAAGGTGTACCGAAGATCCGAACCATGCGTTCACGGCACAGCGGGGTTGACGGGAGCGGCTCCATTGCTCTGTGTCGCTGGAAAAAAACAACCACCGCGAATCAGAAAAAATAGCAGTAGTAGTCCGCCAATTAAAGCCAAAATAATTGGAAAGCCACCAAACACACTGGAAAAGAGAGAATGGATGGCTGATGGGATGACTCCGAAGACAGTCTGGAAGATGGACACAAAACCAGACCCGACAGCCTTAAAGAAATGAACAATCCCAGTGGTGCTTGAAGCATTGAATATTCTCGTTACCAACTCTCCAAAGTGTATGGGGAAATCGGTATTTAAAAGGGATTGTATCTCGGCTGATGATCTCGCAACCCGGAGAGCATACGTCTCTTTTGCGGATGTCAAGGCGACCTGTTTTTGAAACAATAGCGCCTTCAGTCTACTCAACCTGTCATAGTTCACATTAATAGTATCAATGTGGGGCCAAATTTCAGATACTTGTATCTCTCGTGTGGGGGGAAACAAAACATGGCCACAACACGTAACGACCTTCGTGACTGAGATTGCGTAGGCAATTCCATGTCGCAAGCCGCAACAGCTGTCATCGCTCAGAAGAACATAACTCCCATTAGAAAGAACATGAAACACTGAACGAATCAAGGGGACGGGAGTACCCTTCAGAAAACAGGCCAAATTTGCGACCCCCGCATTGCAAAGACCGTGAAGAGACACCTGTTTGCATATCATGGAATGACGAACAGTAGTCTCACATTCACTTCCGCTGAGAAAGACCTCTTGTTCGCCGTTCAGACATCGATACTCAAAGGGCAACTCCCACTCTTCCTTAATAAAGCTATCTCCCAGCCGTTCATGTCGTCCCACTGCAAGATGTTTCAGGCAGCTTGAGAAACAAAACGTTGAAAACGGTAAATTAATAATGCCGTGTAAGAGCCAGATAGTTGAAGGACTCTCTGCTACCGTGAAGGGCAACTTATCTAATTTTTCTACTTGAAGCAAGGTGAAATGAGCCTCTCTTTTAGCCATTGTCACTTGTTCCCTGGAAAAATTAAAAGCAGCGAATAGTTCACTCCCATTAAGGAATTTCCATGGAATGTGGCCACTTTTCAGCGTCTGCAATGCCCAACTCAGCTGCATGATGGAACGCAGCTGTGTTTGCCCATGATATAACCGAGACAAATCAGTCTGAGTGATATCAATAGCAGATGACACTATATTCGACAGGGAATAAATCCTATTGGATAGCGTGTTCATGCCATTGTTGACAACAGCCAATGTGTTTTCCAAATTCTCTTTATCAAGTTGCCGTAAACGTGCAGCAGCCTCAATTTGAGAAAGTTTCCAAATTTCATTATACATGGCATATAAAAACCGTTTCGAGCGTTGTTTTCTAGGACCTAATAGGAAATCTTGTAGGTCAATACTGTCAGAAAGAGTATTCAGGTGTTGTTTCACCGCTGTTAAGGTGTTCGTTTGTACCCATTGTTGGCACAGCTTGCCCACACTGTATGTTGTAATTATACCAGCATGCTGACAAAAAGCGAGGGTCTGGTCTATGAATGGAAAAACCCCCTGAAGAATTCAAAAAACGCCTTTGACACTCATCAGTATCGGTGGGCCATACCAACCATCCCCCGGGACTGGAAAGTGAAGAATTATAGTCACCAGCCTTAACCAATGCATCTAGCCTTTCCTCAGAAACATTTAGAAAGTGTTGCCAATCTTTAAATTTTGTCGGTGTAGGGATACTGGGCGTGTTTAGATCCTTTATTTTAGCTAATCCCAGACATGATATCTGCTCAGCAGTGTCATTTAAAAAAATCATTTGCACAAGAATTAAGCAAGCTCGAAACAAAGCCTCCCTACCCTGTATCTGCCAATCTTGCGTCCCCCATACACTCTTCAAATCGATAGTGTTCTTCCAATATTCATAACCCTCTATCAAAAGTCGGGAAACAAAGGGATCTGAATAAATCAGTTTAGTATCTGTTAGCAACAATTTTCTAATGTGTGTTGTGCGTAATTTAAAATAATAAGATTCAGCTTTCGTTGTATCATGCCCAGAAAAGTATGTGAATCTGTCACTGTAATACTTTGGACTCCCCACCCGTGGTGTTGAACAATGTTCCCATTGTGTGTAGTTAAAAAGAGGCCTATATCTAGTTGCACGGTGCAGGTAGTGATGTCCCCAATTATTATAGCGGAACATTTCACCATAATTCATTGTAAAATCATATACATCATCACTTCCAAAAGCGGAGTAGTCCTTCATTTCAGTTAGCATGGAATCCACTGTTTGGACATCCCAATCATCAGAGACAACATTAGGTGTAATAACATCAGACATAGAAATTTTGAACACGTATGGTATTTGAATTATCTCTGTAGGCCCGTATATATCGAACTGAACTTTGTCCCAAACAATCCCATCAGAAATTGGAATAGCTGTAATATTGACAGGGGACAAATCACGTTGGACCTTATGTGATGAATGATGCAGTGTTAAAATTACATCAACAGGCTCCACTGAGGAGCGATCAGCAATATAGTGACCATTAATTAGTAAAAAGAAAACAGTCCCAAAACCAATCCATAAAAACAATGCAATAAATGTCAAACAGAACCAGAGATAGTTCCATGGATATATCAAATAGTTCTTTTTAAGCCATTGATAGAACTTGCTACCTCTGGAAAGTTTGTCAGTCTCAGTTGAGGATGAATCTGAAGAAAAATCATCAATGTCCACAAAATAGCCAGAGGAAGTCTCCACAAACACAGGACTCATCGAATTCCCATCCACTGTTCGTGAAGGTTCATGATAGATGACGTTACCAGTCGTGGAAGTGTTCGTGTAAAATACAGCCAAATCCTGTAGCGGTGTGTTCTCCGAAGTTGTTACAGGAACCAACAAAAGTTCATTTTCCGTCCTCCCCATGGTCGAGGAAGTGTCGGGAACAGCAGTTGACATAGTTTCATAGTCAGTAGTAGCGATGGTTATCCTACTATGTAGAGGGATGTCCTGTTGGGTAGTGAGAGGGGATCGGGAACCACCCAAGGGACCTCCTGGTCTACTGTGAAGAATCGGCCACATGGTGTAATTTGATGTCATCAATGGAGATGAATCTGTTTGATTTGGAACCAGACAAAGGCGGAAGGATGACAGTCCTTGTGCCTTTTATCCCCAAGACCGGTACAGGTGCTCTGTATGCTGGACCAAACTCTTTTCTCACAGCGATCTTCTCACGAACCAGATCCCCAACGTTAGGAATCCAGCCAGTCGAAGTTTTCGCCAAATTCCTTATTCCCAAGGTGGCAGCGCTTGCAGATGATTTATCATCACGGAATTGTTGAAGCTCCTGTAAAACAGCGAGACGTTCTTTTATGTCAAAAGGTGTTTCTGCTGCCACCATACCAGGGGCATCAAGATCGGGAACATACATAGTTGTCCCAAAGAGAACCTCATATGGAGACTTTCCCCTCAAGGACCGTCTTGGCAGATTATTCAGTGCTCTCTGGACCCCATATAGGTGATGTAACCAACTGCGGCCTGAACCTAATACTCGAGCTGTTAAGGACTGCTTTAGATTACGATTCCGCCTCTCCACAACCGAATTTCCCTCGGGATGGTATGGTGAGGAGTAATGGAGTTCAACACCCATCGTCCTCATGGTGTCCCTGAAAGCCTTAGAGGCAAATGCAGGGCCCTGGTCCGAATGGAATGCTGCAACCGCATATGTACCGATAAAGATCAGCAAATCTTTTATAACAGTCCGGGCGTCAGCCGACCGCTGTGGCCATACCCACAGGAATCTAGAACAGGAATCTACAGCCACTAAAATGTATTTGTATGCACCATCAGGTTGCAAAGGACCACAATGGTCCAGGTACACACAATGGAGTGGTTTGTCTGACACTAAGAGAGATGTCTGCGGAGGGCGTCTGATATTCGAGCCCTTAATCTGCTGACAAATGTCACAGCAAAGGACATACTGTTTAGTCCTTCTGCATAGACCAGGCCACCAGTACCGTTGTTGTAGAATGGTGATAGTGGCCTGTATACCAGCGTCTGCAGAAGCGACACCCTCATGTGCAGCTGTAATCAGTTCCAATCTTTGATCATTATTTGGGATCACTCGATCACCAACATCAGGAATTGTTGCAAAAGCAACATTCTGTGCACTGATATGATATGTATAGTTCGTAGGGTATCCTTTCGGAAGGGGCTTGCCTGCAGCCGAGGCTTTAACGGCAATCAGTATTTCATTATCCAACCTCGTCCGAGAACGAGTCACTGCACCCACAGAAGCCGTAGCTACTGAAGCTTTGCCTGCTTCGTCAGCCAATGTATTACCGGCAACATGTATTCCTACACGTTGGTGCCCCAATGTATGAACTACATGGACACATGGCAGCTTATCCTTAAGATCAGCCACCCTTCCCCACAATATTTTGTGTTTAATGGTGTTCTCTTTAGAATCTCTAAACCCGTTCAGTATACAATGATTGAGATATTCATTGTATGACTGGACGCAGTAATACGAATCACAGACGATCAAAGTCTGTGTTCCTGGCTCCGAATGTTCGAGCGCTAGAAGAAGAGCCTTAAGCTCGGCCAACTGGGCTATGCAGTCCCCTAAGGTCTGAGTGTACGTTTTATGAGGATGAAAAACTCCGTCTTCCATTACCCCGCACACGGCTGCGCAAGCTGCCGAGTATTGATGTTTAGTACCCACAGCCGGTTGTGCCGATCCGTCAGTGTAAATGATGGTATCATAACTGTCTATTGGCAATATGTGTAAGGGAGCGGGGTACTCCTGTTCATACTGGAGAAATTCTTGTGTCTGAAGTCTTGGGTCAAACACATAATCAACATCAGTGGCGGTCAGAGATGTTGCCCATTGAATCCAGCGTGGATGCAATGCCTTAGCGTTAGGAACGCTCGCTTTAGTGAATGCCTCTAAGGCCGGAACCGGGGAGACAACAACAATGCGTTTCCCCTGGGCAAGCGGTCTCTCCTTTATGACGGCAATCTGAACTGCTGTCAGAATTTTTTCAGTAGGAGCAAAACGTTTCTCTGCATTGGAGTACAAATGTGATTTGTATGCTATTGGCACCGTGTCACCCTCATTAAAGGTGACATAGGTAAATCCTAGGGCACCAGCTATTATTCTGATGACCAAATTCGTTTTATTGTCCCGTGTGTACAAGTGTCTAGCTTCTAGCATGTCTCGTTGTATGTCCCTTAGGATGTGTGTGTGTTCAATTGTCCATCGCCTGCTAGAATAATTGGGCTGAATTAAGTCATATAGTGGCTTTACGCATTCAGCATAATCTGTAATATATGTTCTGCCAAAATTAAAGAAACCCAGTAATGACTGCAATTTCTTAAGCGTGTTCGGAGGCTGTAGCTGAGCACACTTCTCTAGGAAGTGCGGGGCCAGGCTCTTCCCCTCATTTGATAGTTCATATCCTAGGAACAATACACTAAGAAAGGCTATCTTGCTTTTCTTAAAATTAAATTTATATCCGAAGGTGGCAAATCCCAAAATTATCCGATCGACCCTGGCAAGATGAATGTCAAGGGTGTCATCAGTGAGATAGATATCATCCACATATGATAATGCCTCGGAATCAAGCTCCTGTAAGATTGATGTGACACGGGCCGAAAACAGTCCTGGGCTGTTTTTATAGCCTTGTGGTAAACGACAAAAGCGTTTCTGAGAACCATAGGAAAATGCACTTAGGTCTCTACTTTCATGTGCTAAATTCTGGCAGAAAAAACCATTAGATATATCCAATGTATTTTTGTATTTTTTACGCACTATATTATTAATTAGCGCTGTGCTGTGTGAATTTTGTATTGCATAAGTGCGTGCATGACTATTCAAGTGCCTATAATCAACCACTATTCTATATGAATGATCAGGTTTCGCAACGGGAAATAGCGGATTATTCATTGCCGATGTACAGGGCTCAATTATTCCCTGGTATTCAAGTTGTGACAGTATCTCCGTCACTGGAGCTTTTGCTTCATGTTTAACAGGGTATTGTGGCTGCGGGTGTGGTGTAGACCGAACGGGAATAACATGACAAGGAGAGTCCTTCTCCCATCCTACATGATTACGGTATAATGCAGGTGCCTGTGCTAAAGCCCATTCAGCAGCATATGCTTGTTTGTCTGTCTCTGGAACAAGATCGGAGAAAGAAGGCAAAATTACATCTTCCCCATGTGGGAGCATGCGGACATGTTCAGGTGGCCAGTCTCTCTCGGCCAACAGGATATCACTAGTAAGTTCATCCCAAAATATTACACTAATAATGCGTTCCATGTCTCCCTCTATCTGAATTGTTAAATCAAAAACCCGATCGGGAGGGAGTACGCGGCCATCCGCCGTTTCAACTGCGATGTAATCGCTAGTTGCTGTCGCATCCAGATGATCTTTCAGACTCTGGCGACATATCGTGACCTCTGCCGCGCTGTCCAACAGAATCACTGCCCACCTCTTGTTCCTCAACAGTGTTCTCAATACTACCGGCATTTTTAATGGTCAGTGCAGCCACTTTTTTCTTTTTAAATTGTGGCTTTTGTTGAGGAGTCTTTTCTTCTTTTTTAACAGTAGACTGTGGCGAGTCTTTCTTTTCTTTCACGTATTCCGGACGTCGATCTTGACGGCCCCCTCTCTCGTTACGTCTATCCGGTGCGTCCTGAAAGGAACGAGAAGGACGTGAATCAGTATATCTGTCTGGAGTTCTAATGTTATCCCTATTTCTGAGATTATATCTCCTTTTGGAGTACTCCAGATGAGGAGAATCAGCTCTTTTGTTTCTCCTATCCTTGAAATCTTTTTGTTTTTCCCAGCGCTTCTTAGAGCCCTCTTGTGCCAGCTTCGTACCTTCCTTATGGGTGGTATTTGGTAATTCCAATTTTCTAGCTTTGGCTCCCAAACCATCCCGTCCTATACTAGTATAGGTATCAGATATTATTCTCGGCAGCTGTCTCTCTTGTTCCATATTTGGAGTTTCCCGGAGACGCTGGCGTATTGCCAGTGCCACCGCTTCCCCTTTAATATTACTTAATATTATTGAAGAGACGGCCTCAAAGTTACGCATCAATTTCATCCCCAGATCCAGGGCCGGTGCGGCCCCATGTTCATTTTGTATTTGTTTTAACACTTCCGGTAAATTGGCAAGTGTAGGGGTACCATGTGTGGTAGTATAAACGGCAGCGAAGACTGAACCCCATGTGGCACATTCATCCACTGAGGGAACCATCCCAAACGGCAAGCACATAGTGAGCAATCTATGTTTGTCCTGCGGCCCCGTATGGGGGAACACAGCTTCCAGCTGATTCGTTTTCTGGGCAATCCAGAACGGTATTTTTTCCCGTTCCGTGGGCACTTTACCCATAATGGTATGCACTGTTTGTGGATTAATCCTGGTAGCTAATTGATATCCACCAGCTACTGGCGGTGCTGGACGCGCTGGGGTAGTATTCAATGTTCGCATCACGAACTGAACCAATCGTCTATAAAATGCCACTAATTCATTATATAATATTCGCAAATCTGCGATCGGCATATTCAGGATGTCTGGGTGAGGTGTATATGTGGCAAACATAGGCCATGTAGGTCCCTCATTACTTAAAGGTCCTAGCCTCACCCGTCTTAGTACATGTGGTAGGGCGCCTTCAAACCAGTTCTGGTGCTCTTGATATGTGAGCGATATTTCATGATACTGGTATGCTTCGTATCTTACGGGCACGTCCGCAATGTCATATGTGTGAAATGTGTGCGACCGTTGGTCAGCCTCAGGAAAGGCAACCAAACATTAAAATGTTTCTGTTTGGTAGGCTTCACTCGCTTCTACAATCAGAGTAACATCCCCACCCTCTTCTGTAAGGCCATGCACTATTAAATGTTGTGTAAGTACATTTCTAGCATTTGCAGGAATGTCTATGGTATTGGCCATATTTGTTTTAGAGAAACGGAACACCAAAATAGGGGAAGTTTTTCCTTTTGTGAGTTCGAGCTCGAACAACCTACAGCCTAAGCAGGTGTTACCTGTTTGGCTGAGGAGCATTCTCCCAAAGACCACGGACGTCTCCGTATAATGGTACTGAGGGTACCTGTTGTTTGTGAGACAGTGATAGTCAGGGTATCCGTAAATTAGTGCCTAAACACCATCGTTGGTGGCGCCATGTCGTAGTTTGGACTCTTGCTCTGAGCAAGACTGCTGGTCTCAGGATGACAGTACTTTAGTTTGTAGGTGACTAAGGGGGTCATTCCGTCCCCGGCGGGCTGCGGGCACCGCCTGCCGGGCGGAAACCGCCCGAACACCGCCCCGCGGTCAAATGACCGCGGGGACCATTTTAACTTTCCCGCTGGGCCGGCGGGCGATCTTCAAAAGATCGCCCGCCGGCCCAGCGGGAAAGCCCCAGCAAAGATGAAGCCGGCTCCGAATGGAGCCGGCGGATTTGCTGGGGTGCGACGGGTGCAGTTGCACCCGTCGCGATTTTCAGTGTCTGCTATGCAGACACTGAAAATCTTTGTGGGGCCCTGTTAGGGAGCCCCTGCAGTGCCCATGCCATTGGCATGGGCACTGCAGGGGCCCCCAGGGGCCCCAAGACACCAGTTCCTGCAAGCCAGGTTCTGGCGGTTAAAACCGCCAGAACCAGGCTGGCGGGAAGGGGGTCGGAATCCCCATGGCGGCGCTGCTTGCAGCGCCGCCATGGAGGATTCTTTTGGGCAGGGGTAAACCGGCGGTTCCCGCCGGTTGCCCTTTTCTGACCGCGGCTTTCCCGCCGCGGTCAGAATTGCCCATGTAGCACCGCCAGCCTGTTGGCGGTGCTACCCCCGGTCATAGACCGCCAGGGTCAGAATGAGGCCCTAAGTCTCTTCCTACAACTATTTGTAACTGTTGTCCAAACCTTACCGGCTTACTAGCAGTACCTCACCAAAAACACAATAGTAAAAGGTGATTTGTAGCAGTCGCTTACGCATGGACTCAAAATACAACATCTCAGGGTTGTCGTGGTTAAACGGAAATTACCCTTTTCTCACAGATTTATAATGTCTCATATAAACAAAGGCAATAACACAGATGCAGTAAAGTTATAATAGTTTTTATTCAACATAACTGCAATTTGTGATAATTTGCATGAACTGCAATGATTAGGATAATGAATATACCAAGCAACAGTATTGTAAAGAGGAGAGTCATTGTTATAAAGACCCCCACCATTATGCAATATATGAAAGAAATATATGTATATGTAAAAGATGGAATAAGCCCTAATACCCTAAGCAGAGTAGGTCTAACCTCCTACCTAAAAAGGAAGAGCTGGGTTCGTTAAACCTAATCTGCCAAAACCGTGTCCATGAGAGGAGCCCCCAACCCTCGTTACCTTGGAATGAGGTCTCTATCTCAGACTCCGCAGGGACACGAAGACTGGATCAGTGTCAAGATGACTGCAGCATCGGTATCAGCGATGGTGGCGATGCCCTCTGGTCGGAATCCCTCTGATTATCTGTCTAAGTGTGTTGTATTTATACAGATCTACAAGGTCCCCTGACATAAGTGTTATTCATAACAATAGATAACAGGCATGCTTGGAACGGCAATTAATATCAACAATCCATCGAAAGTATAGAGAGGGAAAATCCCTAAGTGTGAATGCCTAATGTATGTTTGTCTTTCGTGCTTGATCTTGACGCCTTGGCGCAATGACACTGATAATAGAACCCATAACAAGTGGCCTAACTATAAACAAGGCTGCCATTTTAAAGGAAATAAATAATTAAATGGACTATGACAGAGCAAGCTAAGTAGGTTAAAAGTCACTGGGTGACGGGGGCACGAGTTTACAAGCCTATGGCTAAGCTAACTCCTGTTATCCCGCTAAAACAAACTAGGATTCACTACATGGCCACAACGTTCGGCTGCCGCTCTGACTGCAAGTTCTTATCGGCACATATGCAGTTGCGACTTTCCACTTAGACCAGAGCCCTGCTTTTGCCTCAAGGGCATTCAGGGACGCCATGGCTTTGTTAGGGGTCCAACTCCATTACCCGTCTCCGTTTCCTCCCCAGGTAAATAGTGTTGTGGAGCGCAGAAACTGAGATTTAAAGCAATCCTTAACAGCCAGAGTACTAGGTACGGGTTGTAGTTGGTTTAATCACCTCTATTGAGTCCAGAGAGCACTTAATAATCTGCCTAAAAGGTCCTTGGGGGGTCGTACTTCATACGAGTGCCTGTTTGAAGAGCCATGTCTTGAGGAGTCTCCTGAAGGTGAGGAGGTCCTGGGTCTGGCGTAGTGAGGTGGGAAGAGAGTTCCAGGTCTTGGCGGAGAGGTAGGAGAAGGATCTGCCGCCAGAGGTCTTGCGCTGGATTCGGGGGATGATGGCGATGGCAAGGTTGGCAGAGCGTAGTTGATGTGAGGAAACATAGAAGTTGAGTCTGGTGTTCAGGTAGGTGGGTCCGGTGTTGTGTAGTGCCTTGTGTGCGTGGGTGAGGAGTTTAAAGGTGATCCTCTTGTCTACGGGGAGCCAGTGGAGGTCCTTCAGGTGGGGGAGATGTGACACCGGTGGGGTATGTCGAGGATCAGGCGGGCGGATGCGTTCTGGATGCGTTGGAGTCGTTTGATGTCTTTTGTTGGGATGCCTGTGTAGAGTGCGTTGCCGTAGTCGAGTCTGCTACTGACGAGGGCTTGGGTCACCGTCTTTCTGGTTCCTGTTGGAATCCACTTGAAGATCCTGCGGAGCATGCGGAGGGTGTTAAAACAGGAAGAGGGGACAGCGTTGACCTGTTTGGACATGGTGAGAGCGGAGTCGAGGATGAAGCCGAGGTTTCGTGCGTGGCTGGCTGGGGTGGGTGGGGGGCCGAGGGCGGTGGGCCACCAAGAGTCGTTCCAGGCCGAGGGGGTGCGCCCAAGGATGAGGACTTCCGTCTTGTCGGAGTTAAGTTTCAGGCGGCTGTTGCTCATCCACTCGGCGATGGATTTCAGTCCCTCGTGGAGGTTGGTTTTGGCGGTGAGAGGATCTTTGGACAGGGAGAGGACGAGCTGGGTGTCGTCGGCGTAGGAGATGATGCTGAGGTTGTGTTGGCGGGCCAGTTGTGCGAGGGGGGCCATGTAGACGTTGAACAACATTGGGCTAAGTGAGGAGCCTTGGGGGACGCCGCAGATGAGGTTGGTGGCTTTGGAGCGGAAGGGTGAGAGTCGGACTCTCTGGGTTCTGCCGGAGAGAAAGGATGAGATCCAGTTGAGGGCTTTGTCTTGGATGCCGGCTTCGTGGAGACGGTTTAGTAGGGTGCAGTGGCAGACTGTATTGAAAGCGGCTGATAGGTCTAAGAGGATCAGGGCTGAGGTTTTGCCGTTGTCCATTTGTTGTCTGATGTCATCTGTGGCGGCGAGGAGTGTGGTCTCAGTGCTGTGGTTTCGTCTGAAACCAGATTGAGAGGGGTCTAGGATGGAGTTGTCTTCTAGGAAGTGGGCGAGCTGTGCGTTGACGATCTTCTCAATGACTTTCGCTGGGAAAGGGAGGAGGGAGATCGTTGAGGTCAGCTTTAGGTTTCTTGAGGAGGGGTTGGATTTCTGCGTGCTTCCAGCTGTCCGGGAAGGTAGCGGTGTTGAAGGAGAGGTTGATGATCTTGCGGAGTTTGGGGGCGATGGTGGCGTCGGCTTTGTTGAATACGTGATGTGGGCAGGGGTCAGCGGGAGATCCTGAGTGAATGGAGTTCATGGTCTTTCGGGTTTCGGCGTCATCTACTTGAGTCCAGGTGGTGATGCGGTAGGCGTGGGAGGAGTTGTTGGGGGTGGGGTCTGGTGGAGGTGAGGTGTTGAAGCTGTCGTGGATGGCTGCGATTTTCTGGTAGAAGAAGGTGGAGAGATCGTCGCAGAGTTCCTGGGAAGGAGGGACGTTGTTGACGTTGGCGTTGGGGTTGGAAAGTTCCTTCACGATGCAGAAGAGTTCTTTGCAGTCGTGAGCGTTGTTGTTGAGGCGTTCTGTGTAGTGGGAGCGCTTGGCGAGTCGGATCAGTTGGTGGTGTTCACGGTTGGCTTCCTTGAGGGTAGCAAGGTTGTCGGGTGTGCGCTCGAGGATCAATTTTTTCTTGAGTTTCTGGCAGGTGCGTTTGAAGGTGGTCAGTTTGTCTGTGAACCAGGCTGTTTTTTTCTTTTCTTGGTTGGCGGTGGGTCTCTTGAGTGGAGCTAGGATGTTGGCGCAGTTGAGGATCCATTGATGGAGGTTGATGGCGACGGAGTCCGGGTCGGTGGGGTCGGGTGGTGGGTTTTTGGCGAGGGTGCTGGCTAGTTGATCTTCGGTGACTTTTCCCCAGCGGCGGTGAGGCGGTAGAGGGGTGCGGTGGTGTTCGGTGTTTTTCTTGAAGGTGAAATGTCGCAGTGATGGTCGGTCCAGTGGAGTTCGGAGGTGTGGCTGAATGAGATGTGGTTGCTTGAAGTGAAGAGTGGGTCAAGGGTGTGACCGGCGATGTGGGTGGGAGTGTTGACCAGTTGACGGAGTCCGAGGTAGGAGAGGTTGGTGGTCAGTGATGCGGTGTTGGCGTCATTGTTGTTCTCCAGGTGGAAGCTTAGATCTCCCAGGAGGATGTAGTCTGGAGAGGCGAGGGCGTGGGTGCTTGCGAGGTCGGAGACGGTGTCGCTGAAGGGGGCTCTTGGTCCTGGAGGGCGGTATATGAGGGTTCCTCTGAGGGTAGTGTTGGGGTCCGTGTGAATCTGGAAGTGGAGGTGTTCGGCTGTCTTGAGGGTGTCGTCCGTGTGGGTGTGGATCTTGAGGGTAGATTTGTGGGCGATGGCTATTCCTCCGCCGATTCCGTTGGTGCGATCTCTTCTGGTGATCTTGTATCCGTCAGGGATGGCGATGTCAGGGGCCGAGGAGTCGTTCCACCAGGTTTCGGTCAGGAAGGCCACGTCTGGGGCGGTGGTGTCAAGCAGGTCCCAGAGCTCGATGGCGTGTTTTCGTGCGGAGCGTGTGTTGAGGAGGATGCAGTGCAGGTGGTTTGTGTTGGTTGTTGCTGGCTTCGTTGTTCTGTTGCAGGAGAAGTTGCAGGTGCGGCAGGAAAAAGGTCCTTTGGTGTGCTTCGGGGTGGCCTGGAAGCACTCTGTGGAGGGGCCAGGGTTGAGGGCGAGGAGTTTGCTGGCCGAGAATCGGAGGCATGGGGTGCGGGGGGCGTGAGGACCAGGAGGGGTGGTGCTGGGCACGGTCCAGGCGCGGACGGGCGCAGACGGGCTTGCCTCTGGCGCGCCAGCGGTGCACCCGCTGCACGGACGCGCAGCGCCAGCCATTAAGAAGGGAGGGGGGAGGGAGGAGCAGCTGGGAGGCGGGAGGGAGCGGCGAATGGGGTCGCGAGGGGGGCGGGGCCGCAGGGAGGCAGCGGCAAGGTGAGATCGGCAAGGGGGAGCGCCCAAGGGGCGAAAACCAGGGAAAAAAGCAAGGCACAAAACAGCAAAAACAGGCACAAATACAAAATGGCACAAATTACAATCGGGGTACAGCAATCAGAGCGGCACAACGGGGGCAGATGCGCAGGAGGCAAGGCGCTTGAAAAACAATAGAAAAGCACTTACAGGACGGCGAAAAGTGGCAGAAGGGGCACGACGGGGGCAGAAGCGCAAGGAGGCAAGGCGCTGAAAATTTCGAAAAACACTTACAGGACGGCGGAAAGCGGCACACGGGTCAAGTGAAGCTTACTAGAGCCCACTAGACACCAGGGATGAGGCGCAGGAGGATGCCTGCGGGTGGAGGAGGGCCTCGAACACGCTAGCAGCAGCGTGGGCGGGGGTCAGAGGCAGGAGACAGCAGGTTGGTGCTGCGGACGTGGGGGGCGAGCTCTAGACCCAAGGCAGGTCAGAGGTCGCTCACTTGCGACGCGCAGCGCCAGCCATTAAGAAGGGAGGGGGGAGGGAGGGAGGAGCAGCTGGGAGGCGGGAGGCGCGTGGGAGTGGCGAATGGGGTCGCGACGGGGGCGGGGCCGCAGGGAGGCAGCGGCAAGGTGAGATCGGCAAGGGGGAGTGCCCAAGGGGCGAAAACCAGGGAAAAAAGCAAGGCACAAAACAGCAAAAACAGGCACAAATACAAAATGGCACAAATTACAATCGGGGTACAGCAATCAGAGGGGCACAACGGGGGCAGATGCGCAGGAGGCAAGGCGCTTGAAAAACAATAGAAAAGCACTTACAGGACGGCGAAAAGTGGCACAATCAGAAGGGGCACGACGGGGGCAGAAGCGCAAGGAGGCAAGGCGCTGAAAATTTAGAAAAACACTTACAGGATGGCAGAAAGCGGCACACGGGTCAAGTGAAGCTTAATAGAGCCCACTAGACACCAGGGATGAGGCGCAGGAGGATGCCTGCGGGTGGAGGAGGGCCTCGAACACGTTAGCAGCAGCGTGGGCGGGGGTCAGAGGCAGGAGACAGCAGGTTGGTGCTGCGGACGTGGGGGGCGAGCTCTAGACCTAAGGCAGGTAAGAGGTCGCTCACTCGCGACGCGCAGCGCCAGCCATTAAGAAGGAAGGGAGGGGGGAGGGAGGAGCAGCTGGGAGGCGGGAGGCGGGAGGGAGCGGCGAATGGGGTCGCGAGGGGGGTGGGGCCGCAGGGAGGCAGCGGCAAGGTGAGATCGGCAAGGGGGAGCGCCCAAGGGGCGAAAACCAGGGAACAAAGCAAAGCACAAAACAGCAAAAACAGGCACAAATACAAAATGGCACAAATTACAATCGGGGTACAGCAATCAGAGGGGCACAACAGGGGCAGATGCGCAGGAGGCAAGGCGCTTGAAAAACAATAGAAAAGCACTTACAGGACGGCGAAAAGTGGCACAATCAGAAGGGGCACGACGGGGGCAGAAGCGCAAGGAGGGAAGGCGTGGAAAATTTTGAAAAACACTTACAGGACGGCGGAAAGCGGCACACGGGTCAAGTGAAGCTTACTAGAGCCCACTAGACACCAGGGATGAGGCGCAGGAGGATGCCTGCGGGTGGAGGAGGGCCTCGAACACACTAGCAGCAGCGTGGGCGGGGGTCAGAGGCAGGAGACAGCAGGTTGGTGCTGCGGACATGGGGGGCGAGCTCTAGACCTAAGGCAGGTCAGAGGTCGCTCACTCTCAGACTCATCTGCCTCTTCTGCAGCTGAACTGTCAAAAACATGTAAGTTGATAATTTGGCTCAAAACAAATTACTTTATTCTTCCATGGAACTATGTGTGGCTTTCCTTGACTATATTAGCTTTCCTCTTTTGGATTGGCTTTGTTATTACTTTCTTTGTACTAATACATGGTCATTACCTTCCTGAACGATCAACAGTTGAACTGGTGGATGAGGTCCTAAAAACCAATTTTTCTTCTCACAAAGTCTGCAGAGACTTGTCTTTCGTAAACATTTACGGTATACCAATTCCTGATGGGATTGTTTGGGATACAGTCACATTTGATATATACGGTCAGCCGGAGGTCATTCAAATTCCATCTGTGTTTAAACTTTCTATGAATAATGTAATAATACCCACAGTTGTTTCTCATGACTGGGATGTGAAAACAGTTGATTCTATGATGACTGAGTTGCAGTATTTTGCTGTATTTGAAATTGAGGATGTTTATCAATGCAAAGAAATTTATGGAGAGATGTTCTGTTATAATTATTATGGACACCATTTCATTCACAGAGCAAGTACCCCAAAAACTATTTGTAATTACACACAATGGGAACATTGTCCAACTCTGCCACAAAGGAGTTCTAAAACATATTCTGAAAAAATTGCATAATTTTCTGGGCACAATGTTAAAAATGCTGAGTCATATTTAAAATTGCCATTGATGGAAAATGTACGTATGTTAGTGACTGATACGGAATTCATTTATTCGGATTCTTTTGTTTCCCGGTTGGCTATGGAAGGCTATGAATATTGGTTAAAGTCGATTGAATTAAAATGCGTGTGGAGAACAAAAAATTGGCAAATAAGGGGAAAGGAAGCTTGATTTATAGCACGCCTGATACCTGTTCAAATTATATTTTTACATTAAACTGTACAACAGACAAGTTGTTTAGGCTTAGCAAAAATTAAAGATTTGAATGTGCCCAGTATTCCTGCACCTGCAAAAGTTTACAAATGGCAAAAGTTCATCAATGCAACAGAAGATCATCTCGGTGAGTGGGTCCAAAATGGCACATTTAGGCCCTCATTCTGACCCTGGCGGTCGGTGATAAAGCGGCGGCCAAGCCGCCAACAGGCCGGCGGTCTAAAATATGCAATTCTGACCCTGGCGGGAACCGCCAACACAGCCCGCCAACTTAACACTCCGCCCGCCACAGCGGTACAAACAAACAGCGCGGCGGTTCCCGCCAACAGCCAGGCGGCAGACAATGTTCCGCCCACCCTATTACGACCCACCAATCTGCCACCTTTTCCGGGGCGGGAGCACCGCCGATAAGAACACGGCGGAAACAGACTACGAACGGGAAAACGCTCACCTCTACGCACTCCACGCGAGATTCCGGCAGTATGGAACCAGAGTTGCAGGTCATCCCCGCACTCCTATTCCTGCTCATATACCAGGAGCACGCCCGGCGGCGCGGAAGACATCGGTGAGTACTGCACCTACGACACAGGGGAGGGAAAAGATTACCGGCACACACCCACCCACCCACACCCACTACAACACACACATCAATGCATTCCCACAGATCACTGTCACAACCCACAAACCACCCCCCTCCGAAATAATGCAAAGACCAAAAGAAGAGATCATAAACGGGCAGATATATTGAAATATGTACACCAGTAATCCCAATAAATAAATAAACTATGTACAAAATATATACAGCTACTAAATGTAGTCCAACCACTGTCCGTGGATCACAGGGGTCCTGTGCAAAGGGGCAAGGCCCAGTCCCACGACAAGAACTCCACGGAGAGAACACTGCAGGGGCATCAGAAAGAAAATAGGACAGGCACCTCAGGGGGAAGGGAAGGGGGGGCACCTCAGCCACTTGAGTACACGACGCCAGATCCACGAGGGGACTCCATGACCACTGGCCCATCCTGGGGAGAGCAAAGCCACAGTCCATACAGTCCATACAGTGGGTGGCCTGCCCACTGGGCCATCCTGGGGAGAGCAAAGCCACAGTCCAAACAGTCCATACAGTGGGTGGCCTGCCCACTGGGCCATCCTGGGGAGAGCAAAGCCACAGTCCATACAGTCCATACAGTGGGTGGCCTGCCCACTGGGCCATCCTGGGGAGAGCAAAGCCACAGTCCATACAGTCCATACAGTGGGTGGCCTGCCCACTGGGCCATCCTGGGGAGAGCAAAGCCACAGTCCATACAGTCCATACAGTGGGTGGCCTGCCCACTGGGCCATCCTGGGCAGAGCAAAGCCACAGTCCATACAGTCCATACAGTGGGTGGCCTGCCCACTGGGCCATCCTGGGGAGAGCAAAGCCACAGTCCAAACAGTCCATACAGTGGGTGGCCTGCCCACTGGGCCATCCTGGGGAGAGCAAAGCCACAGTCCATACAGTCCATACAGTGGGTGGCCTGCCCACTGGGCCATCCTGGGGAGAGCAAAGCCACAGTCCATACAGTCCATACAGTGGGTGGCCTGCCCACTGGGCCATCCTGGGGAGAGCAAAGCCACAGTCCATACAGTCCATACAGTGGGTGGCCTGCCCACTGGGCCATCCTGGGGAGAGCAAAGCCACAGTCCAAACAGTCCAAACAGTCCATAACAGACGCCACTGCCACTGGAGGAGGCAAGTTGGCCAGAGGACATCCTGCAGCCCTGCCCGAGATAGATCCTGCCCTGCCACGTCTGCCAAAGGGCCAGCGGTTCTTGCCTTGAAGGGCCCAGTTCAGCGGTTCCTGAGACGGCGGGGCCCAGTTCAGCGGTCCTTGCCCTGAAGGGCCCAGTTAAGCGGTTCTTGAGACGGCGGGGCCCAGCGGAACGGTCCGTGAGACGGCGGGGCCCAGTTCAGCGGTCCTTGCCCTGAAGGGCCCAGTTCAGCGGTTCTTGAGACGGCGGGGCCCAGTTCAGCGCTCCTTGCCTTGAAGGGCCCAGTTCAGCGGTTCTTGAGACGGCGGGGCCCAGGTCAGCGGTGCGTGAGGCGGCGGGGCCCAGCGGAGCGGTGTGTGAGACGGCGGGGCCCAGCGGAGCGGTGCTTGAGACGGCGGGGCCCAGTTCAGCGGTTCTTGAGACGGCGGGGCCCAGTTCAGCGGTCCTTGCCCTGAAGGGCCCAGTTCAGCGGTTCTTGAGACGGCGGGGCCCAGTTCAGCGGTCCTTGCCTTGAAGGGCCCAGTTCAGCGGTTCTTGAGACGGCGGACGGTCTATGGCCAACTGCTAATTGCCTGGTGGTGCCCTCCTGGGCAGCGGGGATGGTGCTCCTTCACTGCCCACCTGGGCTGTGGGTGGTGGGGCCCTCCTGGCCAGCTGGGCTGGGTCCTCCCTGGGCAGCGGCTATGGGGGTGGTGGGCTCTCCCGGGGCAGCTGTGCCGGTTCCTCCCGGGGCAGCGGCTATGGGGGTTGTGGGCTCCTCCTGGGCAGCAGGCCTGCTGCCTGACCTCTCCGACTTGCTGCCCTTGCCCTCCTTAGTCGTGGGCCTGTGGCCCTTTCCTCCCTTTGGAGCTGTGGCTGGTGACTGTCTCTGGGTGGTGTCCGGGGGGGATGTAGAAGGCGGGCTCCTGCGGCGCCCCTTCCGCCTTCTGCTCCTCTTCCCAGGGGGTGGGCTGGCTGTCCCCTTGCTGCTGGGCGAAGATCCAGACATGCGGGCTGGCGGGCTCCAATACCCCTGCACCCTTGTCAAGGGGGCTGCAGGGCTGGTGGTGGCTGAGGTGCTCTTCTTACCCCGACGAGAAGGAGGGGGGGGCTCAGGGTCAGGAAAGAAGTTAGTAGTGGGGAGGAAGAGCTTCTTGGGACAATGGAGAGTGGTAGGTACAGTGGGAATGGGAGTGGAGGGAGAGGATGTGGTTGTAGGTGAGTCACGTTTGCTGTCTTTGGGTGCAGGTGCAGGAGGGATAGGCTGTCGTGAGGTGGATGGCTGTTGGGTGGGTGGGTGGCTGCGTTTGTGTGGTGTGGAAGAGGGGGTGACAGACACAGTGGGAGAGGACACAGGGGACGTGTAAATGGCAGTGGGGGTGGTGACTGCACGTGTGCGGACTGGAGTGGAGGGTGTGCTGGTGATGGAAACACTGGCTGATGGTGAGGTGAATGGAGGTGTGAGTGTAGACGTCACAGGGAGGGAGGAGGGAGACGAGGAGGTGGGGGTCACAGAGGTGGTAGTGACTGTTGGCATGTCTGCATCGGAATGTTGCGTGTGTGAATGTCTGCGTGATCTGTGGTGCTTATGTTTGGATGAGCTTCTCTTGGGTGTTGAGGTGTGTGCAGGCTGGTCTGATGGTGTGGGTGGGACAGGCAGAGGAACAGGAGACTGGGAGGAGGGAGTTAGTAGAGGCAGGCAGGAGACAGGGACAATGGCTGCCGTCAGTGCTGAGGCCAGAGCCTGGAACGATCGCTGATGGGCAGCCTGACCCGAATGAATGCCCTCCAGGTACGCATTGCTGCGATGAACCTCCCTCTCCACCCCCTGGATGGCATTCAAAAGGGTAGTCTGCCCAACAATGAGCGTTCGGAGGAGGTCAATGACCTCCTCACTGAGGGCAGCGGGGGTAACAGGGGCAGGGCCTGAGGTGCCTGGGGCGAAGGAGATGCCCGGCTTCCTGGCAGAGCGGGCACGGGGCGAACGCTGAGGGGCTGCTGGGAGGGCGGAGATGGTGCGCTGGGTGGCGGCTGTACCTGTAATGGCGGGGGGCACGGATGGTGCCACCCCCGCAAGGGAGCCCCCTTCCGAGGACGTGTCCGTGTCGCTGCAGGCTCCAGTCGTCCCCGTCGTGGAGCTCCCCTCGCCCTCCGTCTCACTGGTCCTGTCTGACTCTGTGGCATGGCCCTCCTGGGCCATGTGAGATGCAGCTCCCTCCTGCCCCGATGCCACTTCTCCTCCGCCTGATGATGCTGATGCACACAAGCACAGAAAGACAAACAAAAAGGGGGGGGGAGAGAGAAATAAAGGGATATTGAGTACATGGATCTCCGGTACAGTTAGCGGACATGACAGACACAGATGCCCCCTGCACTAAGTTGCGCACTTGGGGTCCGCTACGCATTCCGTGGAACATGCCCTACACGCCTAGAGTTGAAAACTGCACCCATGGATGACACGGCCCAGGGATGGCTGTACTGACAAACTACTGAGGGTGGTGGCTGGGGACACAGGGGCTTACGGGGGTGCCCAGCCTACAGATATCGCCCTGGCCTAGGGGGACCCCCAGCCCTCCTCCCCCAACCAGACACCTCCACTGCGCGACAACAGAGTAGATAATGCTTGTACTCACCCCCTTGTGTCTGCTGTGCTGCCCTCACGCGCCCATCCAATTCAGGGTAGGCCACCGCCAGGATCCGGAACATCAGGGGGCTCAGTTGACGGCAGGCACCCCGCCTACGTTGGGAGGCCATCCCCAGCAGAGACTCGGCGGTCTTCTTGGTCCCGCGGCGGATGTCCTCCCACCTCTTGCGGCAGTGGGTGCCCCGTCGATGGTGGACCCCCAGGGTCCGGACTTCCTTGGCGATGGCACGCCAAATCCCGATCTTCTCATGGGCGCGGACCTATGTGACACGTACAGGGAGGGAGAAATACCACGTTCAAGTTTGTCAGCATTTTCCTTTCCAGTGGCCCAACGCCCCCCATCCCCGCCAGGCCCCCCGCCATGCCCCCCGCCAGGCCCAACATGCCCCCCATCCCCGCCAGGCCCCCCGCCAGGACCCCCGCCAGGCCCAACATGCCCCCCATTCCCGCCAGGCCCCCCGCCAGGACCCCCGCCAGGACCCCCGCCAGGCCCAACATGCCCCCCATCCCCGCCAGGCCCCCCGCCAGGCCCAACATGCCCGCCAGGCCCAACATGCCCCCCATCCCCGCCAGGCCCCCCGCCATGCCCCCCGCCAGGCCCAACATGCCCCCCATCCCCGCCAGGCCCCCCGCCATGCCCCCCGCCAGGCCCAACATGCCCCCCATCCCCGCCAGGCCCCCCGCCAGGACCCCCGCCAGGCCCAACATGCCCCCCATCCCCGCCAGGCCCCCCGCCAGGACCAACATGCCCCCCATCCCCGCCAGGCCCCCCGCCATGCCCCCCGCCAGGCCCAACATGCCCCCCATCCCCGCCAGGCCCCCCGCCAGGCCCAACATGCCCGCCAGGCCCAACATGCCCCCCATCCCCGCCAGGCCCCCCGTCAGGCCACCAAGCCAGCCAGTGGCCCCAAATCCATATTGAATTAAACTCACTTGTTGGTCTGGAGGACCGTAGAGTAGCGCATACTGGGGGAGGACCCCATCCACAAGTTTCTCCAACTCCTCTCCAGTGAAGGCAGGGGCCCTTTCCCCAGGCGCAGCAGCCATTGTCCCTTCCAGACCGAGGTCACAGCAACACTTGCAGTATAGGTCCTCTCCTGTGAAAGTTCAAGTCGCAAGTGGATAAGTAGATAGAAAATGGCGGTGACGTCCGCGGCGGTGCGTACCGCGGCGGTGCGTCCCGCCACCGCCGGCGCCCTTCGCCATTGGCTCCTGAAACCCATAGGCTTCAATGTTAACCAATGCGGCTTTGCGCCGCGGTCTTCGCCCGCCGCCCGCCGCGGTGTGCCACGCCAGCGCATTGACCTCACATCCCATTGTCACACTTCACAGGTCAGGCAGCCGCCATTTCCAGGGCCCACATGGCTCAATTTCAACTGCGTCACACAGGCCTAGGCCTTGCATAGCCACTCAGACACGCCATTCACTGCATAGAGAATCGTATACTGTGCTAGCTGTGAGTACGTACCTGTGGGTTGCTTGACTGTGTGCTCCATGTTGTCCTTCCTAGGCACCGTCCGCTGGGTTGGGCGAGGAGACGGATGAATCCTCCCGTGTACCGACCGCTGGTGGACCTGTCGACAATGGAAGAACGCCACATTATCCTGACCTACCGTCTTAACCGTGCCACTATCCATGAACTGTGTGCCCAGCTGGAGCCCGACCTGATGTCCCCCATCCGCCAACCCACAGGGATTCCCCCTCTGGTGCAGGTCATGTCAGTACTCCATTTCTTGGCAAGTGGGTCATTTCAGACAACCGTGGGAATTGCTTCTGGGATGTCTCAGCCCATGTTTTCGAAGGTGTTATCCAGAGTGTTGTCTGCCCTGATGAAATCCGTGAGGAGCTACATCATTTTCCCTGAGGTGGGCGAATTGGCTACAGTGAAGGGTGATTTCTACGCCCTTGGACATATTCCCAACGTAATTGGTGCCATTGATGGGACCCATGTGGCTTTGGTTCCCCCAAGAGACAGGGAGCAGGTGTACAGGAACAGAAAAAATTACCATTCAATGAACATCCAGGTGGTGTGTTTGGCTGACCAGTACATCTCGCATGTAAATGCCAAATTCCCAGGGTCAGTGCATGACGCCTACATCCTCAGGAATAGCAGCATCCCTTACGTGATGGAACAGCTACAGAGACACCGTGTATGGCTAGTGGGGGACTCTGGGTACCCCAACCTGTCGTGGCTACTGACCCCAGTAAGGAATCCCCGGACCAGGGCAGAGGAACGGTACAATGAGGCCCATGGGCGTACTAGGAGGGTGATCGAACGCACCTTTGGCCTCCTAAAGGCCAGGTTTAGGTGCCTGCATATGACAGGTGGATCCCTAATGTACTCACCTAAGAAGGTGTGTCACATCATCGTGGCCTGCTGCATGCTTCACAACCTGGCTTTGCGCCGCCAGGTGCCTTTCCTGCAGGAGGATGGTCGAGACGGTGGTGTTGTGGCAGCGGTGGAACCTGAGGAGAGTGACGAGGAGGAAGACGACGGGGCTGAAACAGACAACAGGGACAGAATCATTGAACAGTACTTCCAATAGGACACAGGTAACATTTCAAAGATAATTTAGTAAATGTTAACTACTCTCCAGCATCTCTGCTGCCTGTCTATTTGCCCCAGTGTATGATGACTGAGTTTTGGCTTTTCCCTCCCTATTTCAGATCTGGGGTCCCCACTACGAGTCCTGTGCTTCGTTTCCCCATGGACTACAGCTTTGTGGCAGCTGTTTGTTGACTTCACCATGTACAAGGACATATTTGCACTGTCATGTCAATTACAATCTATTGAAATCACAGCCAGACTCCAGATATTTTGGTGCAAAATAGGTGTTTATTTAAGTGCTCAAAATGGGATGGGTGGTTTCAAGTGGGTGGGGGCTATGGTGAAGGAATGTCCATGGCAGAGTCCAGAGTAACAGTCACACAGGTGCATTGTCCAGAGGCCTGTGGAGAGATGGAGCATGGGCAGTTCAAGGATGGACAGGGTGACAATGTGGGACAGTGGGATGACATCAGGTGGTATCCATTGCTGGCGGGGGTCTTGACATCCTACTCTGTCTTCTTGCGAGATCTCAGGGCCCTCTTGCGGGGTGGTTCTTCTCCTGCAGGAGGTGGGGGTCTGGTGGGCTGCTGCTGTGCGGGGGCCTCCTGTCCACTAGCGCCGGCGGAGGTGGTTGGCTGTTCTTGGTCCAGGCTAGTGGCAGGGGCCCTTGGGTGTTGTTGAGTGTCCGCCCTGTTGTTGACGAGGTCCTGCAGCAGCCCTACCATGGTAACCAGGGTGGTGTTGATGGCTCTGATGTCCTCCCTGTACCCCCGATAGTGTTCCTCTTGCTGTACCTGGATCTCCTGGAACCGGGCCAGTACCGTCGCCATCGTCTCCTGGGAGCAGTTGTATGCTCCCATGATGGTGGTGAGGACCTCGTGGAGAGTGGGTTCCCTGGGCCTCTCCTCCCCCCCCTGTCGCACAGCTGCCCTCCGAGTTCCCCTGTTTCCCTGGGCCTCTGCCCCCTGGCCGGTGTGCCCACTACCACTGCCCCCAGGTCCCTGTTGTTGTTGGGGTGGTGGGTTATCCTGGGTGCCCTGTAGTGGTAGACACACCGCAGATTGACGCGCCCTGGAGACAGAGGCATGGGCCCGCTGGGTGGGAGCTGTGCTGGTGTTCCCAGAGGGGTTTGGGTCTGTAGTGGGCTGGGCCTGTGTGAGGGGAACCGACTGTCCAGAGGTCCCCGATGGTCCGGGCTGGTCATCGGTGTCCAGGTCGACAGAGCTGCTGTCATCGCTGACGGCCTCTTGGGTGGGGGGTGTGGAGAATTCTGGCCCCTCCGCCGCGGTGTGTTGACGGTCGGGTCCTGCAGGGGTATAGAGGTATGGTTATAGTTTCAATGTGTGGCATATGGGTGTATCTGTGGGTTCTCGTGTCCCCAAGTGCTGGCATTCGTGTGTGGGGGCTTTGGTGAGGGTGGCTTGTGGGGGGGATGTGTATATGCATTGGGCATGCTTTGGTGATGGGTGTCCATGCTTAGTGGACGCATGCAGGCCTAGGTTTTGGGATGTGTGGGTTGTGATGGTGAGACATTGGCGGGGAATAGGTGTGCTGGGGGTGGGGGTGAGGATGGTGGTGGGGGTGAGGATGGTGGTGGGGGTGAGGATGGTGGTGGGGGTGAGGGTGGGGGTGAGGATGGGGGTGGGGGTGAGGGTTGGGGTCTGATTTGGCATGCAGGTGGGGGGGAAGCAGTATTGAAGCTTCAACTTACCAGTATCCATTCCTCCGCCGACTCCTGCGCGGCCGTCAGGATGCAGGATGTTCAAGACTTCCTCCTCCCATGATGTGAATTGTGGGGGTTGAGGTGGGGGTCCTCCGCCAGTCTTCTGCACGGCGATGTTGTGCCTGGATACCATGGAACGCACCTTCCCCCGTAGGTCGTTCCATCGCTTCCTGATGTCTTCCCGATTTCTGGGGTGCTGTCCCACTGCGTTCACCCTGTCGACAATCCTCTGCCATAGCTCCGTCCTCCGGGCAATGCTGGTGTATTGTATCTGTGTGCCGAACAGCTGGGGCTCTACCCGAACGATTTCCTCCACCATGACCCTGAGTTCTTCGTCTGTGAAGCGGGGTTGTCTTTGGGGTGCCATGGGGTGGTGTGTATGATGTGTGGGGTGGAGTATGTGTATTTAAGTGAGTTGAGTGTGGTGGTGTGTGTTGTTTTGTGTGTGGATAGTGTGTGGGTGATGGTGTTGAGTGGCTGTGGCTGTTATTTTTTGGATGCTGGTGTCTCGCTCTTGCCTTCTTTACTAATTTTTTAGCGTAGGGGTTTGTGGGTGATGTGGGTGGGTGTTTTATATTGTATTGTGTGTGTGGGAGTGGTGTGTGCATGTGTATCAGGTGTGTGGGATTCAAATCGTCCAATGTGGCTGAGTTTTGTTCGTTTGTGTGTATTCTGACCGCGGCGGTGTGTCCCGCCAATGGAATACCGCGTTTGAATGACCGCCGCGTGGATTCGTGGGTCGTAATGGCATGGGCGTATTTCTGTTGGCGTGGCGGTGGAGGTTTGGTCACCTCCACCTTTCCGCGGACCGCTGGTCTGGCGGTCTGTTGTGGCGGTCGGATATTCGGAGGTTTGCCTTCTGCGGGTCAGAATGAACGTGGCGGGTTTCCGCGACCGCGGCGGGATTATGGAGGATTTCTGACCGGCGGTAGGCGCCTTTTACCGCCGAGGTCAGAATGACCACCTTAATGCTTTACTTTTACGTCCTGGTAGGTGGTTATTGTGGCCAATAGATACCAAAGGGTGTCATAAACATTTTGTAAACTCCACGTGGGGTTTTAGAACAAGTAGGCCTGACAGTCGCTATGTGTCACCTGAACACGCGGGCATAGTGACAACATACGGGGGGTCATTATGAACCCCAGCGGTTCTGACCGCCATGCCGGCGGCGGGGGCATAGACCGCCACCAGCATGGGGGTCTGAACCGCCATATTATGGACACAGTGAGGGCTGCCTAAGGCGGCCCTCCTCCACCGCCAGGCTGCCGCCGATAGACAGCCTGGCGGTGGAGGGAATCATTTTCCGACAGGGCATCGAAGCCCCTCGGATAATGATCCCTTCTGCCACCAGCCTTTCTCTGGTGGGTTCCCCCGCCAGGGAAAGGCTGGCGGAAGGGGTGCTCCAGGGCCCCGTGCAGTGCCCCATCGTGCAGGTCACTGCCCGATTTACGGGCAGTGATCTGCGCGATGGGTGCAGCTGCACCCGCCGCACACAAACATTGAAGGCAGCTCCATTTGGAGCTGCTGTCAATGTTACGGCCCAGCCGGGAAAACATTATACGGCTGGCAGGGGTAGTCATATTGGCGGTCTTCTATTGACTGCCAGCACGGATCGTAATGAGGACCACAGTGTAGAAAAACTATGCCAGCAATGGTTGAAGATTTCCCCACTAGATGCTGTTAGAGATCACCTCAGTCTTCTGTCTAATAATACTGACTTACAGGATTTCCTGTTAGGCCCCAGAAGACAACACAGAAAGCGCTTCTTATATGCAGTCTATAATGACATTTGATAGCTTTCTCAAGAAGAAGCTGCTGCCTGGTTAAGGCAAATAGACCAGGAAAATTTACAGAAGGCATTAGCTGTTGTAGATAATGGGATTAATACCCTGTCCGACCGGATATACACCCTAAACAACATTGTTTCCTCCCCAGTAGACATAGCAAAGACTGACATGTCCTTTTTACACCATGGACAAAGTCAACTTAGATCCATTATGCAGCTAGGTTGGACACTACAAACACTGAAAGCAGGTCGAATTCCTGGCAACACGTCAGCATGAGGGACACATTTTCTGCATTTAATTTAACACAACACCAACTACTAATGGCTAAAAAGGAAGCAACTTATGTCATGTTAAATATTGAAAAATTGGAAAAGTTGCCTTTTACTGTTCCTGAAATACCATCTGCTGAGTGGTTAATACATGGGGTCATCAATCTGCCTATTTCAAAACTTCAATTCACATGCTGCTTAAAACACGTTCCAGTCGGCAAAGAGATAGTTACATACATGAGGTGTGAGAGCTACCCTACTCGTACAAATGTCTTAGTGGCATGAAAGAGATCTTTCTTAGCGGTAGTGAAAGCAAGACTTCTGTCAGCCATTCAATGGTTTGTTAACAGCTGTCCTTGCACGTGGCGTGCAACACTTCGACAGCAAACATGGCTAGTTATCTGAAGGGAGTCCCAGTCCCCTTGATTAGACCTGCATTCCAGGTGCTCTTGAACTGCAGCTATGTGCTTCTTAATAGTGAAAGCTGTTGTGGGATGCGAGCCGGAATAGTTTGTTGTTTTGGTCTCCCAAATTGTTACATGCTGCGGGAATGCACTTTTTCCTCCTACACCACAGAGGGAAGTAGCTGAGATTTGGCCCTATATCACTTCTTCAAATGTGAATTTTGACAAGTTGACCAGACTCAAGGCTTTGTTGTTTCAAAAACATGTGGTGTTTACATCTGCATGCGAGACCTATGCGCTTCAATTTGCAAGGTCATCCACAGAGATACAGTCCCTTTTAAGCACTAACTTTCCAAGACACTTTGGTGAGCTCATGGGACGGATATTTAACATGTCCAGTTCTACTGGAATCACACATTTCTTTAAGGCTGTTGGTTCTGGTTTCGTTCACACCTTTTCTTCTATATTTGGCTTAATACCTTCAACCATACACTCAATATTTTCCAGTATTTTGGGGGGATTTCCGATAACTTTGGCTATAATAGGTGGCATCTTGCTATTGCTACTTTTTCTGCGCAGCGGCTGTCCCTTTACAACAAGGAGTACTGAAAGCGCTTCCACTAGCACAGCTGTGTCGTGAACGCATGATGCAGTATTTTGGAGCATCACTCCTGAAGCGATTGAAGTGTGACTGGTCTCTGTCATTCAGACCGGTTTTGCATTGTGTGTAGCCCGTGTTTCAGTGCCTTTGGTGCCCTTTTGAATGTGCACTGAAAGTTTGTCTTTCTATGCAGCGATTGCTTTCATTGGATGCTTATCTTCTCGCTGAAGGCTCATTACCAGACATGCGCATTGAGGGTGCATTTGCTACGGGAAGCTGTTTATTAGTTTCCCTTTGTGAATCATACAGCTTTAAACTCACTGTTGGTCATGCCACCGAATGCTCCTACCTCGGCTGGCGCTCAGGCTTTAGAACACAAATGCTCCTTGGTTTTCCTTGGCGATTAACTTTCTACTTTATCACCTGCCGAAGTGGAAGGTTTCCTATCTTCAATTGTCCCGGATTCAATTGGTGACTTTAAAAATGACTCTGACTTCGGAAATTCGGCTTTCTTGACGTCACAGTTAATTTTTTTAATTGTCCTTTTAATACATGCTCATGTGTCTTTTACCTTGTCATCATTGGCATTCCTGTATATATGCTTTAAGATGCATTTTAGTGGCTTTTATATACTAGGTTAGGCTTTGAACCGGCAAGGGGAGGGTGTTGTGTAGCCATTTTAGCTATAATTTTATACACGTTATTTTAGCAAACAAGGCCTGCCGCTGTGCACTTTAACCTAAATATATTTTATTCAGCTTTGTTTTATTCTTTTAACATTAGCCACATTTTCAGTCTTGTTTTATTTTCTGTATCTACCTGTTCTTCACCAAGGTCAGCACTGTGTTCTTAAACAAGACATTTCTTTCACTCTTTGCTTTTCTCAAGGCGGTAAGATAGGTTGCCGGCAAAAGTGGTACGCTTTGTCTCAGACACATACACACTCTTACATAGGGATTTTTTCTTGGAACATCAGATGTTTTACTATAAAAACGCTACTTTGTCCCATGTAGGTTAGAGGGAGATTTCAGCCAGATGACCACGACTGTATGCTGTTTGCCGATTGCTTTGCTACAGCTGCTTATGTAGACTACAGGCCTCTTGCTCAGGTATGAGGGATGATGTCTTCCCAGGGGGAACCTAAAAGGCAGAATTAGAGCTTAACATGCTGTGGTCTAACATAGCTTAGGTAGGAACTATCTCTACAAACTGTAGTGACAGTATGGTAGCGTTATTCTTGTGTTTTACTCTCCTTGTCACAATTTAATCTTAATGTGCTCCATCATCCTAGTTATTGCAATACATGCTTTATTATCTAAGATGCAGTTACTTCAATAAAACCTTATTAAACTACACTCTGTCTCTGATTGTCCTTGCATATGTGAGACTAATGTAACTGAGAGAAACAGATGAGATCTGAGTGACCACGGTTCCCCTGAGGAGACATGTATGTCATGCGCCTGTTTGCCCCAATCATCCCTGCTCTTTGAAGATGAGGCACTGCTAGTTAGCCAGAACAAACCCAGATTAGGCCGACAGGTGTCATATGGTGCAGGATTAGACTCAGTTCCCTGGAGTACCTGTGATTCTGCCACCCTGTGAGAACCTACGCGTAGCACTACAAAGACGTAAATCTCCGCCAAACCAGGGTCCCTCCTGTAGGAGGCTGGCTTTCTATATAGTGTGCAAAAATGATGGCACTGTGTAGAGAATTCAAGCAGCCCCACCTTGGTAATGTTGTAAAGACTCTTGTATCTCTTCGAGACTTCTGGATTAGGAGCAGCAGCACCTCTGATTGTAGGTAGCTGAGTCACTCCTACACCAGTTGACAACTGGTGGCCCAACACTTTAGGCTTTCTAGCAGCACCTCACCCAAACAAAAATAGAAAAGATGATTTCTGGCAGCCTAGCGCATAGACTGAGAAATCCTCTCAGGGAAATTGCAGTGCAACAGGTCTTAATCTTTTCTCTCATTAGAAATTAGTCTCTTACATACACACACACACAGAAGAAGATGCAGGACAGTTTTCAATACGTTTAATGAAAAGACTGCAATCTACAATAAAATGCATGAGCTGCAATTATCAGGATAATAACAAGTAACAAAATCAGATTTGTGAAAATAAGCTATGTAAATATGAACAATCCCAACATTTTGCAAAAAAGCTTGAATATGCAAATTCCTCCTTTAAGGGTATTGTCTACCCTAAAGAGAGCAAGGCATAATAAACCTAATCTGCCCAAGTACTGTCCATGAGAAGTGCCCCAACCCCCTTTACCTTAGAACAATGTCAGTGTCCAAATCCAGCTTTGTAGAGACACAAAGGCTGAGATCTGTTGCAAAGTGGCGTGCAGTATAGGTAGAAAATCCTGGGTGGAACCCCCTCTAATGACCTTGGTCTTCGAGAGTGTTTTGATAAGGCCCATGTTATTGTCAGTGCAGACATCATGATGTGGGTATGTACCTAAGCATTAGATTGTGTGTGCAAACTTGTATCAGCAATATCATAGCAAAATGCCTGACATGTTCACATCTGTTCTCGTCCAACGTGAAGCAAAGGGACATGACAACAATCCAATACATATCTGAGAGCTAATATTGCTCCAAACGGTTTATTGGTTTCCAATGTGCCCAGAATCTTCCTGCAAGACCTAGCCTTCAGGAAGGACTGGGCACAGATTGCATGGAAATGCACCTGTGACTGGCTAGTGTTGATTATCAACACCTCGAAACGGCTAGCCTAGTCCATAGTCATTCAGATTAACTGTGTGGAGAGTTCCATCAAAACCACAGTGACTATAGCAGCATTCAAGAGTCGTCTTTTGGAAATTAATACGGAACTCAATGAAACCAAAGAGTTCCTTACGCAACAAAAAATTTCCAAATTACAAAAAGATATCAGTAAATTTGAACAAGAGAAAGTTTATTCATATATCAAGGAGCATTTCGAGATTGACACACAATCACGGTCATCAGACGAGTCCTCGACAGCTAACAGGAAAACTCGGGTTTATAGCAGTAGCCCCTCCTCTGATGGCTGGAGTACTGATGAGAGTACACCTCAATCTTGCTACAACTTCCCCCAATACACCCATAACCAACCACTCTTCTGGCAACCTCCTTACCCCTTCTTTCAGCCACGCCCTATTCCACCTTTCGGGCCTTTTTTAGGCCGCGGCCCGGGCAGAAGGAGAGGAAGAGGCAGAAGAGTACACTGGGGTCGAGAGGAACCTCAGATGATAACCAGGAGTCAGAACAAGATTGCTCCACAGAGGACCTAGTGGTCAATCTGTCTCAAAGACATTTGTCTTCGGACGAATCGAAAGTCCTCAACAGAGGTCTAGGTTTTGTCCCGACTCCTTCTGAAGATCCCTTCCACCTCCATTGTGAGTTATCTCAGTTTTTTAGAAAGGTTCAGCTACATTTTTTCTTTAAAGATCGACCAGAACCCCCTGTTACTTACGATACAGGCTTAAAGAAACCTTCAACCTTCATGCCTCCAGTGAGCTCTCTCCCTTGTGAAGTCTTAGCTTTTGAAAAAGCTGTCCTGCTAGATCTTGAACAGATTACTCCCAAACGACCTTTTGTCAATCTCCCCGCCACTGAGCGAGAAGCACTCAAGACTCTATCACAGGACCCTACTATAGTCATAAAACCAGCAGATAAAGGAGGAGCAATAGTCATCATGGATTCATCTGATTATAGACAGGAATGTCTCCGCCTTCTAAGTGATAGGACCTATTATACACCCCTGAATCGAGATCCTACAAATTCATTACAACTTCAGATTAGGAGTATGGTCAACGAGGCCAAAGGGAATTCTTGGATTACTTCAAGAGAGGCAGAATTTTTAGAGAGTACTCATCCCCGCACTCCATATTTTTACTGCCTCCCTAAAATCCACAAAGGCTCTCGTCCACCCCCTGGCCGTCCAATAGTTTCTGGCATTTGTTCGGTCTTGGAACCATTATCAACTTTTTGTGATTAATTCCTTCAACCATTAGTAAAGAGTTCTAGCACCTATCTGAAAGACACCAAAGATGTCTTGAATCTCATTGAGACGATTAATTCTACTATCCAGGTTGAGGTACTGATCACGTTAGATGTAGAATCTCTATACACAAATATTCCGCAGGCCGCCACCTTAGAAGTCGTTGAGTCTGCCCTCTGTCAGCAACCATGGACTTCTCTGACTCCGGTAGACTTCGTAATGCATTGTGCATCCCTGGCAATGACACAGAATTACTTTCAATTTGAAGATGTCCTGTACCACCAAATCCGAGGGACCTCGATGGGCAGTACTTTTGCCCCGAGCCTGGCATGTCTATACATGTTCCAGTTTGAAAAGAATTTCATCTTACCAGTAACGAACCCCTTCTTCAATAACATCAAATTATGGCGTTGTTACATAGATGACATTCTCATTATATGGCAAGGCGCTCTTCCCAACATTGATCTGTTTACTAGCTGGATCAACACATTGGATCCCTTTTTGAAATTTACAGCGCACATCTCCACCACACAAGTACCTTTTTTGGACCTTCTGATTCACAATGTGAATGGTAAACTAGTGACTGACACCTATCATAAAATCACCGACCGGAACAGTCTACTCAGATATGACAGCCATCATCCGAAGGCTCTACGCAATAACCTTCCTTTTGGCCAATTTCTGAGACTACGTAGGAACTGTTCCTCTGTTCATTCGTTTGAAGCTCAGGTGTGTGAATTGAAAGAGAAACTCCAACATCGATGTTATCCCACTAAGATTATCAATTCATCCTATAAAAGAGCCAGAAACAATCACAGAGAGGCTCTCCTAGAATCCACCATGCGGGAGGAACAAACACGACTTACTTGTGTTTCAACATACACTCCCCTATCCAATACTGTTAAAAAACTTATTAACAAAAGGTGGCATATTCTATTGAGCGGGGGATCACAGATCGCCAGACCCCTGTTTTCATTTAAGAGATCTTCCAACATCAGGGACTTATTCATACACGACCACGCAGACAGGACGTTTCCACAGACCAGCCCACACTATGGAATCTTCCTCCGGTCTCCGGACACTATCCGTGCGGTTCATGTAATGTTTGTTCCCTGACCAAACGGATAGACAGTCTACAGTTGAAACACTTTGGAGTCTGGCGCCTGACAAAACACACCAATTGTAACACACGTCACTGTATATATTTGATCACATGCCCATGTGACTTACAGTATGTAGGGATGACAACGAGACCAGTAAAGTTAAGAATCAATGAACACCGTAGCAACATTAGATGTGCTCGGATTACGACTAAATTAAGTTCACATTTTTTAGAAGCAAGACATGGCCCTAATGATATGTGGTGGACTGTTTTACAAGCACCTAGACATAATGAAAATGACCCTAAATATCTGTTCAGGACTGAACAGCGGTGGATTTTTCGACTTAAAACAGCTAGTGAGGGTCTCAACGATGATATTCCTTGGTGGACCCTGTCTCCTTAGCCTCAGTGACTGACTCGTTTAGATATTAATTGTCCTTGGCATCATACTCATGTCCCAATATGGAGGTGGAATACATGACCCCATAATAACGTTCGGGTTGATGGCCTCTCCTATAATGTTATAGCATGCAGTTTTTGGTAGCAGTCCCCTCTTTGCATTTATGATATCACAGGGGGTCTAATAACAGGACAGTGTCCTGTAATACTAGACTGATTATATACCTCCATACTATAGGGTTACTGTATCTAGACTTCTTTTGATGATCCAGCCTCCGTTTCAAGATGGCGCCGTTACCAAAGCTCTCTTTTTAGTCCTTCGTCAGTGTCTATTCACCTGACACCGACGTTACGCATTCAGGGCTAATTGCCTGATCTACACTTCACTTTAAAATGCCTCCCGAGCGTGCGTTGCCTTTGTTGTGAGGCACGCGACCTTGGGTAGGCAATAAGCAGACCACAAACAGAGTTTAAGTAAGTGAGCGTTTTGTATGCTGGGCGCATTTTTACAGCTTGATCGAATTTTAAGACTGTTACCGAACGATCGGCTAGCGCGTGTTCAGTCATCCTGAATGAGCGCGTAGTTCCCGGCAACATTTTGACTAGGCTGAACTTCAGCATTAACCTTTTACCAAGCGTCTGCTGCCAGTGTCTCCTGCCTCATTCAAATTATGGACCACATACTTATATGATTAGGAGCTGGGTGGTCACTTTCATGTTTGTTGGTTACCTAGATGTGGACTCACAGACCCTGGTCAGACTTTATACTCTTTGTTTCTTGTGCACTATGAGAGCGTGTAGACAAACAATTATAGAGGCACTACTATTTTTTTTTAGACATGGAATTTTCTCATATTGATTAATTCAAATGTGATAACCCAGTGCAAACATTATTCTAATCAACTGCTGATGTTTCAGTTTTACTTGATTATATACTTTATTACAATTTTTCATATTTAGTGAACTCACCTTGGTTATGAGGTTTTACGCGTCCCTATGATGCCCTGTCTTTACATGGGATGGTAAGCCTTCTATTATGTTTACCTTTTTCTCCTCATTTTTTTTTTGGGACCTGATGCCTATCACACTCACTACTCTCCAGCAAGACACCAATCAATGTCTTACTGCTGTACTTTGTCTTACATATGTGTTTTGTCTCTTATGCAGGGCGACCTACAATTAGACTGACTGTGACGACTGGTCCACAGACTGTAAGTGACCTCCCAGCATTTACGGTTTTTGTTTTTTGTATATTAAGGAGAAGTTACAACTAAACGGTCCTGATGAAGCGCCAGTGGATCAATCCCTGACCGAGTAGGCGCGAAACATGTCGACCCAGTGTTAGGAGTGAAGACTCTTTCCTCCTTCCCTTTTTTAGGAGTATAGGAGACATTATTCCCTTGATACTCCTACTTGTTTTTAATCTTGGCCTGACCCTTACTATAAACATTAAATCTAGTCATTAGGTGTTCAGAGCCAATTTTATATACCCTTCACTCTCCTTTGCTCCTCTGTCAGCACGTCCTGCGGACCTAATTTGATCTGCAGAATCATTTTCCGGTTGAAGAGCCACCACCTCTTGTGTGGTGGCCCGTCAGACGTTGCAGTACCGGTCTGGCGAGGAGTTAGCCCGATGATGATGCCTAGCATCCTATTGTGATGCTTCAGGGCACTCCTACAATACCTTCTTTCAGTCTTCTTTTCGTCCTCATTGACAATATTCTTGCTTTGGAACAGTGTACACATTTTTTATTATAGGTTCACGTATAGGGAGTAAGTACACTGGACCAGAAAAATCACCCAGTCCTCCTCGTATTGGTAGTATATTGAGCAGCTGTTTCGCTGCAGGACTTTTCATTCTACTCTTGACCATGGATAATTTCCAGGGTCTGAGCTTTGACGATGATGTCGTCTCAGCTATTTTACAAACACCCTCCATTCTTTCCAGTGATGGCTCAGCTCCTTCTGGGAGCCTCAAAGAAGAGTGGGACAAACTATCCTCCCTTAAAAGAGAATTGATCAAGACAGTCATGCATGGGACAATCATGACCGAATATCTGAGAGCTAATATTGCTCCAAACGGTTTATTGGTTTCCAATGTGCCCAGAATCTTCCTGCAAGACCTAGCCTTAAGGAAGGACTGGGCACAGATTGCATGGAAATGCACCCATGACTGGCTAGTGTTGATTATCAACACCTCGAAACGGCTAGCCGAGTCCATAGTCATTCAGATTAACTGTGTGGAGAGTTCCATCAAAACCACAGTGACTATAGCAGCATTCAAGAGTCGTCTTTTGGAAATTAATACGGAACTCAATGAAACCAAAGAGTTCCTTACACAACAAAAAATTTCCAAATAACAAAAAGACATTAGTAAATTTGAACGAGAGAAAGTTTATCCATATATCAAGGAGGATTTCGAGATTGACACACAATCACGGTCATCAGACGAGTCCTCGACAGCTAACAGGAAAACTCGGGTTTATAGCAGTAGCTCCTCCTCTGATGGCTGGAGTACTGATGAGAGTACACCTCAATCTTACTACAACTTCCCCCAATACACCCATAACCAACCACTCTTCTGGCAACCTCCTTACCCCTTCTTTCAGCCACGCCCTATTCCACCTTTCGGGCCTTTTTTAGGCCGCGGCCCGGGCAGAGGGAGAGGCAGAAGGAGAGGAAGAGGCAGAAGAGTACACTGGGGTCGAGAGGAACCTCAGATGATAACCAGGAGCCAGAACAAGATTGCTCCACAGAGGACCTAGTGGTCAATCTGTCTCAAAGACATTTGTCTTCGGACGAATCGAAAGTCCTCAACAGAGGTCTAGGTTTTGTCCCGACTCCTTCTGAAGATCCCTTCCGCCTCCATTGTGAGTTATCTCAGTTTTTTAGAAAGGTTCGGCTACATATTTTCTTTAAAGATCGACCAGAACCCCCTGTTACTCACGATACAGGCTTAAAGAAACCTTCAACCTTCATGCCTCCAGTGAGCTCTCTCCCTTGCGAAGTCTTAGCTTTTGAAAAAGCTGTCCTGCTAGATCTTGAACAGATTACTCCCAAACGACCTTTTGTCAATCTCCCCGCCACTGAGCGAGAAGCACTCAAGACTCTATCACAGGACCCTACTATAGTCATAAAACCAGCAGATAAAGGAGGAGCAATAGTCATCATGGATTCATCTGATTATAGACAGGAATGTCTCCGCCTTCTAAGTGATAGGACCTATTATACACCCCTGAATCGAGATCCTACAAATTCATTACAACTTCAGATTAGGAGTATGGTCAACGAGGCCAAAGGGAATTCTTGGATTACTTCAAGAGAGGCAGAATTTTTGGAGAGTACTCATCCCCGCACTCCATATTTTTACTGCCTCCCTAAAATCCACAAAGGCTCTCGTCCACCCCCTGGCCGTCCAATAGTTTCTGGCATTGGTTCGGTCTTGGAACCATTATCAACTTTTTGTGATTCATTCCTTCAAACATTAGTAAAGAGTTCTAGCACCTATCTGAAAGACACCAAAGATGTCTTGAATCTCATTGAGACGATTAATTCTACTATCCAGGTTGAGGTACTGATCACGTTAGATGTAGAATCTCTATACACAAATATTCCGCAGGCCGCCACCTTAGAAGTCGTTGAGTCCGCCCTCCGTCAGCAACCATGGACTTCTCTAACTCCGGTAGACTTCGTAATGCATTGTGCATCCCTGGCAATGACACAGAATTACTTTCAATTTGAAGATGTCCTGTACCACCAAATTCGAGGGACCTCGATGGGCAGTACTTTTGCCCCGAGCCTGGCATGTCTATACATGTACCAGTTTGAAAAGAATTTAATCTTACCAGTAACGAACCCCTTCTTCAATAACATCAAATTATGGCGTTGTTACATAGATGACATTCTCATTATATGGCAAGGCGCTCTTCCCAACATTGATCTGTTTACTAGCTGGATCAACACATTGGATCCCTTTTTGAAATTTACAGCGCACATCTCCACCACACAAGTACCTTTTTTGGACCTTCTGATTCACAATGTGAATGGTAAACTAGCGACTGACACCTATCATAAAATCACCGACCGGAACAGTCTACTCAGATATGACAGCCATCATCCGAAGGCTCTACGCGATAACCTTCCTTTTGGCCAATTTCTGAGACTACGTAGGAACTATTCCTCTGTTCATTCGTTTGAAGCTCAGGCGTGTGAATTGAAAGAGAAACTCCAACATCGATGTTATCCCACTAAGATTATCAATTCATCCTATAAAAGAGCCAGAAACAATCACAGAGAGGCTCTCCTAGAATCCACCATGCGGGAGGAACAAACACGACTTACTTGTGTTTCAACATACACTCCCCTATCCAATACTGTTAAAAAACTTATTAACAAAAGGTGGCATATTCTATTGAGCGGGGGATCACAGATCGCCAGACCCCTGTTTTCACTTAAGAGATCTTCCAACATCAGGGACTTAATCATTCATACACGACCACGCAGACAGGACGTCTCCGGACACTATCCGTGCGGTTCATGGAATGTTTGTTCCCTGACCAAACGGATAGACAGTCTACAGTTGAAACACTTTGGAGTCTGGCGCCTGACAAAACACACCAATTGTAACACACGTCACTGTATATATTTGATCACATGCCCATGTGACTTACAATATGTAGGGATGACAACGAGACCAGTAAAGTTAAGAATCAATGAACACCGTAGCAACATTAGATGTGCTCGGATTACGACTAAATGAAGTTCACATTTTTTAGAAGCAAGACATGGCCCTAATGATATGTGGTGGACTGTTTTACAAGTACCTAGACATAATGAAAATTACCCTAAATATCTGTTCAGGACTGAACAGCGGTGGATTTTTCGACTTAAAACAGCTAGTGAGGGTCTCAACGATGATATTCCTTGGTGGACCCTGTCTCCATAGCCTCCGTGACTGACTCGTTTAGATATTAATTGTCCTTGGTATCATACTCATGTCCCAATATGGAGGTGGAATACATGACCCCATAATAACGTTCGGGTTGATGGCCTCTCCTATAATGTTATAGCATGCAGTTTTTGGTAGTAGTCCCTCTTTGCATTTATGGTATCACAGGGGGTCTAATAACAGGACAGTGTCCTGTAATACTAGACTGATTATATACCCCCATACTATAGGGTTACTGTATCTAGACTTCTTTTGATGATCCAGCCTCCGTTTCAAGATGGCCGCCGTTACCAAAGCTCTCTTTTTAGTCCTTCGTCGGTGTCTATTCACCTGACACCGACGTTACGCATTCAGGGCTAATTGCCTGATCTACACTTCACTTTAAAACGCCTCCCGAGCGTGCGTTGCCTTTGTTGTGAGGCACGCGACCTCGGGTAGGCAATAAGCAGACCACCAACAGAGTTTAAGTAAGTGAGCGTTTTGTATGCTGGGCGCATTTTTACAGCTTGATCGAATTTTAAGACTGTTACCGAACGATCGGCTAGCGCGTGTTCAGTCATCCTGAATGAGTGCGTAGTCCCCGGCAACATTTTGACTAGGCTGAACTTCAGCATTAACCTTTTACCAAGCGTCTGCTGCCAGTGTCTTCTGCCTCATTCAAATAATGGGCCACATACTTATATGATTAGGAGCTGGGTGGTCACTTTCATGTTTGTTGGTTACCTAGATGTAGACTCACAGACCCTGGGCAGACTTTATACTCTGTGTTTCTTGTGCACTATGAGAGCGTGTAGACAAACAATTATAGAGGCACTACTATATTTTTTTAGACATGGAATTTTCTCATATTGATTAATTCAAATGTGATAACCCAGTGCAAACATTATTCTAATCAACTGCTTATGTTTCAGTTTTACTTGATTATATACTTTATTACAATTTTTCATATTTAGTGAACTCACCTTGGTTATGAGGTTTTACGCGTCCCTATGATGCCCTGTCTTTACATGGGATGGTAAGCCTTCTATTATGTTTACCTTTTTCTCCTCATTTTTTCTTTGGGACCTGATGCCTATCACACTCACTACTCTCCAGCAAGACACCAATCAATGTCTTCCTGCTGTACTTTGTCTTACATATGTGTTTTGTCTCTTATGCAGGGCGACCTACAATTAGACTGACTGTGATGACTGGTCCACAGACTGTAAGTGACCTCCCAGCATTTACGGTTTTTGTTTTTGTTTTTTGTATATTAAGGAGAAGTTACAACTAAACGGTCCTGATGAAGCGCCAGTGGATCAATCCCTGACCGAGTAGGCGCGAAACATGTCGACCCAGTGTTAGGAGTGAAGACTCTTTCCTCCTTCCCTTTTTTAGGAGTATAGGAGACATTATTCCCTTGATACTCCTACTTGTTTTTAATCTTGGCCTGACCCTTACTATAAACATTAAATCTAGTCATTAGGTGTTCAGAGCCAATTTTATATACCCTTCACTCTCCTTTCCTCCTCTGTCAGCACGTCCTGCGGACCTAATTTGATCTGCAGAATCATTTTCCGGTTGAAGAGCCACCACCTCTTGTGTGGTGGCCCGTCAGACGTTGCAGTGCTGGTCTGGCGGGGAGTTAGCCCGATGATGATGCCTAGCATCCTATTGTGATGCTTGAGGGCACTCCTACAATACCTTCTTTCAGTCTTCTTTTCGTCCTCATTGACAATATTCTTGCTTTGGAACAGTGTACACATTTTTTATTATAAACAATCCAATACATACATTACTGATAATGAAGCTTTCACAGAATGGCAACTGATTATAAAAGAATTTTTTTTATAAAATTCAAGAACTGCAACTACTGCTAAAATGAAGAAAAATTAATAATAAAATAGAGCCTGTTTATCTAGGTAAAAGGACAGAGGCCTGCAAGGAAAAGCTCAGATAATCTCCTATACCCAAGCAAACTAAAATAGATCCCCGACACCCTCCCCCTATTGCCGAAACAAGGGTTTGAAATCCAAAGTCTAAAAATGCTTTAAACTAAAAATCTAAGATCAAATTTATAAACATACATAAGAGATATTGGTGGTCATTTTGATATTGGCTGTAAAAACCGCCTACTGCCGCGGTGATGGCCGCCAAAATACCGCCACCGCGGCTACCATCCGTCTGCCATAATATGAGCACTGACGGACGTCCGCCACAAGAAGGGCGGAAATCCTGCAGAGTTCATGGTGCTGGAGGGTGGTAAGGTGGCGCTGCTACCACCAGCACCGCCACAGCAGTAGAACGCCGCCAGCCGTATTATGACAATTCATACTGCCAGGTGGTATTATGCTGGTGGGGCGATGCTGGCGGTAGCAGCGCCCCTTCCCGTCCCCTGCTGGAAGACTGCCTCAATCAAGGTAAGTGGGCTTCTGACAGGGGAAGAGAGTGGGAGGATGGGGGGTATTGTGTGTGTGTGTTTCTGAGTGTGTGTGTGCATGTGTGAATGCATCTGTGTGTATTGTGTTTGCGTGGTTGTATGCGTGTGAGTGAATGCATGTAAGAATGTCTACATGTCAGTGTGATTGTGTGTAAGAATGTGTGCAAGCATGTCTGAAAGTATGCGTGTGTGAATGCATGTATGCCAGTGTGAGTGATTGGGTGTATGTGTGGTGCATGTCTGTGGGTGCATGTATGGGGATGGGGGTGTGTGTTTAGATCAGGGGGTGGGGTGTGTGCATTTGGATCGGGGTGGAGGGTGTATTTGAATGTCTGGGCTAGGAGGTTAGTGTGTGTATGGGGTTAGGGAGCTTTGGATTGAGGTGGGTCATGGGCATCTGGTATGTGTTGACGGGGTGGGGGAGCTGCCTACTGGTGACAGGGAAGGAGTTCCCTGTCATCGGTAGGGTCTACCGCCATGGTTTTTGTGCCGTTTCTAACACCACGAAAACCATGGTGGTAGGCAGGCTCATAATGCCGCCAGTGGTACTGTGCACGCATTGACATCTCCGGCCAAGCGGATGATACCACCATGGCAGTATGGATGGAGAAGTGGTGGGTTGGCTGTAGCCAACCCGCCATTCTCATAATGTGGTGGTATTTACTGCAGGCCTGTTGGTGGTACTACCGCCACATTAACACTCACCGCCGGAGTCATAATGACCCCCATAATGTCAATAGTGACATGAAAACAGACCGACAGACAGGCTGAATTGAAAGGCAATTTGGTGTCACACTTTAGACTTTACAAAAAAGCCAATGGTCAAATTACCAATAATAATGATCAAGCAAAAAGGTCTCTGATGTCATCAATCGAGATGGAGACCAGAAAGGACTCCACTTCAGCAGGCGATAGATCAATCAGAGAATTAGCATAGAGATCCATGGAGCAGAAGTATGCAGGGACCTCAAATGCAGTATGACCTGCGGAGGCGGCACCGTCCATTGTACCAGATGTCGACCGAGCCAGGAAATTCACGAGCTGTGGCTCATAAGATGTCTCGCAAATCCACTTCAGTCTCAAGGGCATGTCTGTGAATGAACACTCTTAAAAAAAATAACAGATCCTTGTCTACAGGAGTCACAGGCTGCACTGCAAGACACACTATTGATGCACATTTGTAGGTGCGCCAAATACAGTGGAATACCAGCTGCACCAGGTTAGGACTGATCTGAATGTTAATGACCAATCATGCTCTTCCAGCAGAGAGGCACTGAAGTACTGCATCATGTGATCACAACATTGCCGGGTTGGTGGTAGCTCCCTCACTCTGCTTGCCTGAAGTAGGGCAGCCACTGCACAGCAAAAATAGTAGCAGCAATATACTGACAATCAACGCCAAAGTAAGTGGGAATCTGCCAAAGACACTCGATAAAAGTGAGTGTGTGGCTGAAGGTATGACTCCAAACACGGTCTGGAAGGTGTTGGCAAACCCAGAACTGACAGACTTAAAAATATGCACAAAGACTTCAGTGCTAGAGGCATTGAAAATTCTGCTGACAAATTCTCCAGAGTGGATGGGGAAATTGGTATTTAATAGGGACTGTATCTCAGCTGATGACCTTGCTATTTGGAGGTCATGTATCTCTCTGGCTGATGTCAGGGACACTTGTTTTTTAAACAATAGCACCTTAAGTCTGTTCAGATTGTCAAAATTTACATTAGAAGTAGCAATGTGGGGTACAAGTCTGCTACTCTTATCTCTTGTGTGTGGGGCAGGGGGAATAAAACATGGCCAAAAGTTACCATTTGAGAAACCGAAATCACATGAGAAATTCCAGGCTTCATACCGCAGCTGCTTTCATCGTTCACAACCAAATAACTTCCATTTGAAAGTATCTGAAATATTGGACTAAGGGACGGGAGTACCCATCAGAAGGCATGGCAAGTTTGCGACCTCTTAACAGTAGTCTCACATTCGCTTCCACTAAGAAAGACCTCTGTTTCGCTGTTCAGACATTTGAAGTCAAAAGACAACATCCACACTTTGGGTATATAACTGTTTTCTAGCCGCTCATATCTCCCCTCAGCAAAATGTTTCAAACAGTTTGTGAAGTGAAAGGTGGAAATGGGCAGAGATATGACTCCGTGTATTAGCCATTCTGCCACAGAAAAAGGCAACTTTTCTAAACTCTCAATGTTAGGCATGAAGTAACTAGCTTCTTTTTTTTTAGCCATTTTAGCCATTATCTGTTGTTGCCTGGATATATTAATAGTGGCAAATAATTTGCTACCATTTATATGTTTCCAGGGCATGCAACCATTTTTCAAAGCTTCCAAAGTCCAACCTAGCTGCATGATAAAACACAGATAACTGCTTATTTTGTAAAAAGGACATCGTTCTGAATGATGTCAATTGCAGACAACACAATTTTATTTAAAGTATAAATTCTGTTGGACAAACTGCTCATGCCATTATTAACAACAGCTTACATCTTTTCCATGTTTTCCTTATCTATCTGCCTTTAACATGCATCAACTTCCATTTGAGAAATCTTGGTCATCCCTGGCAATCGAATTATTGGATGCCCACAATTCCTGTGGTATCATTGTAAATTTCCATTCAACACAGTGATAGCATAAAAACATTCAAGTATTATCCAAGATCTGTAAGTCTAACTGAACATTCTAGAATGTTATTGAAGATGCTTAATGTCAGGTATCCCCAACGTGCCTCCTGCGTTATCTGTCAGCATCCCCAGGGATTAGGGTTAAATCATATCTCTGTTCTTAGTTAAACCTTCATGTTTCTAAGTAAACATAATGTGCTCTGTTCCACTATTGGTTTTATCAATGCCTGTTTTACCAATGCTTGTTTGCTAATGTGAGCAGGTGTAGACATGTGCTTCTAATTGGGTGTGGTGTAGACATGTGCTTCTAATTGGGTGTGGTGACTCATCCTCATGTGGAAACCCAACTGCTTTCCTGATTGGCTATAAATAGCAGAGTAAAGCATGCCTCCCTGCTTGGCTTTGTTTTGCTTCCTGATTGGCAGTCCAGCCCCTGCTGTCATCCTCGTATTCAGGACTTTTGAGGCAATTCTTTTCTTCGTTCCTGTACCAGCTGACACCAGGCATTCCTCCAGCACTCTGGAAAAGACTGCAGCTAAGTGACTAGTATTCTCCAGGGAGTTTGTTCTTTGAGCCCCACGCTTTCCTAGAACAGCTGGTGTGTTTCAGACCTCGTATTTTGGCAGAGTGCTTATCTTGAAGAGACAAATGCATTTCTGAACATAGTTACTTGCCTAAATGTGCTTCAGGAAATCTGCTTGAGCTCGAATACCACAAAATGTGACAGTGCAATTTAAAAGAGCATTTACATGACTTTTCTTTCTCTAATAGCATGACTCTTGGATTTAAATTGTGTCATTCATGCCTGTGTTTCAGGTTTGAGGAATTTGCTTTTGAACGGTTTTTCACACACACAGTGAAACCAGACTAAACTGTGCCACCCTAACTGTTTAAACCCAGAGTGGAATTTTGTATTTCTTGGATTGTTTTTGTTCCTTTTAGTGTAACCCTATGCATGCAGGAAAGATATACATGATATAATTAATGCCCTTGTTTGTCTTTCTTGTTCATGATAAGTGCAACCACAGTTCTAATTGCAGTGTGCAACAGTAAATCTCTGTGAAGCCAGCCCTAGTGTCGGAGTACTTATTGTTATGGTACTCAGTTTGGGTTTTTGGTAATGCAGTGTTAGTAATTGTGCCAACAGTTATTATTATCCAAGTGCTGGAGCATCCCATTGTTCTTCTACCGCTCCTGTGCCCTTATCATAAAGAGAGATTCAGATTCAAGGAAGTTGAATGCACTAACTCTACTATCACTCTGTCAACAACGACCTGCCCCCTGAAGATACAGGGTGCCTGGCTGGAACGGCAAGACGTGGCAGTGTTTTGTCTCTTTCTCTTCCACTCCCCTTTTCCTTTTGGGACACCTGCTGGGGTTTCTGTGTCCACCAGGAAGTGCCGAGAGGTGTTCCAGGAGGTCAGGGGGCATATCATCGCCCCTGCAGACATCCTGCTTTTCAGGTGCGTGGCCTCGTCTCAACACTTAAATTCTGCCCGACACACAATATACTCTTGTTAAATGGCAATTACTATCTTCAAACCTAATGAAAAGCTATGGGTACCTCTTTTGCCCCCACATATGAGACTTTAACAATGAGGTAGTGGGAGGTAGAAATAATTTGGACAGGACAGAATTTTGAAATAGTAGAACTGCTAAATCATCCCAAAATGGGAAGGTAACAGAGATAATTTGGAAAGTTTAATCAAATCTTTGAAAACAAACAACCAGAATCCAAAATTTACGTATGAGATCAGTGCAAGCAAAAATTATTTGGATATTGAAATACAGATTAAAAATAACAATATGTTCAAGGATTTGTAGGAAGACCACAAGCTGTGATAGTATACTACATTCTAATAGCAGACACACAATAGCCTTAAAATGTGCCATATGGTGATTTCTAAGAGCTAAACAAAATTGTTCTGAACTGAAGGATTTTGAAGATCAAGCTCAAGAAATGTTTACAGAATTAATACAAAGAGGATTTCCAACCACTATTTTAAATGATGCATTACAGAAAATGTGCCATAAGAATAGAGACAATCTCTTGGTACCATATGAAGGAGTTGTTGATACAACTGGAAAATCTTGAAAATGAATGATTCATTTAAGCCTAACATACGGGAACAACCAGAAGTAGCATATAGGAAAGTATAGGAAAGAGCTGGTAACACTCAGCTTTATGTCAAATACGAAAACAAATACATCTAATTGGCCCAAAGGTAGACAAAATGGATTCTGGGAATGTCCCAGATGCAAAGCATGTGAGTAAGGCCAAAACTCGATGATGTTTGAACTTCGTGACGGACAGAGGAAAATAAAGGTATGGGTAACTTGTGAAACTACATGGGGTGTACATCTTAGAATGTGGTTGTGGTAATAAATATGTTGGAAGTACTGTGAATAGGTTGAAACAGAGAATCGTACAACATCTGTGTGCCAAAACCTATTTAGGACACACATGATGGAAGTACAACTGGCCTGAAATACTATGGGATCCAACATATTTGCAAGACACCCAGGGGAGGTGATTTGGAATTAACTTTAAAAATATACTAGTCGAAACTGATCATCCAAACACGAACTGAAATCCTTGGGGACTAAATACAGATGCAGAGTGTTGGAAAAGGCCTTTAGTGCAGGGTCACCCCCAAAACTTTTGCCTTCCTCCTCCTCTTTTTCTGACCTCATTTCTGCTGGATTTAGGACTCTGCGCACTTTACCACTGCTAATCAGTGCTAAAGTGCATATGCTCGCTCCCTAAAACATGGTAACATTGTCTCATACCTAATTGGCATATTTAATTAACTGTAAGTCCCTAATAAAGTGCACTTCATGTGCCCAGGGCCTGTAAATTAAATGCTACTAGTGGGCCTGCAAAAACAACAGATGATGTACGGAATGCAGAGCAAATTAAGCATTCACCCCTAGTTGCAGATCTGGGTTAAATCCATCAGTTTTTTTGCTTGTCATGCCATTCCATTTTAGACCCAGACATCTGCAAATCAGTCTTGACCCTACTAGTGGGCCTGCAGCACTGGTTGTGCTAAGTAGCTAAGTACTAAGTAGCCCCTTAACCATGTATCAGGCCTGCCATTGCCAGACCTATGTGTGCATTTTCACTGCCACTTCGACTTGGCATTTAAAAGTATTTGCCAAGACTTAAACTCCCCTTTTTCTACATACAAGTCACCCCTAAGGTAGGCCCAAGGTAACCTATAGGGCAGGGTGCTATGTAGGTAAAAGGCAAGACATATACCTGTGTGTTTTATACGTCCTGGTAGGGGAACACTCCTAAATTCGTTTTCCACTACTGTTAGGCATGCTCCTTTCATAGGATAGCATTATGGCTACCCTTCCTCATATTCTGTTTGAGTGTTAGATTCTGATCTGAAAAGGGTAACCAGGTCATATTTAGTATGGCCAAAATGGTAATAGAAAATCCTGTTTATTGGTGAAGTTGGATTAATATTACTATTCTAGAATTGCCACTTTTAGAAAGTGAGCATTTCTCTACACTTAAAATCCTTCTTTGCCTTACAGTCTGTTTCCAATCCACGTCTGGGCTGGGCTGGTTGACAGCTTCCTTGTGCATTTCACCTAGACAACCACAAACACAGGATGCTCAGGCACACCTGCACACATCTGCATACTGAATAGGTCTTCCTGGGCTGGAAGAGTAGGGGGCCTGACACTTACATTTCAAAGGACAGTGGCCTGCCCTCACGCACATGACTGCAACACCCCTACTGGGACCCTGGCCGACAGGATTGTACTGAAAGGGGACCTTGTGCACTTCAAAACCACTCTTTGAAGTACCACCCACTTCAATGGCACTTTTGGCTATGCAAACTGGATCCCTGACCCTACCAACTCAGACACTTCTTGGGACAGACACTCTGCACCAGAACCTACAACCTGCCAAGAGAAGCTGCCTGGCTGCCCAAAGGACTCACCTAGACTGCTTTGCTGTAAAGGACTGCTGCCTTGCTATTGCCCTGCTACCTTGCTGGCCTCTGGCTCTGCTGAGAAGTGCTGTCCAAGGGCTCAGATTGAGCTTGCCTCCTGTTCCTGAAGTATCAGGGCCAAAAGGACTTCATCTCTGTAAAGAAACTCCTTCTGCAGAGAAATTCGACGCACAGCCTGCCTGAATCTATGCACAGCCTGTCCAGCTGTAAGAAAATCACTGCATCGCCGAACTGGAACAACGCAGCCCGACTCCCCGAGGGAAGATTGACGCAGCAACAGAGTTGCGACAAGAACTTCGACGCACAGCCCACCAGATCGATGCATTGCTGAGCTGGAACGGCGCAGCCTGTCTTTCTGTGAGAGGAATTGAGGCAGCACCAGCCGTGTGACAGAAGCTCCGCCCCATTACCCACCAGATCGACGTAACAATTGTGACTTCATCCCGCATGCTAAGGATTTCCACACATTGTCCCTGGGTGTCAAAAGACCCCGCATCGCAAAGAGGATTCAATCCTGCATGCTAGAATTGGATGCAAAGTCCTTGCCGCATGGAAAAGAATCAACGCATCGTCTGTGTGTGCTTCGAAGTACGACGCACACCTACCTTTTTCTTTGCATCTCCTCCTCTGTGGTCTTCATGCTTGTAATTTTGACGCAAACCAGGTACTTTTTGCTTGCAAGCAACAATTGTTGCTTTTAAGAACTAAAGACTCTTCTTATCATTACAAAAAGTAATATTTCAACTTGTGATTATCAAATCTCGATCATTTTGACCTTAATTTAATCAGATAAATATGTTATATTTTTCTAAGCCTGTGTGGTGTCTTTTTGGGGTGTTCTCTCTGTGTTATTGCATGATTTATTGCACAAATAGTTAATACATTGCCTTCTATGTTAAGCCAGACTGCTCAGTACCAAGCTACCAGAGAGTGGACACAGGATAATTTGGATTATGTGTGACTTACCCTGACTAGGATTGTGATCCCTATTTGGACACAGGTGTATATCTCTGCCAACTAGAGAGCCTATTGCTAACAAAAGGGCTTCGTGTGCACCTATGAAAGATTCTGTGAAATACAGATTCATAAGATATATAAGAACTTTGAATATTGTTTTTATCATTGGGAATGTGCAATTTAATTCAAAATAGTTTTATTCATTTCATGTAGGATATAAATTTGATTATTATATCCACATTTAGAAGATAGAATGCCATTTCAAAAGATGCAATATATGGGTATGATGTGTTATGTATTTTGTATTTCAAAAGATATAGGTGGTCATTATGACCTTGGCGGTGACTGTTAAAGTGGTGGTAATAACTCCAACAGGCTGGCTTTGATAACTCCCATAGACAGGCAATGTACCACACCATCCGCCAGGGCATTAACACCATGCACCACGGTGATAGCCATCAACAGCCAGACAGAAGACAAGATACTGTCCACCATATCATGAAACTGCAAACCTCCATGATTTCCGGGGTGGTACCAATGCCTGGCGGAAACACATCACAGAAGACCAAAGACTCACCAACAGAGAGACAGAGAAGATGAACGCCGCCATGGAACCGGAACTTCAAGTCTTCCCAATGCTCTTCTACGCCATGCTCCACCTGGAACACCAATGCCGATGAAGACGACAACGTTGAGTACAGCCACCTAGCACACAAGGGAGGAGGGAGGAAAAGGAGAGTGACACACACATGCACCACACACACCAGACACACACCTACCATACACACAACCAGCTGCAGACATAAATCAATGGCACAGGACACACAGCATAATAATACAAGGACTACAGGTCGGCAGTACTGAAATTGTAATTGCATGGCAACAGCCACTATATGAGCCAATTTTAGAACAAAGATACATGAACAATTGTCCAGAAAGGGCCAATGCCCAGTCCAAAGTACATAAGGCCCACATGGCCACAGGGCATAGCCCAAGCCCCAACTTGATACTGACTAACTTTGCACAAAACCGTGCAGGGGCAACATCTCAGAAGTGGACAGGGGAAGTGGGGTGGGGGGCACCTTAGGTGAAGTTGGTGCCTTACATACCTTCTGCTGGAGGTGAGGGCTGCATTGTCTCTGCTGGGGAAGGTGTCTCCTTGGCAGCCTCTGCTGGAGGTGAGGGCTGCATTGCCTCTGCTGGGGGAGTTGTCTCCTGGGCAGCCTCACCTGGAGGTGAGGTCTGCTGTGTCTCAGCTGGAGGTGACGGCTTCTTGCCCTTCATTGGTGATTAAGTGGGAACCATTACTGTCATTGGTGGTTGAGTGGGAACCTTTTCTGTCATTGGTGGTTGAGGGGACCTGCTGCTGTCATTGATGGTTGAATGGGAACCTTACCCCTCCTGGCTGGTGGAGTGGGATCCTTCCCTTTCCTGGCTAGTGTAGTGGGATCCTTCCCTTTCCTGGCTGCTGTAGTGGGATCCTTCCCTTCCCTGGCTGGTGGAGTGGGATCCTCACTGTCTTGCCTCCACGACTAGGAGGTGCCTCCACTGTCCCCGTGAACTGTTTGGCTGAGGTGCTGGGCTGGGTCGTTGGGACCCTGCTCTTACGGGCGGTACTGGGGGGAGATGGAGGGGGAGGAAAGAGGTCAAGTTGGGCAAGGAAAATCTTCTTAGGGACAGTGGGGCAGGATGAGGGAGGAGGGACGGGAGTGGAGGTTGAGGGAGTGGTAGTTGGAGTAGTACGCCTGCTGGACTTGGGTGCAGGTGCATGGGCAGTGTGCTGATGTGAGGTGGATGGCTGTTGGATGCCTGAGTGTCTGTGTTTGTGTCCTTTGGGAGGGGACAGGCACAGTGGGAGAGGACACAGGGGATGTGTGCATGGATGTGGGGGTGGTGACTGTCAGTGAGGTGTGTGCTCTGATAGGTGTGCTGGTGATGGTGGTAGTGGATGAGGATGTAGTGCATGCAGGTATGAGTGTAGATGCAACTGGAAGGAAGGTGGAGGAAGAGGAGGATGGGGACACAGTAGAGACAGTGGATGTTGGTATGTCTGCATCTGGATGGTGTTTGTGTGAGTGCCTGTGGGATGATGTGTGGTGCTTGTGTTTGCGTGTGCCACTCTTTTGTGTTGTCCTGTGTGCATGCTCATCTGCCTGTGTACTTGGGATAGGTTGGGGTTGAGGGGAATGGGACTGGGTAGAGGAAGTTGGAGGGGGAGGATGGAAACAGGGACAATGGCTGCCATCAGAGAGGAGGCCAGAGCCTGGATTGATTGCCGTTGGGCCGCCAATCCAGTGTAAATGCCCTCCAGAAATGCATTGGTCTGTTGCATTTGGGCTGCCAGCGCCTGGATGGCATTCACAATGGTTGAGTGCCCAACAGAGATGGATCGCAGGGGGTCAATAGCCTCCTCACTCAGGGCAGCAGGGATAGCTGGTGCAAGGCCTGAGGTGCCTGGGTGAAGGAGAAGCAAAACCCTCCTAAGTGAGTGGGCACGGGCAACTCGCCGAGGGGCTACTGTGAGGGCAGTGCTGGTACGGGGTGGTGGCTATACCTGCAGCTGGGGTGGTCACAGAGGTGGCCGCTATTACCAGAGAGCTTCCATCAGAGGAGGAATCAGTCTGTTTTGTCACCTCCTGGTGCTCCCCTCGCCCTCAGTTCGACTGGTTCCCTCGGCGATGGTGGACTCTGTCTCCTGGGTTCTGTGGGATGCAGCTCCTTGTGTCTCCTGTGCCCCTGCTCCTCTGCCAGATGATGCTAATGCACACATGGACAGGATGACAGAAGGAGAAAGGGGGAAGGAGAGAAAAGGAGCACTGGGTCAATTACAGCACCAACACCACACTTGGCATACACAGCACCGTCACACACAGGGATCAGGCTTAAGCACTATGCATTGCAATGGCATTGATTTGGATAGATGCCACAGCAAGATAAGGTCCAAACTCTGCCAACTGCACCCCTTCTGGGTCCCACAAAGCCCTGACTGACATGGAATGCAAACAAGCTAGGTTACCTGCATTTGCCATACACCCATCACCCTTGAGTTGGATCACGCTGCAATGTCTGTACTAGCATTAAGGGGAACCCACTAACTCACACCCACTACTTGGATCCCATGCCACCTACCAATTATTGTAGTAATGCCCACTGTACTCGCCCCCTTGTGGTTGCTGTGATGCCCTCAAGCGCCCATCCAGCTCTGGGTAGGCCACTGCCTGTATGGGGGCCATCAGGTGGGTCAGGTTCTGACAGGCACCCCTTCCTCATTGGGAGGCCATCCCCAGCTGGGCCTCCGCGGTCTACTGTGCCCAGCGTCTCATACACCGTTTTCTGCAGCGTGTGCTCCACCTGCTGTAGACCCCCAGGGTCCACATGTCCTTGGCGATGGCACGCCACAATCTCTTCTTTTGATGGGCGCTGACCTGCAGAGGTAATACAGACAGGAGGACAGCATTACACATACAATCCAGCCTTTCACACATATGGCCCACAAATCCCGTTTCCAAATCCATTGGCACACACATCACCCGGCGCACACCAAGAACACTACCACCAGACATCGCCCCCAACAAACAACATGATTTCTGCACACAACCCTCCATGCAACCCTCCCACATGCACCGTGCCTAAGGTGTACTCACCTGTTGGTCTGGGGGCCCATTAAGCTGTCCATACTGTTGAAGGACCCCATCCAATCAGCACTCCAACTCCATCGAAGTGAAGGCAGGGGCCCTTTTCCCGGTCACATGGGCAATGGCAGGTTACAGACACAGATCACAGCAGCACACACAGTGTAGGTGTTGTCCTTTGGAAATTCAGGAACCAAGTGAGGTTATAGACAGAAAATGGCGGTCACGTTGATGGCGGGGTACCCCGTCACCGCTGCCGCTGATCCCCATTGGCCACTGTACTCCATAGAGCCCCATATTAGCCAATGAGGAATTGCACGGCCGTGCAAGACAGCCTTCCGCCATGAAGCCCAATGTCGGTGGAGTTACTTCACTTCCACCTGTCCCTAGATACAGGACAGGTGGTCGCCATTCCATGGTGGTGGACTACATTCAGATCTTCCATAACTGCGTCATTGCCGAAAATGTCCCATCACATTAATGCTGTATGCACACTGAGGTGGGGTTCGATTGTTCAAATTGTGACAGCCTACTCACTCTTGTGTCCCTTAGATAACTACCACTGCAGATGAATAGGAGGAGGAGACAACCCCCATGTACAGACCCCTTGTGGACGTGGCTACACTTGAGAACAGACACATAATACTCACTTATAGACTGGACAGGGCCACAATCACAGAGCTATGTGCCCAATTTGAGGCTGACCTGATATCAGCTATCCGTTATCTCACTGGGATCCACCCTCTTGTGCAGCTTCTATCAGTGCTCCATTTCCAGGCAACTGGTTCTTTCCAAGTGACAGTGGGCTTGACAGCAGGAATGCCCGAGCCATTGTTCTCAATCGTGCTGAGAAGAGTATTGTCTGCCTTGGTGAAACACATGTGCAGCTACATTTCTTTCCCCCAGATGGAAGATTTGCCCACTGTGATAGCGGGATTCTATACAATGGAAAGAACTCTGCATCCTCCAGCACGCTGTGGGACATTTTCTGACCAAAGGAGAAGTTCCTGACGCCTTCTGTTGTTGCAGAATCTTCAGCTTCTTCCACCCAGAGGCAGCCCTTTTGCACTTTCATCCAGGGTTTAGTGGGCTCCTGCTCCCCCTGGACACTTGCGTGACTCTTGGACTTGGTCCCCTTCCTTTGTAGGAACTCAGGTCCAGGATTCCGTCTTCAGTGCTTTTGTAGCCAGTTGTTGTCTTTGCAGAATCCTCTATCTCGACTTTACTGTCTTTCTGGGGTAGTAGGGTAACTTTACTCCTACTTTTCAGGGTGTTGGAGTGGGGTATCTTGGACACCCTTAGTGTTTTCTTACACTCCCAGTGACCCTCTACACACTACACTAGGCCTGGGGTCCATTTGTGGTTCGCATTCCACTTTTGGAGTATATGGTTTGTGTTGCCCCTAGGCCTATTGTCTCCTATTGTCTCCTACTGCATTCTATTGTGTTAGACAGTGTTTGCACTACTTTTCTAAGTGTTTTACTTACCTGATTTTGGTTTGTGTGTATATTTTGTGTATTTTACTTACCTCCTAAGGGAGTATATCCTCTGAGATACTTTTGGCATATTGTCACTAAAATAAAGTACCTTTATTTTTAGTAACTCTGAGTATTGTGTTTCTTAATATGTAGTGCTATATGATATAAGTGGTATAGTAGGAGCTTTGCATGTCTCTTAGTTCAGCCTAAGTGGCTCAGCTATAGCTACCTCTATCAGCCTAAACTGCTAGAACTCTACTAATCTACCAATAAGGGATAACTGGATCTGGCACAAGGTATAAGTACCATCAGGTACCCACTATGAGCCAGGCCAGCCTCCTACATTCAGGAATCAGAAGAGTTTCCACTCACTCAATGTGCAAATGGTGTGCCTGGTGGACCAGTACATCTCCCACGTCACTGCAAAGTATCCTGGGTAGGTGCATGATGCCTTTGTTCTGAGGAATAGCAGCATCCAATTGTGATGGCCCAACTACAGAGGCACAGGGTGCAGCTAATAGGTGAGCCAGAGTCCCCACCCACTGTATATTAGTGTATGCCTTCAAGTGTTATCCCCATAGCATTATGTAAGGCTAATTTTTGTACCTCAATACTTGCAGGTGATTCTAGCTACCCAAACCTATTGTGGCTCCTGACCCCTGTGAGGAATGTCAGGGCAGGGGCTGAGAAACATTATAATGATGCACATGGGCGAACCAGGAGAATAATCGAGAGGACCTTCGGCCTCCTGAAGGCCAGGTTCAGATGCCTGCATCTGACAGGTGGATCCCTCTGCTACTCACCCGAGAAGGTCTGCCAGATAGTAGTGGCATGCTGCATGTTGCGCAAACTGTCCCTCAGACGACTGTGCCTTTTCTGCAGGAGGAGGAGACTGGAGATGACCCTCTGGCAGCAGTGGACCCTGAGGGCAGTGAGGATGAGGAGGCAGAGGATGAGGATGTAGACAACAGAACATCAGTTATACGTCAATTCTTCCAATAACACACAGGTGAGACAGTGGAACTGACCATTCCTCTGACTATTGATTTATCTGTGTGGCTGTAGCTTGAAGACATTCACTTCCTTTGCATCTCAACTTACTGTCACCTATGGCTTGTCATTGTACAGATTTTGGTGATATGACAACAGTGTCCTGATGTGTTTACTACAGACAGCAACAGGTCATTATTTGTATGCTATCACAGTGTTCAGATCATTTGCACTAGATGTGACTGTTCCCATAAATGCACATTTTCACCACATAAAACATTGTCACTCAAGTTGTGTTCAAGGGTGTTTATGTTAGTGCAAATAATTGACTGAAAAGTGCAATGGAATGGGGTGATGGTAGAGGAAAGTCCAAGGAATTGTTCCAGTCTGATTGTAGCAAAGGTCCAGTGTCCAAGGGGCCATAGGAAGGGGAGCAAAGGCAGTTCAAAGTGGACAAGGTGACTGGGTGGGACACAAGGGGGACAATCAGAAGAGTGTCATTTCCTGGTGGTGGTCTTGGTCTTGGCAAGTGTCTCTGGCTTCTGTCTGGGTCACAGGGAACATTTGAGGGGTGGTTCACCTTCTGCAGGGGAGGGGTGCTGGTGGCCTGTGAGTCCTGTGGCAGGGCCTCCTGCCCACTAGCAGCAGCAGATGTGGAGGGCTGGTCAATAGACTGGCTAGTGGTAGGGGCCCGCTGGTGTGCTGTCGATTCCCTCATGATGGCCTTGTCTGCCAGCACCCCTGCTATGGGAACCATGGGGGTGTTGAGAGCCTGCAAGTCCTGCCTGATCTCCTGATTGTGTTCTTCCTGCAGCCGCTTGTTCTCCTGCATATGTGCAAGGATCTGTCCCATCGTGTCCTGGGATTGTTAGTAGGCCCAATGATCTTGGTGAGTGCCTCCTGGAGAGTCGGTTCCCTGGGCCTGTCCTCCCCCGGCACACAGCGGTCCTCCCAGTATCGCTGTTGACCTGTGCCTGTATCCCGTGAACAGTGTGCCCACTGCCCTGACCCCAGGTCCCTGATTGTCTTGGGGGTAAGGTGTGGACTGGGGTCCCTGTACAGGTGGGCACAGTGCTGATAGACGTGTCCTGGGGACAGAGGTGTAGGGATGCTAGGTGGGTGCTGTGGTGTTGGATACTGATGGGGAGGCTCTGTGGTTGACTGAGAGTGGGCTGGGGTGAACGACTGACCAGTGGTTCCTGATGGGCCAGGTAGTTCATCCAGATCCAAAAGTCCAGAGTTACTGTCATCACTGGGGGTATCTTCTTTTAGGGGACTAGTTTGTCTTGGCACCTCCTCTCCGCCCACATTGGTTGGGGCACCTGTGAGCATGTAAGTGATGTATTATGCTTCATGTCTGTGACATATTGTACATTTCTAGCTTCCCCTCTATTGTTGCTGTTGCCCTGCCACCTTTGTTTGTGTGTGGTGATGTATTGTGGGATTGTTAGTTCCCCTATGCAGTGCATGCTTTTGTGATGGGTGTCCATGCAGGGCTGGAAGGGCTGTCCATGCATTGGTATAGCATGCAGGGCTTGGCATTGGGGGAAGTCATATGTGTAGGTGCAGTGTGTGGGATGGAGTGGAGTGATGGGAGTGAGGGTGAGATGGCATGCAGGTATGAGGGGTGATAAGTAGTAAATGTTGACTCACCAGTGTCCAGTCCTCCGGCAACTCCAGTGAGTCCCTCAGGATGCAGGATTGCCAAGACTTGATCCTCCCATGCTGTGAGCTGTGGGGGAGAAGGTGGGGATCCACCGCCAGTCCTCTGGATGGCGAGCAGGTGCCTTGCTGCCACGGAACGTACCTTCCCCTGTAGGTCGTACCACCTCTTCCTCATGTCATCCCATGTTCTTGGATGTTGTCCCACGGCGTTCATCCTGTCCACCATTCTCTGCCATAGCTCCAGCTTCCTGGCAATGGATATTTGCTGAACCTGTGCTCCAAACAGCTGTGGCTCTACCGTGGCTATTTCCTCCACCATCTCCGCAACTCCTCATCTGTGAAACGGGGGTGCCTTTGTGGGGACATGGGTGTTGTGTGGTGTCTATAGGTGTGTGGGTGTTGGGTTCTGTGGTTGGGTGTGTGAAGTCGGGTGTGTGAGGGATGTATGGGTGGATGTTGTTTGTGTCTCTAGTTGTCGCAGTGGTCTTGGTGTCAGTCTGGTGACAATAATTTGTATTCATAAAGGATTGTGGGTAATGTGGGTGGGTGTTTTATAGTCCTGTGGGTGTGTGGGTGTGGTGTGTGTATTAGTGTCAGGTGTGTGTTTTTGGTATTGGCCAATGTTGTGTAGTTTAGTATTTGGGTGTCCCTTTTGAGCGCGCCGATGTGTACCGCCAATGGTTTACCGCCATTGAATGTTTGCTGTGGTGATTCGTGGGTCATGATGTGGTGGGCGTTGTTTTGTTGGCATAATGGTATGTGTGTTTGTACCGCCACTTTAGCACTGACCTTTTGGCTGGCGGATTTGTGTATGTGGCAGTGTTCTGTCACATTGGTGTGTGTGTGTCATAGTTTGGCGAATGAATGTTCACCTCCGCGGCCGTATGTTGGTGGCCGTCACACGGCGGTAAGCAGAATTTACCGCCAATGTCATGATGAGGGCCATAGTTTACATTTGCAATTGCACTTTAAAGGAATGGCTGATCTCATTTTAAGTAGACATTGTATATGTGGATTTATTGCATATAGCACTTTACTTTTGTCTTTCATAAGGGAAAAGTTTACATTGTTGGGCAATTGCACCTTAAGAGAACAGTTTTCTTCATTGAATATCAGCATTTTTACTATTTTCACTTTTCAAAAGGCATCTCTTAGAGATAATAGAGTCCCCCTTGTGGGTGGATTTTAGGTACATGGGTTATGATGGATATAATCTCTTGTCCCTTTTCAACTTTACATATTTGGAAATCTGAAAGAAATCCAATTCCTAATTATCATATATATGCAAAATTATCATTAGGGTTGTGGATGATGGTGTCTTAGCTGTGTGGATATAGTAGATGTGGGATCTTACCCATTATGCTAGCCTTTCAAAATAGTGATTTGGGTAGTGTAAATAACATATTTTCGTTGACGGCAATAAAAAAGAAAGGGGCATTAATTATAATTCATATGATTATAATTTTGCCATATTCTTTAGTAAGATATTATGGGTCTTAATATGATTTTGGCGGACGGAAAATCCAGTTGGAGAAGTTCCGATGGGTAGGTTGCCGCCAGTGTGGCTGCCTCCCTACTGGCCCCATTATGAGTTTCCCACGGAATCAGCTGGCGGAAACTCAGTTTCTACCCACTGGCCCAGCTGGAAACGGCCTGCAGCATTGTCTCCGGCTCATAATAGAGCCGACGGCAATGCTGTAGTGCGTAGGGTCCACCAGCACCCGTCGCAATGTTCACTCTCTGCTAAGCAGACAGTGAACATTGCGATGGGGCTGGCCATGGAGGCTCCTGCATTGCCCAAGCCAAAAGCATGGGCAATGCAGGGGGCCCCCTGCACCCCGTCTCTGCCACCATTTTCATGGTGGTGTTACCTCCACAAAATCACTGGCGGAGAAGAGGGTTCTAATCCCCAGGGCAGCGCTGCTTGCAGATTAGGACTGCCAGCACCGCCAGGCTGTCGTGAAGTCGTAATCTGGCAGTGCTGGCCGTCCGACTGTGGCGCTACGGCCACGGTCGTAATATGGCACTTGGAACAGCCTATTGGTGGTGGTCCAACTGCCAGTACGACCCTGGTGGTCATTAGACCGCCAGGATCGTAATGAGGCCCTATGTTTGGTTACATAGTGTTGAAATGGAACAAGTGAGTATAAAATGGCTGACGTATATTGAAATCAAACAATGAGAAATGTGCGGTCTAATGTAATTTTAAAAATGTTGGTGGTAGAAGGGTTTGACTATACCTTTAAATTGATATTCTGCACAGACAGACTCTAGAGTGCTGTGAAAGGCTGCTGCCAGAATGTGTTGTCCATACCTGCACTCGAGGAGTAAGCAAATAAAACTTTTTTGACAGCTGACTGTGTGGTCTGTTTACTACCTTGGCATTCAACCAAGAATTGCAACGTCCCTAGGAAAATGTCCAAACCTTCCTCCAAAGCCACATATTATACAAAGGCATAAAGGTCATCCATACACAGGATGAAACAGATTTTACAATTTGGCCAGTAAACAATACACCAGGTGACCAACCACCTCCTGTGGATTTCCCTCATAGTCACAAGAGGAAGAGCTCTCCACTTGTTTATCCAAGTTGGGTTTAGTGTTCGGATTAGGCATCATCTTATCCATCCTATAACCAGAATTCACCAACTGGCTTGCCAACGAGGATGTCCACTATAGAGGACGTCACGACCTTTCAGCACATTTGTATTGCACAAATGCATGTGGTATTTCAGTAGTACGAACATAGTCAAAAGGCAATGGAGCACTGTATTGGGTCAAAGACAAGCATAAAGTCAAAATGTGATAGGAAATGCAGCTGGTATGTCAACTATTAACGCTTTGTCATGTAGTGTTCTTTAAATATGTGGGTTTTTAACTCTTTCCTAAAGAGGACCAGCGCTGGGGCCATCCTAATGTATATGGGGATGTTGTTCCAGATCATGGATGCTTAGATGGAAAATACCTACCTTGTGTTTACTTTTCTGCACTTAGTCTGCAGTCTGCAGTCTAATGGTGTTCTGGCTGTGGGTGTGCTAGAATTACCAGAAATTATTAGCTTGCCTGCAAAATAAGTGCGATGCTGGTTATGATAAGGTGAGTCGCAAAATTAAATATGCTGGTTGAGGTACCTCGTAGCTCAGTCTCTGTTATTTTGCAAATTGTACCCTTAGTTTATCTTTTTGTAGCCTTGTTTATCTTCAAAGCAGAGTGTTTTCAGAATTGGTGGAAGAATAATTCCTGACCAATCAGTGTAGGAGGCTGGACTGGCTTGTAGTGAGTACCAAGGTGTACTTACACCTTTCACCAGGCCCAGTTATCCCTTATTAGTGTATAGGGTGTCTAGCAGCATAGGCTGATAGATAATGGTAGCTTAGCAGAGCAGCTTAGGCTGAACTAGGAGACGAGTGAAGCTCCTACAGTACCACTAGTGTCATATGCACAATATCATAAGAAAACACAATACACAGATATACTAAAAATAAAGGTACATTATTTTTATGACAATATGCCAAAAGTATCTCAGTGAGTACCCTCAGTATGAGGATAGCAAATATACACAAGATATATGTACACAATACCAAACTATGCAGTAATAGTATTAGAAAACAGTGCAAACAATGTATAGTTACAATAGGATGCAATGGAGACACATAGGGATAGGGGCAACACAAACCATATACTCCAAAAGTGGAATGCGAACCACGAATGGACCCCAAACCTATGTGACCTTGTAGAGGGTCGCTGGGACTATTAGAAAATAGTAAGGGTTAGAAAAATAGCCCACCCCAAGACCCTGAAAAGTGAGTGCAAAGTGCACTAAAGTTCCCCAAAGGACATAGAAGTCGTGATAGGGGAATTCTGCAGGAAAGACACAAACCAGCAATGCAACAATGATGGATTTCCAGTCGAGGGTACCTGTGGAACAAGGGGACCAAGTCTAAAAATCACAAGCAAGTCGGAGATGGGCAGATGCCCAGGAAAGGCCAGCTGTGGGTGCAAAGAAGCTGCTACTGGACAGTAGAAGCTGAAGGTTCTGCAGGAACGACAAGGGCTAGAGACTTCCCCTTTGGAGGATGGATCCCCCACGCCGTGGAGAGTCGTGCAGAAGTGCTTTCCCGCCGAAAGACCGCCAACAAGCCTTGCTAGCTGCAAATCGTGCGGTTAGTGTTTTTGGATGCTGCTGTGGCCCAGGAGAGACCAGGATGTCGCCAATTGGGTCTGGGGACAGAGGGGGCGTCGAGCAAGACAAGGAGCCCTCTTAGCAGCAGACAGCACCCGCAGAAGTGCCAGAAACAGGCACTTCAAGGATGCGTGAAACGGTGCTCACCCGAAGTCGCACAAAGGAGTCCCACGTCGCCGGAGGACAAATTAGGAGGTCGTGCAATGCAGGTTTGAGTGCCGTGGACCCAGGCTGGACTGTGCACAAAGGATTTCCGCCGGAAGTGCACGGAGGCCGGAGTAGCTGCAAAAGTCGCGGTTCTTTGGTGCCTGCGGTTGCAGGGGGACGATTCCGTCGACCCACGGGAGATTTCTTTGGAGCTTCTAGTGCAGAGAGGAGGCAGACTACCCCCACAGCATGCACCACCAGGAAAACAGTCGAGAAGGCGGCAGGATCAGCGTTACAGAGTTGCAGTAGTCGTCTTCGCTACTTTGTTGCAGTTTTGCAGGCTTCCAGCGCGGTCAGCAGTCGATTCCTTGGCAGAAAGTGAAGAGAGCGATGCAGAGGAACTCGGATGAGCTCTTGCATTCGTTATCTAAGGAATCCCAAGAGACAGAGACCCTAAATAGCCAGAAAAGAGGGTTTGGCTACCTAGGAGAGAGGATAGGCTAGCAACACCTGAAGGAGCCTATCAGAAGGAGTCTCTGACGTCACCTGATGGCACTGGCCACTCAGAGCAGTCCAGTGTGCCAGCAGCACCTCTGTTTCCAAGATGGCAGAGGTCTGGAGCACACTGGAGGAGCTCTGGGCACCTCCCAGGGGAGGTACAGGTCAGGGGAGTGGTCACTCCCCTTCCCTCTGTCCAGTTTCACGCCAGAGCAGGGCTAAGGGGTCCCTGAACCGGTGTAGACTGGCTTATGCAGAAATGGGCACCATGTGTGCCCATGAAAGCATTTCCAGAGGCTGGGGGAGTCTACTCCTCCCCTGCCTTCACACCATTTTCCAAAGGGAGAGGGTGTAACACCCTCTCTCAGAGGAAGTCCTTTGTTCTGCCATCCTGGGACAAGCCTGGCTGGACCCCAGGGGGGCAGAAACCTGTCTGAGGGGTTGGCAGCAGCAGCAGCTGCAGTGAAACCCCTGAAAAGGCAGTTTGGCAGTACCAGGGTCTGTGCTACAGACCACTGGGATCATGGGATTGTGCCAACTATGCCAGGATGGTATAGAGGGGGCAATTTCAAGATCTTAGACATGTTACATGGCCATATTCAAAGTTGCCATTGTGAAGCTACATATAGGTATTGACCTATATGTAGTGCACGCGTGTAATGGTGTCCCTGCGCTCACAAAGTCTGTGGAAATTGCCCTGAACTATGTGGGGGCACCTTTGCTAGTGCAAGGGTGCCCTCACACTTAGTAACTTTGCACCTAACCTTCAGCAAGTGAAGGTTAGATATATAGGTGACTTATAAGTTACTTAAGTGCAGTGAAAATGGCTGTGAAATAACGTGTGCATTATTTCACTCAGGCTGCAATGGCAGTCCTGTGTAAAGGTTTGTCTGAGCTCCTTTTGGGTGGCAAAAGAAATGCTGCAGCCCATAGGGATCTCCTGGAACCCCAATACCCTGGGTACCTAGGTACCATATACTAGGGAATTATAAGGGTATTCCAGTGTGCCAATTAAAATTGGTAAAAGTGGTCTAGCTGGCTAGCAGGATCCCTGTGAGACAGGCAAAAACAAACTTACATACATGTAAAAATAGGGGTAACATGCCAGGCAAGATGGTACTTTCCTACAGAGTCGCAGAGTGGAGCCTGCCCATGGTGAAAGAGTGTGCCTGGGTATTGGTGGTGATCCCAGGGATGGGCAGGGAGAGGGGAGAAAGCATGAGTCTTAGGAGGTATTCTGCTTCCTTGTGTGATGGGGGAAGCTGCCAATGCCGAAGGGTGACACCAACAGGCCTAGATGTGTTATGGCTTGCCGGCCCCAGAGGTTATCGTCACAGTGGTAATGGGGATAGTGTGGTGAGTCCCTTGTGTAGATAAAGGGGAGTCAGAGTGCTGGAGCGGGCGGGGCATTTGGTTTGTGCCAAATGAGGTGGAAGATGTGATGGCCAGAGGATCACAAATGTTCACACTGGCACTGTCAAGGTTGTGGTGTGACTAGGTGGAGAAGTGGCCAAGCTCCAGTATGAAAGTCAGCAGGTTGACAGGGGCAGAGGTGTGAGGGCACTTTAGAGGCCTCTGAGTGTCCAGTGCCAGCAGGTGACGTCTGAGACCCCTCCTGATAGGTGCTTACCTGACTAGATGGCAAATCCTCCTCTGAGGGCTATTTAGAGTCTCTCCAGTGGGCTTTTCCTCAGATACGACTTGCAAGAATTCACCAGAGTTCCTCTGCACTTCTCTCTTTGACTTCTGCCAAGGATCGACCGCTGACTGCTCCAGGACGTCTGCAAAACTGCAACAAAGATGCAAGAAGACTACCAGCGACATTGTATCACCTAATCCTGCCGGCTTTCTCGACTGTTTCGTGGTGGTGCATGCTTTGGGGGCTGTCTGCCTTTATCCTGCACTGGAAGCCACAAATAAATCTCCTGTGGGTTGACCGAATCTTCCTCCTGCTCCAGCAGGCACCAAACTTCAGCGTCACCGGTACACTGGGACCCCTCTCATCCTGATGAGCGCGGACCCTGGAACACAGGTGGTGGACCCAAGTGACCCAGACAGTACAGTGGTCCAACTGTCCAAATTTGGAGGAGGTAAGTCCTTGCCTCCCCTCCCCAGACAGTAATCCTGTGTACCGTGTGAAATGCAGGTACAAGGGCTTCTGTGCACATTTCCAAAAACTTCTTCAGGCACAGCCAAGCCCAGGTCCCCAGCACTAAGTCCTGCAATGCTCAGCTCCCTGAATTGATCTCCGGCTTCGTGGGACCCTCTTTTGCAGTGTTGAGACGACCGCCATGTTCAGACTTCTTGAACCCGTGTTCAAGTGCTTCTGTGGGTGCTACCTTGTGCGTTGACTCTCTACATTGCTGAGGGCCCCCTCTGTCTCCTCTCCCAAGTGGTGACATCCTGGTCCTTCCTGGGCCCGGGCAGCACCTGTTTTCTTCAACTGCAACTCTTGCAGCTAGCAAGGCTTTTTTGCAGTCTTTTGCAAAAGAAACAACTCTGCATCCTCCATCACTCCGTGGGACATCTTCTACACGAAGAAGAAGTTCCTTGCACCTTTCGTTGTTGCAGAATCTTCAGCTTCTTCCATCCAGAGGCAGCCATTTTCTACCTTCATCCGGGGATTAGTGGGCTCCTGCCCCCCTTGGACACTTTCATGACTCTTGGACTTGGTCCCCTTCCTTTGCAGGTCCTCAGGTCCAGGAATCCATCTTCAGTGCTTTGCAGTCTGTTGTGGTCTTTACAAAATCCTCTATCACGAGTTTAGTGTGTTTCTGGGGAAATAGTAGTACTTTACTCCTACTTTCCTGGGTCTTGGGGTTGGGTATCTTGGACACCCTTAGTGTTTTTTCTTACACTCCAAGTGACCCTCTACACACTACACTAGCCTAGGTGTCCATTCGTGGTTCACATTCCAGTTTCTTAGTATATGGTTTGTGTTGCCCCTAGGCCTATTGCATCCTATTGTGTTCTACAGTGTTTGCCGTACTTTCTGACTGTTTTACTTACCTGATTTTGGTTTGTGTGCATATTTTGTGTATTTTACTTACCTCCCCTATACCTAGGGAGTAAATCCTCTGAGATATTTTTGGCACGTTGTCGCTAAAATAAAATACCTTTATTTTTAGTAACCCTGAGTATTGTGTTTCTTATGATATAGTACTTATATGATATATGTGGTATAGTAGGAGCTTTGCATGTCTCCTAGTTCAGCCTAAGCTGCTCTGCTATAGCTACCTCTATCAGCCTAGGCTGCTAGAACACTACTAATCAACTAATAAGGGATAACGGGACCTGGCACAAGGTGTAAGTACCATCAGGTACCCACTGTAAGCCAGGCAAGCCTCCTACACACTCGAGCACCACTTTCAATTTCTGTAGACCCTACCTTCATCATCCTAGACACACCATCCTTGGAAGCCACTCCACAGCTCTCCATGTCTAACAAATTAGACAAAGTTCTGATAGCTATAGAACATTCTAGAGCAGTGGTTCCCAACCTTTTGACTCCTGAGGACCCCCAATGAATCATTACTGGAAGCCGGGGACCCCCAGCAATTTGTACGATTTAATTTTCAAACATTAAAACAGTAATTCGCAAAAAATATAACAAGTACACACCAAACAAATACTCATATTATTAAAGATAAAATTCTTTTATATTGAAAAAAGATGCAAAAATTGAAACATTTTATTGGGAAGGTTGACGCTGCATCTCGGCAACTACCTTTTCAATGTTGGGTTCTATTTAGAAAAGGTGAATCCTCAGGTCAGATTCTACATTCCCGGAGCGATTTCTGTTTTTAATTTTTAGGGATGCTAGATCTGAGAAAGCTTTTTCACATAAATAAGTGAAGCGGAAATGAAATAAACCATAAGGGCCTCTCATCTCTCCCTAGCCTCTCTTTCACATATACTTCATTTGTTTTATAGCACCTCTCATACCACTCTAGGGTGTCAGGGCACTTTACAGGGGACTTTAAGGTGTAGGATACACGTCATCCACACTGGTAGGTATTTTCTAAGAGTGCTTGGTCCGGAGAAGCACAAACTTAGAATTCAGAACACCGCACAGTGATTAGCAATGACGTTAGCACAGTGCTTAATTTGTAAATAAAAACGTGCCAGTGCCCAAAGCCCTCCTCTTAAACATGCGGCTGCTGCAATTAAATGTGGGTACACGGAATCCTGAGGCAGCAGAATCCTGAACCATCTTGGGCCTCTTCAATCCATATAAAGCCACTCCCTGTCACTTCAGCTCACTCTAGCAGCTTTCTCCTTTCTCCCTTTGTGACACTTTTTTGTTTTTCCCTTCCTCCGTCTTTCCCATATGTGATTTTTGCTCGTAGCAAATGCTTGAGGCAGAAGAATAAGCCCCGGCCCTCAAAAATAAGTGCTGGTGCTCAGCACCGGAAACAACAAGCACAAATTGAGCAATGCGTTAGCAATAAGAATGTATTTCTACACAAGCAAACCTTTTTTAGCAGCATAAGGAAAATGAAAGACTAGGAAAAAAACAACTTTCTAATTTGTGCCATGCGGTTTGCATGCAGCTCTTTAATGGCAGTTCACAGCTCACTGTGCTAAATTACGATTATGAACTGCATAGTAACAAAAGAATCTCTGTGACAAAAGCAGTAACCCATTGTGCCATGCTCATAAAATACTGGTTTTTGCATGATACTCATTCTTTGCAACAGGCATATTAACCATCTGCGCTACCTTTGAGTCAAAACTCCCATCTCTCTCCAGCAGATACATTAATCACTTGAGTTAGCTTGACACTTTTATTTTTGAAGTACAAGGAGCTTTGCAGTCCGTTTAAAACTGCTCAACAAAGGAAGTAATAAATATAAAAACACGCACGTACATGTTTGTCAGAGGCTCCAGCTGGAAAAGTGCCTTCTTCCCAGCCCAGGCCTGCGGACCCCCTGGGAATGTGTCACGGACCCCTGGGGGTCCGCGGACCACAGGTTGGGAACCACTGTTCTAGAGTCTCTGTAGAAACGCCTGGGATTCCTGGCCTTGGAATTTGGATTCCTACGTGACGACCACTGCAATCTCGCAGATCAGGTCATTGATAATGAGAAAACACCAGCTGTTCTGCAACCACTAGCAGGGAATAACCGGGCGGCAATATACGACCTGCAAGAATGTGTGAGGCTCCTTGATGACAGGGTGGAGGATATAGAGGGCCAGTTACGAAGAAGCAACGTACAGACCCTGGAGCTACTAGAGGGCATCAAGGGGCAAAACCCCATCTCCTATCTGAGACTTGAAAGACATTTACTCAAATATCTGACCTTACCCCTTCTTCTCACTGGAGAGGGCCCATTGGGTCCCTGCTCGTCCACCTCCGGGCACCCTGCTGTGACCCATGCTGGCAAAACCCCTCCACTACAGAGATCGGAATGCTATTTTTCATGCCGCCAGGTGGTCCATCTCGCTCTGAGTGGAGGACAAAGTTGTAATATCATTCCTGGACTATACCCATACTGTGCAATGCCAATGCTTCTCCTTCATTGAAGTTAAACTTCACATACCCCAACTGGGCATCCCGTACTTATTCATGTTCCCAGCCTGCCTCAAAGTCATGGTCGATGGCACCACTGCATTCTTCACAGACCCAAAGGACGCCTAGGACTAGGCAGAAAAGTATGAAGGGGTCACATATAGGGAAGGAGAGAACCTCCCTGGGTCCTACTTATGTCTCAAAAGACATGCAAGAGCAAGCAAGGGGAGGGGACTGCCCCACAAGACACCCCAGTGAAGCCTCTCAACCTAGAACAGATCACTGAAGACTGCAGATGAGCTCTGAAGACAACTGCCACCCTGAGCACCAACGCCGAAGTAACAGACTACAAGAATGGACCACACATATTTTCCTCTGCAAATGACAACCCCCTCTCCTATGGTTCTCACCATAACTCACAATCTCCCTCACTGGTTTCTCTCCAAATGGCAGATACCCTCATCTGAAAGGTTCACTCTTTGCTCTCCCCCACCTGACTCCCAGTCATGACATGTCCTTGGTGGGCACTCCCCGTCCACACATTCCATATGTGATTAGTACACTGCCTACTCTTCTGCCGCCTAACAAGGAAACTCCACTCTGGCCACATTTGCAACAGCCCGCTCCAACAGGCCTATTCCCCGTGCCTTCCCACCACAATCTGGGCCTGGCCAGATCTGGGGTCTGGGGTAATGAGCGCCACCGTCCCCAGGCCCAAAATAACCTATACAATGCACTAAAGGGTACACCAACCCTATTTGTCTTTCTATCGACGACACCTCCACCTTCCTCTAGAGTTTACTGGACTATGCTCAGTTTGTGCATACTGCCAGTTACATTAGGTCGCCCTAGTTGTTTTTCTAGTACACACGTAAGTTCATCTGACCCCCCTTCCCACAGCAAGCAGTGGTAGACAACTAACATACACTCCCCACAAAGTAGCTGGGGAGGAACTGTACCACAATATCCACAAGGTAAGCTACGACAGACAGATCTCTCAGGTCCTGCAACATCCAGACTGGGCGATCCATGGGATGGAATTTCTCCTACATGCCATGCTGACATATGCCCTGAACATACCCCCGACATTCCCTGTGGTTCCCACATTTGACATCCGCTTACTGACTAAATGACTGCGGCACGCACATGGCTAGGAAAAGGTACGCAGTCTAATCCTACGATAAGAGACAACAAACCCACTTAGTCCTTCTTCAGGAGTCACACATGACCTCTAACTAATTGGCACACCTGTGCAAGCACTGGAGGGGCATAATATTTGCCACTACATATTCCACATATGCGTGTGGTGCCTTGATTTAGGTTAGGCCGGATACCCAATTTCAGTTGTTACTCACAGCTACTGACTCAAAAGACAGATATTCACTCATCGAAGGCTGTTTGGATAGCAGACCCCTACTCATAGGTAGCATCTACGTTCCCAATGTAGAACAGGATGCCTTCTGGGATGCACTATCCACAATACTAGCACACAAGACACAGATGCCCTGGATACTGGGGGTGTGACTACAACTGCATATTGGATCTAGACTTGGACATATCATGTCCCCACCCACTGCATCACTCCCCGGACACACAAGCAGACCATTTGAGAGGCTGGGCTAGCCATTGGTCCCTCTCTAACGCTTGGAGATGCCTCCACCCTATGCTCAAACTTTACTCCTTTCATTCAGCTCCACATCACCTGCATGCACGTCAAGACTGCTTTCTCTGTTCTACTTCCATGATCCCCCTTGTCAGACATTCAGACTATTTAGGATGCATGGTCTCCAATCACAGTGCCCATAGAATTGAACTGCATTGGCAATCTCCCCGTCCACCTACCCCAACGTGGAAATTCCCATGGGACTGCTTGGAGGATTCTGCCTTTTGTGAGACACAGCAAAAAAACATCCATAGGTATTTCGCTGTGAATCAAGGTACTGCCTCTACTAGAACCCTTAAGTGGGATACCTTTAAGGTGGTATCAAGAGGTATATGCATGCAAGAAATAGTGGGTGCCCAGAGAAGGCTAGATAAAGAAATATTGGTAGCTGAGCACTGCCTAGCTTTAGGCACTGCCCATGCGGCCAGAGTGCACAGAGAAGGTGACAAGGCGGGTCACCTCCTCGCTTGGCTTATCATGCATGAACATAACTGAATCCCCTTACAGAGATAACTTTAGAACCCAGGACCGCGAAATGCACACTAGGCGAGATCTTACAATTATTCCACACATTCTATTTTACTCTCTATCAGACCTCAATACCCCCTCTCTCCAAAGCGTCATCCGAGTTCTTAAGGGACATTCCCCTCCTGCACATAGCCAACTCCACCAAGCTCACCCCTGACATGACCATAACAACCTCTGAGATCACTCAGACGATCAAAGACCTAGTCCATAATAAAACCCCAGTTACCCATAAAATACTTTGCACAGTTCTTTACACTCCTTTCCCCCAGCCTCATCAAGATGTTTGAAGCAGCCCTCCTACTTGGTGAGCTTCCACACACTCTCCAAGAATCCCTCTTGGTCATGATCCCCAAACCTGACAAAGATTCCACTCACCTGGGGTCTTACCAACTCATTGCCATTCTAAGAGCAGACTATATAATCCTGAGGAATGTCCTTGCAGCTAAATATTCTCAGATCCTCTCAGAGCTGATCCATACAGACCAGAACAGGTTTGTTCCATGTCGGAGCACTTCCCAAAAAATATGGTGTCTTTTCACATTCAAGATCGTGTTCAGGGCCGATATCCACAAGCTGCCTGTCTCATAACAGATTTGAAAAAAAGACATTTGACACGATGTCTTGAGACCTTCTCTTCCAGGTGCAAGCCCACATGGGCCTAGGGCAGAGATTGCTTGCATGCACTAAACTGCTTTATACTGATTCATCCTCGCAAATTCCCCTAGGATGCCTTATGTTGGCTCCATTTCAGGTTAACAGTGGTACAGGGCAGGGATTCCTGCTCTCCCCACTACTATTTGCAATGACAATGGAACCCCTAGCTATATGACTTTAAAGGGGGGACCTGGACTGGTGTGAAACTTGGAGACAGAATCCATGCTGTATCTTTATACGCAGACGATCTCCTACTCTACCTCGAAGATGTCACAGCTGACTTCACCCACATCCATGAAACCCTCAATACCTTCGCCATGGCGGCAGGACTTTGTGTTAACTGGACAAACTCAGCAATATACCCTCTCTCCTTTGACCATCCCCCACATGTCATACGCCTTGGAATCACACACCTTCACTGGTACCACAAGGCGTCTGTTATCTAGGGATCCACTTATGTAATTTCCCATCCAACCTCTACAGAGGAAACCTCTGCAAGGCCTTGGCCAGAATCAGAACATTAGTGCACTTCCTGCACCCCTGGCCATTGGCCTCAATCAAGAAAATTGCACTAGCAAAAATGGTCCTCCTATCCCTTCTCTTATGCTGCTTTGCAAACTTATATATGATACCTCAGGGGGCATTCTTTACAGAACTCAAATGTCATCTGAGCACGCACGTATGGGGCAGTGGGTGTCACTGTGTCGCCCTCATAGAGCTCGAACTTTTGGTGGATTGCAAAGGGCTAAGGGCCCCCTCCTTCAAAGCATATTTTCTAGCTGCTGAGCTACAATGTCTCTTCTGCCGGACGGTGCACCGACACATGGGAGAGGGTAGCGATGAACGAGGACCCATCCCCGCAGACACCCTCCAGGGCTGTCTTCTACCTAATAGTGTTTCCTCCTCGCACTGGCTGTTACAGGTGGCAGTAGTGCATTCCTGAATGCTTCACATATATTGCCTTGGGAGTTGAGTTCAAGCATACTGTTAGATTTGGCATCCTTGGTGTGGTCTCCCCAAAAGTTTTGCCTCTGTTTCCTGGGTTGTTGATGTGTGATTTTCTGTTTTTGTTATTGTGGTCACTTTACCACTGCTATCCAGTGCTAAAGTACAGGTGTTCCTATGTAAAATGTATGTGCAATTGGCTTTCCATGATTGGCATATTTAATTTACTAGTAAGTCCCTAGTACAGTGCACTAAAGGTGCCCAGGGCCTGCAATTCAAATGCTAATGGTGGGCCTGCAGCACTGGTTGTGCCACCCACATAAGTAGTCATGTAAACATGGCTCAGACCTGCCACTGAGTGTCTGGGTGTGCAGTTTTAAACTGCCAATTTTACTTGGCAAATCTACCCACTTGCCAGGCCTAAACCTTCCCTTCTTTTCATACATGTAAGGTACCCCCTAAGGTAGGCTCTAGGTAGCCCTATGGGCAGGGTGCAGTATATGTTTTAAAGGTAGGACAAGTATTGATGTGTTTTACATGTCCTAACAGTGAAATACTGCCAAATTAGGTTTTCACTGTTGCAAGGGCTATCTCCCTCATAGGTTAACATGAGGGCTGCCTTTAAATATTATCAAAGCACAGTTTCCCTTTGGGAGCAGGTAGAAATGTAGAGTTTAGGGTCCCTGAACACACAATTTAAAAACACATCTTTTAGTGAAGTTTGGTTTTAGATTGTGTGTTTGAAAATGCAACTTTTTTAAACTAGGCATTTTCTTGCTTAAACCATTCTGTGACTCTGCTTGTTTGTGGAGTCCCTGTCTGGGTCAGTTTGACAGTTGGGCTGTTTGCACCTCTCCTCTAGACAGTGAGACAAAGGGAGCTGTGGGGAGGAGTGGTCACTTACACCTGAAAGGGCTGTGCCTGCCCTCACACAATGCAGTCTCCAACCCCCTGGTGTGTGTCTGGGGCCTGGTCTGGACAAGGAAGGATCTTGAAAACAACAGAAACTTCCCTTTGAAGTAGGTCTACTTCAAAGGCAGAAAGGGGGATAAGAAGAGCACCCAAAACCCCTGAAAGTTAGATCACTTCTGGAATCAAGAGAAACCTCTGCCAAGGCGATAAGGCGGCGGTAATACCACCAACAGGCTGGCTGTAAATACTGCCAAATTATGACCATAGCGGAAACAGCTCAGACAGACAGCTACTTTACCACACCGACCGCCAGGGCAGAAACAACAGGCACCACGGCGGTAACCGCCTGCAGCAAGGCGAAAGTCAATGTTTCACCCACCGTATTATGAGACAGGAAACCACCATCATTTCTGGGGCGGTACCAATGCCATCAAAAGCTTAGCGGAAACAATGCACAGAAGGGAAACGACTTACCAATGGAGACTCAGGGACAAACCACGCCGCCATGGAGCCCGAACTGCATATATTCTCAGTGCTGTTCTACATCCTGCTCTACCATGAACACAAACGCCAGTGAAGACAACCACAGTGAGTACTGCTGCCTAGCACAGAGGGGAGGGAGGAAGGAAAAAGAGAGTGACACACACACACGCAGCACACCCACCCCCCAACACCATACACACAAGCAGATGCAGTAACATAACATATTGACCCCGTACCCCTCAGGAATAATGCAAGGACAACACCAATAGATCAAAGTGAGTGTAATAAGATAAATATAGTAGTAATACGTGCATCCAAATCAAAAATTATCTACATATTTGCAAATGAAGGGACACTGCCCAGTCCTCAATATTCGTGGGCCACAGGGACACAGGGCCACATCACAAAGTCCCAGGCTCTATTTGACTCCTGCAACAACATGGAGAGAACACTGCAGGGGTATCAGTTAGCAAATAGGCAGGCACCACAGGGGGGTGGAGAACAGGGGGCACCTCAGCCAGCAGATGGAACAAATCCACTCGTCCTGGAAGGGGCAACATGCCTATTACTCAGTCCCAGGAAGTGCAAGGCCGCAGTCTCTCAAGTGGGTGACTTGCTCACTGGCTCTGGAGTGGGAATCGTGTCCTGTGATCTTCATCCTGGGGAGGATGGGGTGAGTGGATGGCTTCTCCACTGGTTCTGGAGGAGGCATCGTGCCCTGTGATGCTGATCTTAGGGAGTGCAAGGTCACAGTCTCTCAGCTGGGTGTCATACCCACAGGATTTGCAGGGGAAGCCAGCACAACAGCCCATGGATGCAAGACTACACAATGTCCGCCGGCGGTGATGGCTGTTCAGTGGTGGCAGTGGTGGTGCTGCTGCTGGTAGTGGTGGTGGAGGGAGGCCCCAGCCCATCCCATGCAGCCTCAGACGGCTGCCCACTGGTGCTGCTGCTGGTGGTGGTGCTGGTGGTGGTGCTGCTGATGGAGCTGCTGGTAGTGGTGGGGGAGGCTCCAGCCCATCCCCTGCAGCCTCGGCCGGCTGCACCACCATAGTTGGTTTTGTGGGCTCTGACTGAGTCCCAGCACCAGACCTGCTGGTGCAGGCCCCTTGCCCTTCCTGGCAGCAACTGGGGGTGGCACCTTTCCCTTCCTTTCAGCAGCTGGGGGTGGCACCTTTCCCTTCCTTTCAGCAGCTGTGGGTGGCACCTTTCCCTTCCTTTCAGCAGGTGGGGTGGCACCTTTCCCTTCCTTGCAGCAGCTGGGGGTGGCTCCTTGCCCTTCCTGGCAGCATTTGGGGCCGGCATCTACCGGGCCCATGGAGTGGGTGGCTGAGGTGCTTGCCTGGGTTTTAGCCACCCTGGCCAGACGTGAAGGACGGGGAAGAGGAGGGGCAGGGAGTAGGTAAACGGTGGAGTGGAAAAGCTTCTTAGGGACATTGGGGCGGGAAGAGGGAGAAGGTTTGGGAGTGGAGGAAGAGGGAGTGGCTGTAGGAGGTGTCTGTCTGCTGTGTTCGGGTGCATTGGCTGGATGCTGTTGTGAGGTGGATGGCTGTTGGGTGTCTGAGTGCTTGCATTTGTGTACTTTGGGAGGAGAGGGCACATACACAGTGGGAGAGGACACAGGAGATGTGTTCATGGATGTGGGGGTGGTGACTGCCAGTGAGGCGTGTGCTCTGATAGGCGTGCTGGTGATGGTGGCAGTGGATGAGGATGTAGTGCATGCAGGTGTGAGTGTAGACGCAACTGGGAGGGAGGTAGAGGACAAGGAGGAGGGGGACACAGTGGAGGCAGTGGATGTTGGTATGCCTGCACCTGGATGGTGTTTGTGTGAGTGCCGGTGGGATGATGTGTGGTGCTTGTGTGTGCGTGTGCCACTCTTGTGTGTTGTCCTGTGTTCATGCTCATCTGCAAGTGTGCTTGGGATAGGTTGGGGTTGAGGGTAATAGGATTGGGTAGAGGAAGGTGGAGTGGGGAGGGTGGAAACAGGGACAATGGCTGCCATCAGAGAGGAGGCCAGAGCCTGGATTGATCTCTATTGGGCCGCCAATCCAGTGTAAATGCCCTCCAGATATGCATTGGTCTGTTGCATTTGGGCTGCCAGCCCCTGGATGGCATTCACAATGGTTGACTGTCCAACAGAGATGGATCGCAGGAGGTCAATAGCCTCCTCACTCAGGGCAGCAGGGCTAACTGGGGCAGGGCCTGAGGTGCCTGGGGTGAAGGAAATGCCCACTCTCCTGGGTGAGCTGGCACAGGCTACTCGCTGACGGGCTGCTGGAAGAGCGGTGCTGGTACGGGGGTGGCGGCTGTACCTGTATCTGGAGTGGGCACAGAGGTGTCCACCACCACCAGGGAACTTCCATCAGAGGAGGTATCCATGTCCGAACTGTCCCCTCCAATCTCCGCCGTGGTGCTCTCCGTCCCACTGGTGCCCTCACCGTAAGTGGACTCTGCCTCCTGGGTCCTGTGGGATGCAGCTAACTCCATCACCAGTGCCTCTGCTCCTCCGCCAGATGATGCTAATGGACATAAGGACAGGGTAACAAAACAAAAAGGGGAGGGGGTGAGACAAAGGATACACTTGGTCAATTGCTGCACCAAAACCACAGTTGGTATACACAACACACTGGGAACAGCCCTACACACTATGCAATCCACTACCAGTAACAATGCTAGTCACCAGGGCATGGGGTGGGATACATACCGCCAAATGCAGCATACCTGGGAACCACACAGCCCTGCCCAGTGTTGGATGCCTACTAGCTATGTTGATGGAATATCAAATCAGAACCCTGTCCAGCATGGAACCTGCTCTGCAATGTCAGCCTGGGCCTAGGGGCACCCACAGGCACACATCACCAGGGGTAAGTAGTGATGATGGGCACTGTACTCACCCCCTTGTGGCTGCTGTGATGCCCCCAAGCGCCCATCCAGCTCTGCATATGCCACCACCAGTATGCCGGCCATCAGGGGAGTCAGGATGTCGACGGGCACCCCTTCCTTGATGGGAGGCCATCCCCAGCTGGGCCTCTGCTGTCTTCCATGCCCAGCATCTCATGTCCTCACACCGTTTCCAACAGTGGGTGCTGAGCCTGCTGTAGACCCCGAGGGTCTGCACGTCCTTGGCGATGGCATACCATATACTCTTCTTTTGGGATATATCTCCAACATTATTGGGGCTATTGATGAAACTCATATAGAATTTCCCCCCCGCAAAATGAACAGGTCTTCAGAAATTGAAAAAGATTTCACTTGATGAATGTGCAGATGGTGTATTTGGTGGATCAGTACATCTCCTATGTCAATGCTAAGTATCCTGGCTCAGTGCATGATGCTTTTATCCTGAGGAATAGCAGCATCCCAAATGTGATGGCCCAACTCCAGAGGCACAGGGTGTGGCTAATAGGTGAGCCCTGGTTCCCACCCGGTGGATGTTGTTGTATGGGTATGGTGTGGGCCATAAGGGTTAAAGTGTGGCTAACAGTTGTCCCTCGATATTTGCATGTGACTCTGGTTACCCCAACCTCTCATGGCTACTGACTCCTGTGAGGAATCCCATGACAAGGGCAGAGGAACGTTACAATGAGGCACATGGGCGAACAAGAAGGATAATTGAACGTACATTTGGCCTCCTGAAGGCAAGGTTTCGGTGCCTCCATCTAACAGGTAGATCCATGTGCTACTCACCCAAGTAGGTCTACCAGATCATAGTGGCATGCTGTATGTTGCACAACCTTGCCTTCAGATGCCATGTGCCTTTTCTGCAGGAGGAGGAGGCTGGAGATGTATGTGTGGCAGCAGTGGACCCTGTGGACAGTGAAGATGAGGCAGAGGGTGAAGAAGAGGACAACAGAACTGTAGTGATTCATTAATACCTCCAATGACACACAGGTAAGACAGAGTAACTTCCCATTTCATTGACAGTTTAATGTTTGACATTGTCACTGGCAGGCTGTGAATTCCTTCTTCTATGGCCACTCACTGTACCCATTGGCATCTCTTTTTGCAGATGTTGGTGCCCCACTATCACTCCTGGTGTGTTCACTGCAGCCAACTACAGGTCTTTCCTATGTAAACATTACTGTACAGTTGAACTGCAATGTTTAAATCTTGTTACACAAATACATACTTAAATCATTAGACATACTCCATACTTTTATTTTTTCAAAGTGTATTTATTGCAGTGCTCTGACGAAAAGGGGGAAGTGCAATGGGCTGGAGGGATGATGGGGGAAAGTCCAGGGTAGAGTCCAGTCTATTGGTAGCACGGGTGCATTGTCTAAGGGGGCATAGGAAGGGGAGCAATGGCAGTTCAAGGTGGACATGGGGACAGAGTGGAACACAAGGGTGACAATCAGGAGAGTCTTATTTCCTGGCGGGGTCTTGGGAATAGTCTCTGGCTTCTGCCTGGATCGTAGGGAACGGTTGTGAGGTGGTGCCCCTTCTGCTGGTGGGGGTGCTGGTGGCCTGTTGGTCATGTGGCAGGGCATCCTGTCCACTAGTGGCAGTGGAGGTGGAGGGCTGTTCAGTAGTCTGGCTAGTGGCAGGGGCCAGCTGGTGTGACACTGCCTCCCTCATACTGTTGGCCATGTCTGCCAGCATCCCTGCAATGGAGACCAGTGTGGTGATAATGGACTGCAAGTCCTCCCTGATCCCCAGGTACTGTCCCTCCTGCAGCCGCATGTTCTCCTGCAGCTTGTCCAGGATCTGCCCCAGCATATCCTGGGAATGTTGGTATGCTCCCAGGATTGCGGTGAGTGCCTCCTGGAAAGTCGGTTTCCCGGGCCTGACCTCCCCATGGCACACAGCAGTCCTCCCAGCTTCCCTGTTGTCCTGTGCCTCTGTCCCCTGAACCGTGTGCCCACTGCCACTAACCCCAGGTCCCTGACTGTCCTGGGTTTGTGGGGTGGCCTGGGGTCCCTGTAGTGGTAGACACACTGCTGATTGACATGTCCTGGGGACAGAGGTATGGGCACGCTGGGTGGGTGCTGTCGTGGTGTTGCCTGAGGGGGGAGGCTCTGTGGTGGTGTGTGACTGTGCCTGGATAACCGACTGTCCAGAGGTCCCTGTTGGGCCAGGTTGGTCATCCAGATCCAGGCGACCAGAGCTGCTGTCATCACTCTGGGCCTCTTCTGTGGGGGGACTGGATGATGCTGGCACATCCTCCTCTGTGACATTGGCTGGGATACCTGTGGGGATGTAAATGCAGTGTTATTGTTTCTGTGTGTGACATACTGTGCATGGGTGGGTTGCCCTCTATAGTTGTTATTGACCTGGTAGCTTTGCCTTGTGTGAGTTGTTGTTTGGTGGGCTAGCTGTTTCCCTCTAGTGTGCATGTTTTAGTGATAGGTGTCCATGCAGGTCTGTGAGTGGTGTCCATGCATTGGTGGTGCATGCAGGGCTTGGCATTGGGATGAGTGGGTTGTGATGGTGGGGGGTGTGGGAGGTGGTGGAGTGATGGGAGTGAGTGTGAGGGTGGGGGTATGTGATGGCATGCAGGTAGGGGAGTAGTAGGAGTAAAGAGTTGACTTACCAGAGTCCAGTCCTCCGCCTACTCCTGGCAGGCCCAGAGGATGCATGATTCCCAAGACTTGCTCCTCCCACTGCCAGTCCTCTGTACTGTGAGCTGGTGTCTTGCTGCAATGGAACGCACCTTGCCCCGTAGGTTGTTCCACCTCTTTCCGATATCGCCGCTTGTTCTGGGGTGCTGTCCGACATCGTTGACCCTGTCCACGATCCTCTGCCATAGCTCCATCTTCCTAGCAATGGATATCTGCTGTACCTGTGCTCCAAATAGCTGTGGCTCTACCCGGATGATTTCCTCCACCATGACCCTTAGCTCCTCCTCAGAGAATCTGGGGTGTTGTTGTGGTGCCATGGGTGTAGTGTGAGTGGTGTGTGTGAGGGTGTGTAGGGTGATGTTTTGAGGTGTGTTATGAAAGGTGCGTGGGTGGTGTATAGGTGATGGTAGTATGTGGCTCTGGTTGTGTGGGTGCTCTTGCTGTCTCTCTCAGTTGGCAATTGTTTGTAGTCGTAAAGGGTTGTGGGTAATGTGTGTGTGTGTTTTATACTGGTGTGTGTGTGTGTGTGTGTGGTGTGTATATGTGTGTCAGGTGTGTGTTGTTTGAATTGTCCAATGTGGTGCTGTTTTGCTTGAGTGTTGGTATTTTGAGCGCGGTGGTATGTACCGCCAATGGTTTACCACCATTGAATGTCTGCCATGGTGATTTGTGGGTCATAATATTGTAGGTATTGTTCTGTTGGCATAACGGTGTGGGTTTTGCTACCGCCATTTTATCACTGACCTTTGGGCTGGCGGACTTGTGTGTGTGGCTGTATAGTGACGGATTGGTATGTGTGTGTCATAATATGGTAAGCGGATATCCGCTGCGGCGGCGGTATGTTGGCGGCAGTCAGCATGGCAGTAAGTAGGATTTACCGCCAATGTCATAATGAGGGCCTAAGACTCTTAGGGGGTCATTCCAACCCTGGCGGTCGGTGTTAAAGTGGCGGCCAACCCGCCAACAGGCAGGCGTTAAAAAAAATGGAATTCTGACCCTGGCGGAAACCGCCAACACAGACCGCCACTTTAACACTCCGACTGCCACGGCGGGACAAACAAACTTTGCGACGGTCACCGCCAACAGACAGGCGGGAGACAATGTACCTCCCACCCTATCACAACTCACCAATCCGCCACCTTTTCCGGGGCGGGAGCCCCGCCGATAAAAACATGGCGGAAACAGACTACGAACGGGAAAACGCTCACCTCTACACACCCCACGAGGAATCTGGACAGCATGGAACCAGAACTACACATCCTACCAGCTATTGTCTACCTGCTCCTCTACCAGGAGCACGAACGCCGCCGCAGAAGACAGCGGTGAGTACTGCACCTACGACACAGGGGAGGGGGGAGGAGAAAAGATTACGGGCACACACATACGCGACACACCCACCATCACCCACAACTACCTACACATCAATGCAGGGCAACAACTCAGAGTGACACCCCCAACCCCCCCGGAAGAATGCCAAGACAAAATAAAATGATCATGAAATTCAAATATAATGTAAGGCTAAGTAAAAAATTATTTCCAACATCTATAACTATATACACATATGTAAATTGTCCTGTCCAAATTGGGTTTCAGTCATTGTACGTGGGCCAATGGGCCTTAACACATGGGCAAAGCCCACACAGGAGACCCGAATCCATTGGAGAGAACACTGCAGGGGCATCAGATAGAAAAACTACAGGCACCTCAGGGGGAAGGGAAGGGGAGGCACCTCAGCCACATGAGTCCACGACGCCAGATCCACGAGGGGCCTCCATGGCCACTGTCCCATCCTGGGGAGTGCAAAGCCACAGTCTCACAAGTCTCTACAGTGGGTGGCTTGCCCACTGTGCTATCCTGGGGAGTGCAAAGCCACAGTCTCACAAGTCTCTACAGTGGGTGGCTTGCCCACTGTGCCATCCTGGGGAGTGCAAAGCCACAGTCTCTCAAGTGGATTACAGACTCCACTGGTTCTGGAGGAGGCATGGTGCCCAGAGTGCTTCGTGCAGCCCTGCCCGACACAGATCCGGGCCTGCCCCTTCTGCCAATGGGCCAGCGGTGTTTGAGACGGCGGTGCCCAGCGGAGCGGTGCTTGAGATGAAGGGCCCTGCGGAGCGGTGCAGAGACGTCGGTGCCCAGCGGAGCGGTGCTTGAGATGAAGGGCCCAGCGGAGCGGTGCTTGAGATGAAGGGCCCAGCGTAGCGGTGCTTGAGATGAAGGGCCCAGCGGAGCGGTGCAGAGACAGCAGTGCCCAGCGGAGCGGTGCTTGAGATGAAGGGCCCAGCGGAGCGGTGCTTGAGATGAAGGGCCCAGCGGAGCGGTGCAGAGACGGCGGTGCCCAGCGGAGCGGTGCTTGAGATGAAGGGCCCAGCGGAGCGGTGCTTGAGATGAAGGGCCCAGCGGAGCGGTGCAGAGACGGCGGTGCCCAGCGGAGCGGTGCTTGAGATGAAGGGCCCAGCGGAGCGGTGCTTGAGATGAAGGGCCCAGCGGAGCGGTGCTTGAGATGAAGGGCCCAGCGGAGCAGTGCAGAGACGGCGGTGCCCAGCGGAGCGGTGCTTGAGATGAAGGGCCCAGCGGAGCGGTGCTTGAGATGAAGGGCCCAGCGGAGCGGTGCTTGAGATGAAGGGCCCAGCGGAGCGGTGCAGAGACGGCGGTGCCCAGCAGAGCGGTGCTTGAGATGAAGGGCCCAGCGGAGCGGTGCTTGAGATGAAGGGCCCAGCGGAGCGGTGCTTGAGATGAAGGGCCCAGCGGAGCGGTGCCTGAGATGAAGGGCCCAGCGGAGCGGTGCAGAGAAGGCGGTGCCCTGTTCAGCGGTTCTTGAGACGGCCGGGCCCTGGTCAGCGGTTCTTGTCTTGAAGGGCCCTGTTCAGCGGTTCTTGTCTTGAAGGGCCCTGTTCAGCAGTTCTTGTCTTGAAGGGCCCTGTTCAGCGGTGCTTGTCTTGAAGGGCCCTGTTCAGCGGTTCTTGAGACGGCGGTGCCCTGTTCAGCGGTTCTTGAGACGGCGGTGCCCTGTTCAGCGGTTCTTGTCTTGAAGGGCCCTGTTCAGCGGTTCTTGAGACGGCGGTGCCCTGTTCAGCGGTTCCTGAGACAGCGGTGCCCTGTTCAGCGGTTCTTGAGACGGCGGTGCCCTGTTCAGCGGTTCTTGAGACGGCGGTGCCCTGTTCAGCGGTTCTTGTCTTGAAGGGCCCTGTTCAGAGGTGCTTGTCTTGAAGGGCCCTGTTCAGCGGGGCTTGTCTTGAAGGGCCCTGTTCAGCGGTTCTTGACATGTGTCTCCAGGGCACCATATCCGGGCAATATATGGAGTTCACTCGCCATCCGACTTCTCGCTTGCGGGGCCCTCCTGTGCTGGAGTCCCGGGCCCGTGGGTGTCCTCCTTCACACCCGGAATGGGGCTGGTGGGGCCCTCCTGGGCAGCTCGCCTGCTGCCGGACTTGTCGGCCGTGCTGCCCTTGCCATCCTTCCATGATTCTCTGTGGCCCTTGCCTCCCTTTGTAGATGTGCCAGGTGGCACCCCACTTTCTGACGGTGCCAGGGTAGTGCCTTTGGAGGCTGCCGTCTCTGGCCTCTCGCGCCGGCCCTTGCCTTTCTTGGATTTTTTCCCAGGGGGTGGGCTGGCTGTCCCTTTACTGCTGGCCGATGTAGCTGCCCCTGAAGGTGGTGGACTCCAATATCCCTGTACTATGGTCCTTGTAGGTCCAGGGGTTGTGGTGGCTGAGGTGCTGATTGGACTCTTACGAGATGGAGGGGGTGGGTCAGGTGATGGAAAGAGGTTAATTTTGGAGAGGAAAAACTTTTTAGGAGCAGTGGGAAGGGTAGGTGCAGTGGGTATGGGAGTGGAGGAAGAGGATGTGGTTGTAGGAGAGTCAAGTCTGGTGTCTTTGGGTGCAGGTGCTTGTGACAGAGGCTGTCGTGAGGTGGATGGCTGTTGGGTGGGTGGCTGCCTGCGTTTGTGTGGTTTGGAAGAGGGGGTGACAGACACACTGGGAGAGGACACAGGGGACGTGTAAAAGGCAGTGGGCGTGGTGACTGCACGTGTGCGGAGTGTTCTGGTGGGTGTGCTGGTGATGGACGTAGTGGCTGATGATGTTGTGCATGCAAGTGTGAGTGGAAACATCACAGGGAGGGAGGAGGGAGACGAGGAGGAGGGAGACACAGAGGAAGCAGTGGCTGTTGGTATGTCTGCATGTGCCTGTTGCTTGTGTGAATGCTTCTGTGATGTGTGGTGCTTATGTCTGGATGAGCTGCCCTTGGGTGTTGAGGTGTGTGCAGGTTGGTCTGTAGGTGTGTCTGGGATAGGCAGAGGCACAGGGGAGTGGGACTGGGTGGAGGAAGTTGGAGGAGGGAGGCAGGAGACAGGAACAATGGCTGCCGTCAGTGCTGAGGCCAGAGCGTTGAACGATCGCTGATGGGCAGCCTGACCAGAATGAATGCCCTCGAGGTATGCATTGCTCCGGTGCACCTCCCTTTCAACCCCCTGGATGGCATTCAAAAGGGTAGACTGCCCAACAATGAGCGTCCTGAGGAGGTCAATGACCTCCTCACTGAGGGCAGCAGGGTTAACTGGGGCAGGGCCTGAGGTGCCTGGGGCGAAGGAGATGCCCGCCTTCGTGTGCGAGTGGGCACGGGGCGAACGCTGAGGGGCTGCAAGGAGGGCGGAGCTGGTGCGCTGGGTGGCGGCTGTACCTGTTGTTGCGGTGGGCACGGATGTTGCCGCCACCACAAGGGAGCTCCCTTCCGAGGACGTGTCTGTGTCGCTGATGTCTCCATGTGTCCCCGTTGTGGAGCTCCCCTCGCCCTCCGTCTCACTGGTGAACTCCGAGTCGGTTGCATGGCCCTCCAGGGCCATGTGAGATGCAGCTCCCTCGTGCTCCGATGCCACTTCTCCTCGGCCTGATGATGCTAATGCACACATGAACAGGAAGACCACAAAAAAGGGGGGGGGAGAAAATAAAGACATGTTGAGTTCATGCATTGGCAACACAGTTGGCGGAGAGGACAGACACAGAAGCCCCCTGCACTACGCCGCGCACTTGGGGTACACTACTCAATCATTGGGACTTGGCCTACAAGCCTATGGACGACAACTGCACACATAGGTGACACAGGGCCATGGATAGCTGTACTTGGCACCCTACAGAGGTGGGGGGCGGGGACACAGGGCCATGCCTTACTGAGGGGCCTAGCCTACAGAAATCACCCTGGCCTATGGAGACCCACATCCCTCCTCCCCCACCCAGACACCTCCACTGCGTGCTAAGATAGCTGAATGTGCTGGTACTCACCCCCTTGTGTCTGCTGTGATGTCCTCACGCGCCCATCCAAATCTGGGTAGGCCACCGCCAGGATCCGAGACATCAGGGGGGTCAATTGACGAGTGGCACCCCTCCTACGTTGGGAGGCCATCCCCAGCAGAGCCTCCGCGGTCTTCCTGCTCCCGTGGCGGATGTCCTCCAACCTCTTGCGGCAGTGGGTGCCCCGTCTGTTGTGGACCCCCAGGGTCCAGACGTCCTTGGCGATGGCACGCCAAATGTCGATTTTCGGATGGGCGCTGACCTATGTCACATGTACAGGGGGAGAAATAACATTGACATAATTTTCTGCATGCTTGATGTGAGTGGCCCCCCATCCCCACCCTTGCCATGTGGCACATGCTCTCATCCGTCGTTTGATGCATGCCTCAATCGCTCCCCTCCCCACCATCTTTCATCCACCCGACTCAACCCAGGCATTGCCCCCAAAGCATGGTCCCAGACCTGTTGGTCTGGAGGACCGTAGAGTAGCGCATACTGGGGGAGGACCCCATCCACGAGTTTCTCCAATTCTTCAGAAGTGAAGTCAGGGGCCCTTTCCCCAGTCGCAGCAGCCATTGTATCTTCCAGACCGAGGTCACAGCAGCACTTGCAGTATAGGTCCTCTCCTGTGGATGATCAGGTCTCGAGTGATTAAGCAGATAGAAAATGGCGGTCACGTCCGCGGCGGTGCGTACCGCGGCGGTGCGTACAGCGACCGCCGGCGCACTTCGTCATTGGCTCCTGAAACCCATAGGGTTCAATGTTAACCAATGCGTCTTTGCGCTGTGGTCTTCGACCGCCACGGTGTGCCACGCCAGCGCATTGACCTCACATCCCAATGTCGCACTTCACAGGTCAGGCAGCCGCCATTTCAAGGTTCCACATGGCTTAATTTCTACTGCGTCACACATGCCTAGGCCTTGCATCGACACTCATACCAGCCATTCAATGCATTGAGAATCGTGTACTGTGCAAGCTGTGGGAACGTACCTGTGGGTTGATTGACTCTGGGCTCGCTGTTGTCCTTCCTAGGCACCGTCCGCTTGGACTTGCGAGGAGATGGAGGAATGTTCCAGTGTACAGACCGCTGGTGGACCTGTCGACAATGGAGGAACGACATGTCATACTGACATACAGGCTTGACCGAGCCACTATACAGGAACTGTGTGCCCAGCTGGAGCCAGACCTGATGTCACCCATCCGCCAACCCACAGGGATCCCCCCTCTAGTGCAGGTGCTGTCAGTACTCCATTTTTTGGCAAGTGGGTCATTTCAAACAACAGTGGCCATTTCATCAGGGATGTCTCAGCCTATGTTTTCAAAGGTGTTGTCCAGAGTGTTGTCTGCCCTGCTCAAACATGGGGAGATACATCGTTTTCCCTGAGGTGGGGGATTTGGCTGCAGTGAAGGGTGATTTCTATGCCCTTGGACATATTCCCAACATCATTGGTGCCATTGATGGGACACATGTGGCTTTGGTACCCCCCAGAGAAAGTGAACAGGTGTACAGGAACAGAAAAAGTTATCATTCCATGAATGTCCAGGTGGTCTGTTTGGCTGACCAGCACATCTCCCACGTAAATGCCAAGTTCCCTGGGTCAGTGCATGACGCGTACATCATGCAAAATAGCAGCATCCCTTATGTGATGGAACAACTACAGAGACACCGTGTGTGGCTAATTGGTGACTCCGGTTGCCCCAACCTGTTGTGGTTACTGACCCCAGTGAGGAATCCCAGGACAAGGGCAGAGGAACGGTACAATGAGGCCCATGGGCGTACTAGGAGGGTGATCGAACGCACCTTCGGCCTCCTGAAGGCCAGGTTTAGGTGCCTGCATATGACAGGTGGGTCCCTAATGTACTCACCAAAGAAGGTGTGCCAGATCATCGTGGCCTGCTGTATGCTTCACAACCTGGCTTTGCGACACCAGGTGCCTTTTCTGCAGGAGGATGGTCCAGATGGTGGTGTTGTAGCAGCTGTGGATCCTGCGGAGAGTGAAGAGGAGGAAGACGAAGAGGACGACACAGACAACAGGGACACTTTGATACAGCAGTATTTTCAATAACACACAGGTAAGAATCAACACCGGCATTTTACATTTACTTACAGTCTCCTGCCTCTCTACTGTCTGTCCTTTTCACCCAGTGTATGCTAACAGAGTTGTGACTTTCCCTTCCAATTTCAGAGATGTGGGCCCCACTGCGTGACCTCTGCTTTGTTTGCCCATGGACTACAGCTGTGTGACAGTGGTATGTTGTCATCACAATGTAACTGGTCATTTTGGCACGTTTATGTCTAATACATATTTTCAAAAATACAGGCAGACTCCAGATTATTTGTGTGCAATAAGGGTGTTTATTGAAGTGCTCAATTTTGGGACATGGTTGAAAATCGGTGATGGGTGATGGTGGAGGAATGTCCATGGCAGAGTCCAGATTTTCAGTCTCACAGGTGCATTGTCCATATGCCTGTGGAAGGTGGAGCAGGGGCAGTTTAAGGTTGGACAGGGTGACAATGTGGGACAGTGGGATGACATCAGGGGGTATCCTTTCCTGGCGGGGGTCTTGGCATCCTACCCTGTCTTCTTCCTAGATCTCAGGCCACGCTTGCGGGTGGTTCTTCTTCTGCAGGAGGTGGAGTTCTAGTGGCCTGTTCTTGTGTCGGGGCCTCCTGTCCACTAGCGCCGGCGGAGGTGGTAGCCTGTTCCTGGTCCATGCTAGTGACAGGGGCACTTTGTGGTGCCACATGGTCCCACAATGTGGTGACAATCTGGTTGAGAGCCACTACGATGGTGCCCATTGCAGAACTAATGTTTCTCAGTTCTTCCCTGAACCCCAGAAACTGTTCCTCCTGCAGGACCTGGATCTCCTGGAACCTGGCCAGGACCGTCGCCATCGTCTCCTGGGAGTGGTGGTATGCTCCCATGAGGGAGGTGAGGGCCTCGTGGAGAGTGGGTTCCCTGGGCCTGTGCCCCCCCTGTCGCACAGCAGCCCTCCCAGTTTCCCTGTTTCCCTGGGCCTCTGTCCCCTGGACTGTGTGCCCACTACCACTGCCCCCAGGTCCCTGTTGTTGTTGGGGTGGTGGGTTAACCTGGGTGCCCTTTAGTGGTGGACACACCGCTGATTGACGTGTCCTGGAGACAGAGGCATGGGCCCACTGGGTGGGTGCTGTGCTGGTGTTCCCAGAGGGGGTAGGTCTGCTGTGGCCTGTGGCTGTCTGAGGGGAACCGACTGTCCCGAGGTCCCCGATGGGCCGGGCTGGTCATCTGGGTCCAGGGAGACAGAGCTGCTGTCATCACTGGGGGCCTCTTCTGGGGGTGGGATGGACATTTCTGGACCCTCCTGGGTGGTGTGGTGGCGTTCGGGTCCTGCAGGGGTATAAGAGTATGGTTATTGCTTCTGTGTGTGCCATAGCGTGCAATGGGTGGGTGCCCGTGTACCCCAGTGCTGGCATTCCTTTGTGGGGGCTGTTGTGACGGCGGTTTCTGGGGGAGATGGGTATGTGCAGTGGGCATGCTTAGGTGATGGGTGTCGATGGTTTGTGGTGGCATGCAGGGTTTGGTGTTGGGATGGGTGGGTTGTGATGGTGAGACATTAGCAGGGAGGATGTGTGATGGGGGTGGGGGGGAGGGTGGAGGTATGAGTTGGCATGCTGGTGGGTGGGGGGGATGAAGTAGTTGAGATTAGACTTACCAGAGTCCATTCCTCCGCCTACTCCAGCGAGGCCCTCAGGATGCAGGATGTTCAAGACTTGCTCCTCCCATGCTGTAAATTCTGGGGGAGTAGGTGGGGGTCCGCCGCCAGTCTTCTGCACCGCGATGTTGTGCCTTGATACCATGGAACGCACCTTCCCCCGTAGGTCGTTCCACCGCTTCCTGATGTCGTCCCGATTTCGTGGATGCTGTCCTACAGCGTTGACCCTGTCCACAATTCTTTGCCATAGCTCCATCTTCCTGGCAATGGTGGTGTGCTGCACCTGTGTCCCGAAGAGCTGGGGCTCTACCCAAACTATTTCCTCCACCATGACCCTGAGTTCTGCGTCTGAGAACCTGGGGTGTCTTGAGGGTGCCAGGGGGTGGTGTGGATGAGGTGTGGGGTGGTGTTTGCGGTGATGAGTGTGGTGAGTGTAGTGGTGTGTTGTGTTTTGTGCGTGGTTGTTGTGTGGGTGATGGTGTAGTGTGCCTCTGTATGGTGTTCTCTATTCTATGCTGTCTCTCTCTGGGCTTCGTCTCTGATTTGTGGTCGTAGGGGTTTGTGGGTGATGTGGGTGTGTGTTTTATATTGGATTGGGTGTGTGGGAGTGTTGTGTGTATGTGTATCAGGTGTGTGTATTTCAAATTGTCCAATGTGGCTGTGTTTTGTAAGTGTGTGTGTATTTTGACCGCGGTGTGTACCGCCAATGGAATACCGCGGTTGAAAGACCGCCGCGTGGATTCGTGGGTCGTAATGGAATGGGCTTATTTCTGTTGGCGTGACGGTGGAGGTTTGGTCTTCGCCAGTTTAACGCTGGCCGTTGGTGTGGCGGACTTTTGTGGATGTCGGGTTTTTGGCGGTTTGCCTCTTGAGGGTCAGAATGACCGTGGCGGTTTACCGCGACCGCGGCGGTGTTGTGGCAGCCTTCTGACCGGCGGTAAGCGCCTTTTTCCGCCGAGGTCAGAATGACCCCCTTATTCTTTTAAAAATCCATATCTTGACTTGTGCATGTTGGATTTGTGTAGTTTTGGTCTTTTTTTGTTAAGATAAATATTACCTATTTTTCTAAACCTGTGTTGTGTCACTTTGTAGTGGTTCACTGCATTACTGTGTCTGTTGGTACAAATACTTTACACATTGCTTCTGAAGTTAAGCCTGCCTGCTTGTGCCAAGCTACCAAGGCGGTGAGCGGGGGTTAGCTGAGGGTGATTCTCCTTTACCCTCACTAGAGTGAGGGTCCTTGCTTGGACAGGGGGTAACCTGACTGACACACAAAGACACCATTTCTAACACATACATGCCATCCATGCCTCTAGTCAGCCTCCCTTGCTTCTTGAATTATTACACAACCAGAGCCCTGCAGCATTTGGTCTGACCCCTCGTTAACCATGGTGGGTGACCTGATTTTGCAGGGCCAATTACTCACCTTTAACTGCTGGTCACGGACTATGGCCTCCCATCGGAAAAATTTCTTATTCATCGCCAACTCTATGTCACCTTTCGCGCCCTCTGGGGCTCCTCTGACACTGAACTTCCCTCCCACTTGGTATTACATGCAATACTCCTTATGGGTGACGTCCATCACCAAATACCATGGCTCTATAAAGCCATCTGCAAGTTTGCGGGCATCCCACTCACTACACTATAACCTAAATGGGAAGACGACTTTGGGAGGGCACTACATGATAAAGAGTGGACATGTGCTAGAACACCCCCAAAAGATCTCACGTAATGCCTGATTCAAAAACATTAAGGCCCTCATTTTGACAATGGTGGTAAAAACCACCTACCGCCATGGTGACGGCTGCCAAAATATCACCACCGCGGCTACCATCCGCCCGCCAGATTATGACCACTGCCGGACTTCGGCCACAATAAGGGCAGAAATCTGACAGTGGCCATACTGGCAGACGGTCGTAAGGTGGCGCTGCTACCACCAGCACCGCCAAGCCAGTAGAACACCGCCAGCCGTATCATGAGCTATGATAAGGCCTGGCGGTGTTCTGCTGGTGGACGCTGCTGGAGGTAGCAGCGCCCCTTCCAGTTCCCTGGTGGAAAACCTCCTCGAACAAGGTAAGTCAGGTTTCCGACAGGGGAGGCGGGTGGGGGGTGTTGTGTGTGTGCGTCTGAGTGTGTGCATGAATGTGTGAGTGTGTGTATGAATGCCAGTGTGAGAGATTGGGTGTATGCGTGGTGCGTGTCTGCAAGTGTGTGTGTATGGTGGGGGGAGTGTGAGGATCGGAGGGGGTGGGGGCTGTGTTTGGATGTCAGTGTATGTATGGAGAGGTGGGTGGGGACTGAGTTTGGATGTTGGGTTGGGCTTTTTCATGTGTGTATGGAGGGGTGGGTGGGGGCTCAGTTTGGATGTCAGGGGATGGAGGCTACAGGCCAAAATCCACAGGTAGGCACTGTTTTCTTTCAAAAATTTGGATGTGTCCACGTTGCGCTTTGGGGCGTTTCCTACCCACTCAAGTGAGGTATAATTTTTACCGGGAGACTTGGGGGAACGCTGAGTGGAAGGAAATTTGTGGCTCCTCTCAGATTCCAGAACTTTCTGCCACAGAAATGTAAGGAACATGTGTTTTTTTAGCCAAATTTTGAGGTTTGCAAAGGATTCTGGGTAACAGAACCTGGTCCGAGCCCCGCAAGTCACCCCTCCTTGGATTCCCCTAGGTCTCTAGTTTTCAGAAATGCACAGGTTTGGTAGGTTTCCCTCGGTGCCGGCTGAGCTAGACGCCAAAATCTACAGGTAGGCACTACGCAAAAAACACCTCTGTTTTCTTCCAAAAATTTGGATGTGTCCACGTTGCTCTTTGGGGCATTTCCTGTCGCGGGCGCTAGGCCAACCCACACAAGTGAGGTATCATTTTTATCGGGAGACTTGGGGGTACGCTGGGTGGAAGGAAATTAGTGGCTCCTCTCAGATTCCAGAACTTTCTGCCACAGAAATGTGAGGAACATATGTTTTTTTAGCCAAATTCTGAGGTTTGCAAAGGATTCTGGGTAACAGAACCTGGTCCGAGCCCCGCAAGTCACCCCATCTTGGATTCCCATAGGTCTCTAGTTTTCAGAAATGCACAGGTTTGGTAGGTTTCCCTAGGTGCCGGCTGAGCTCGAGGGCAAAATCTACAGGTAGGCACTTCGCAAAAAACACCTCTGTTTTCTTCCAAAAATGTGGATGTGTCCACGTTGCGCTTTGGGGCGTTTCCTGTCGCGGGCACAAGGCCTACCCACACAAGTGAGGTATCATTTTTATCGGGAGACTTGGGGGAACGCTGGGTGGAAGGAAATTCGTGGCTCCTCTCAGATTCCAGAACTTTCTGCCAGAGAAATGTGAGGAACATGTTTTTTTTAGCCAAATTTTGAGGTTTGCAAAGGATTCTGGGTAACAGAACCTGGTCCGAGCCCCGCAAGTCACCCCATCTTGGATTCCCCTAGGTCTCTAGTTTTCAGAAATGCACAGGTTTAGTAGGTTTCGCTAGGTGCCGGCTGAGCTAGAGGCCAAAATCTACAGGTAGGCACTTCGCAAAAAACACCTCTGTTTTCTTCCAAACATTTGGATGTGTCCACGTTGCGCTTTGGGGCGTTTCCCGTCGCGGGCGCTAGGCCTACCCACACAAGTGAGGTATCATTTTTATCGGGAGACTTGGGGGAACGCTGGGTGGAAGGATATTTGTGGCTCCTCTCAGATTCCAGAACTTTCTGCCACAGAAATGTGAGGAACATGTGTTTTTTTAGCCAAATTTTGAGGTTTGCAAAGGATTCTGGGTAACAGAACCTGGTCCGAGCCCCGCAAGTCACCCCTCCTTGGATTCCCCTAGGTCTATAGTTTTCAGAAATGCACAGGTTTGGTAGGTTCCCTAGGTGCCGGCTGAGCTAGAGGCCAAAATCTACAGGTAGGCACTTCGCAAAAAACACCTCTGCTTTCTTCCAAAAATTTGGATGTGTCCACGTTGCGCTTTGGGGCGTTTCCTGTTGCGGGCGCTAGGCCTTCTCACACAAGTGAGGTATCATTTTTATCGGGAGACTTGGGGGAACGCTGGGTGGAAGGAAATTTGTGGCTCCTCTCAGATTCCAGAACTTTCTGCCACAGAAATGTGAGGAACATGTGTTTTTTTAGCCAAATTTTGAGGTTTGCAAAGGATTCTGGGTAACAGAACCTGCTCCGAGCCCCGCAAGTCACCCCATCTTGGATTCCCCTAGGTCTCTAGTTTTCAGAAATGCACAAGTTTGGTAGGTTTCCCTAGGTTCCGGCTGAGCTAGAGGCCAAAATCTACAGGTAGGCACTTTGCAAAAAACACCTCTGTTTTCTTCCAAAAATTTGGATGTGTCCACGTTGCGCTTTGGGGCGTTTCCTGTCGCGGGCGCTAGGCCTACCCACACAAGTGCAGTATCATTTTTATCGGGAGACTTGGGGGAACGCTGGGTGGAAGCAAATTTGTGGCTCCTCTCAGATTCCAGAACTTTCTGCCACAGAAATGTGAGGAACATGTGTTTTTTTTAGCCAAATTTTGAGGTTTGCAAAGGATTCTGGGTAACAGAACCTGGTCCGAGCCCCGCAAGTCACCCCTCCTTTGATTCTCCTAGGTCTCTAGTTTTCAGAAATGCACAGGTTTGGTAGGTTTCCCTAGGTGCCGGCTGAGCTCGAGGCCAAAATCTACAGGTAGGCACATCGCAAAAAACACCTCTGTTTTCTTCCAAAAATTTGAATGTGTCCACGTTGCGCTTTGGAGCATTTCCTGTCGCGGGCGCTAGGCCTACCCACACAAGTGAGGTATCATTTTTATCGGGAGACTTGGGGGTACGCTGGGTGGAAGGAAATTTGTGGTTCCTCTCAGATTCCAGAACTTTCTGCCACAGAAATGTGAGGAACATGTGTTTTTTTAGCCAAATTTTGAGGTTTGCAAAGGATTCTGGGTAACAGAACCTGGTCCGAGCCCTGCAAGTCACCCCTCCTTTGATTCCCCTAGGTCTCTAGTTTTCAGAAATGCACAGGTTTGATAGGTTTCCCTAGGTGCCGGCTGAGCTGGAGGCCAAAATCTACAGGTACACACTTCGCAAAAAACACCTCTGTTTTCTTCCAAAAATTTGTATGTGTCCACGTTGTGCTTTGGGGCATTTCCTGTCGCGGGCGCTAGGCCTACCCACACAAGTGAGGTATCATTTTTATCGGGAGACTTGGGGGTACGCTGGGTGGAAGGAAATTTGTTGCTCCTCTCAGATTCCAGAACTTTCTGCCACAGAAATGTGAGGAACATGTGTTTTGTTAGCCAAATTTTGAGGTTTGCAAAGGATTCTGGGTAACAGAACCTGGTCCGAGCCCCGCAAGTCACCCCATCTTGGATTCCCATAGGTCTCTAGTTTACAGAAATGCACAGGTTTGGTAGGTTTCCCTAGGTGCCGGCTGAGCTAGAGGCCAAAATCTACAGGTAGGCACTTCGCAAAAAACACCTCTGTTTTCTTCCAAAAATTTGGATGTGTCCACGTTGCGCTTTGGGGCATTTCCTGTCGCGGGCGCTAGGCCTACCCACACAAGTGAGGTATCATTTTTATCGGGAGACTTGGGGGAACGCTGGGTGGAAGGAAATTTGTGGCTCCTCTCAGATTCCAGAACTTTCTGCCACAGAAATGTGAGGAACATGTGTTTTTTTAGCCAAATTTTGAGGTTTGCAAAGGATTCTGGGTAACAGAACCTGGTCCGAGCCCCGCAAGTCACCCCATCTTGGATTCCCATAGGTCTCTAGTTTTCAGAAATGCACAGGTTTGGTAGGTTTCCCTAGGTGCCGGCTGAGCTAGAGGCCAAAATCTACAGGTAGGCACTTCGCAAAAAACACCTCTGTTTTCTTCCAAAAATGTGGATGTGTCCACATTGCGCTTTGGGGCGTTTCCTGTCGCGGGCGCACGTCCTACCCACACAAGTGAGGTATCATTTTTATCGGGAGACTTGGGGGAACGCTGGGTGGAAGGAAATTTGTGGCTCCTCTCAGATTCCAGAACTTTCTGCCACAGAAATGTGAGGAACATGTTTTTTTTAGCCAAATTTTGAGGTTTGCAAAGGATTCTGGGTAACAGAACCTGGTCCGAGCCCCACAAGTCACCCCATCTTGGATTCCCCTATGTCTCTAGTTTGCAGAAATGCACAGGTTTGGTAGGTTTCTCTAGGTGCCGGCTGAGCTAGAGGCCAAAATCTACAGGTAGTAACTTCGCAAAAAACACCTCTGTTTTCTTCCAAACATTTGGATGTGTCCACGTTGCGCTTTGGGGCGTTTCCTGTCGCGGGCGCTAGGCCTACCCACACAAGTGAGGTATCATTTTTATCGGGAGACTTGGGGGAACGCTGGGTGGAAGGAAATTTGTGGCTCCTCTCAGATTCCAGAACTTTCTGCCACAGAAATATGAGGAACATGTGTTTTTTTAGCCGAATTTTGAGGTTTGCAAAGGATTCTGGGTAACAGAACCTGGTCCGAGCCCCGCAAGTCACCACTCCTTTGATTCCCCTAGGTCTCCAGTTTTCAGAAATGCACAGGTTTGGTAGGTTTCCCTAGGTGCCGGTTGAGCTCGAGGGCAAAATCTACAGGTAGACACTTCGCAAAAAACACCTCTGTTTTCTTCCAAAAATTTGGATGTGTCCACGTTGCGCTTTGGGGCGTTTCCTGTCGCGGGCGCTAGCCCTACCCACACAAGTGCAGTATCATTTTTATCGGGAGACTTGGGGGAACGCTGGGTGGAAGGAAATTTGTGGCTCCTCTCAGATTCCAGAACTTTCTGCCACAGAAATGTGAGGAACATGTGTTTTTTTTAGCCAAATTTTGAGGTTTGCAAAGGATTCTGGGTAACAGAACCTGGTCCGAGCCCCGCAAGTCACCCCTCCTTTGATTCTCCTAGGTCTCTAGTTTTCAGAAATGCACAGGTTTGGTAGGTTTCCCTAGGTGCCGGCTGAGCTCGAGGCCAAAATCTACAGGTAGGCACATCGCAAAAAACACCTTTGTTTTCTTCCAAAAATTTGAATGTGTCCACGTTGCGCTTTGGAGCATTTGCTGTCGCGGGCGCTAGGCCTACCCACACAAGTGAGGTATCATTTTTATTGGGAGACTTGGGGGTACGCTGGGTGGAAGGAAATTTGTGGTTCCTCTCAGATTCCAGAACTTTCTGCCACAGAAATGTGAGGAACATGTGTTTTTTTAGCCAAATTTTGAGGTTTGCAAAGGATTCTGGGTAACAGAACCTTGTCCGAGCCCTGCAAGTCACCCCTCCTTTGATTCCCCTAGGTCTCTAGTTTTCAGAAATGCACAGGTTTGATAGGTTTCCCTAGGTGCCGGCTGAGCTGGAGGCCAAAATCTACAGGTACACACTTCGCAAAAAACACCTCTGTTTTCTTCCAAAAATTTGTATGTGTCCACGTTGTGCTTTGGGGCATTTCCTGTCGCGGGCGCTAGGCCTACCCACACAAGTGAGGTATCATTTTTATCGGGAGACTTGGGGGTACGCTGGGTGGAAGGAAATTTGTGGCTCCTCTCAGATTCCAGAACTTTCTGCCACAGAAATGTGAGGAACATGTGTTTTGTTAGCCAAATTTTGAGGTTTGCAAAGGATTCTGGGTAACAGAACCTGGTCCGAGCCCCGCAAGTCACCCCATCTTGGATTCCCATAGGTCTCTAGTTTACAGAAATGCACAGGTTTGGTAGGTTTCCCTAGGTGCCGGCTGAGCTAGAGGCCAAAATCTACAGGTAGGCACTTCGCAAAAAACACCTCTGTTTTCTTCCAAAAATTTGGATGTGTCCACGTTGCGCTTTGGGGCATTTCCTGTCGCGGGCGCTAGGCCTACCCACACAAGTGAGGTATCATTTTTATCGGGAGACTTGGGGGTACGCTGGGTGGAAGGAAATTTGTGGCTCCTCTCAGATTCCAGAACTTTCTGCCACAGAAATGTGAGGAACATGTGTTTTTTTAGCCAAATTTTGAGGTTTGCAAAGGATTCTGGGTAACAGAACCTGGTCCGAGCCCCGCAAGTCACCCCATCTTGGATTCCCATAGGTCTCTAGTTTTCAGAAATGCACAGGTTTGGTAGGTTTCCCTAGGTGCCGGCTGAGCTAGAGGCCAAAATCTACAGGTAGGCACTTCGCAAAAAACACCTCTGTTTTCTTCCAAAAATTTGGATGTGTCCACGTTGCGCTTTGGGGCGTTTCCTGTCGCGGGCGCACGTCCTACCCACACAAGTGAGGTATCATTTTTATCGGGAGACTTGGGGGAACGCTGGGTGGAAGGAAATTTGTGGCTCCTCTCAGATTCCAGAACTTTCTGCCACAGAAATGTGAGGAACATGTTTTTTTTAGCCAAATTTTGAGGTTTGCAAAGGATTCTGGGTAACAGAACCTGGTCCGAGCCCCGCAAGTCACCCCATCTTGGATTCCCCTAGGTCTCTAGTTTGCAGAAATGCACAGGTTTGGTAGGTTTCTCTAGGTGCCGGCTGAGCTAGAGGCCAAAATCTACAGGTAGGCACTTCGCAAAAAACACCTCTGTTTTCTTCCAAACATTTGGATGTGTCCACGTTGCGCTTTGGGGCGTTTCCTGTCGCGGGCGCTAGGCCTACCCACACAAGTGAGGTATCATTTTTATCGGGAGACTTGGGGGAACGCTGGGTGGAAGGAAATTTGTGGCTCCTCTCAGATTCCAGAACTTTCTGCCACAGAAATGTGAGGAACATGTGTTTTTTTAGCCAAATTGTGAGGTTTGCAAAGGATTCTGGGTAACAGAACCTGGTCCGAGCCCCGCAAGTCACCACTCCTTTGATTCCCCTAGGTCTCTAGTTTTCAGAAATGCACAGGTTTGGTAGGTTTCCCTAGGTGCCGGATGAGCTCGAGGGCAAAATCTACAGGTAGGCACTTCGCAAAAAACACCTCTGTTTTCTTCCAAAAATTTGGATGTGTCCACGTTGCGCTTTGGGGCATTTCCTGTCGCGGGCGCTAGGCCTACCCACACAAGTGAGGTATCATTTTTATCAGGAGACTTGGGGGTACGCTGGGTGGAAGGAAATTTGTGGCTCCTCTCAGATTCCAGAACTTTCTGCCACAGAAATGTGAGGAACATGTGTTTTTTTAGCCAAATTGTGAGGTTTGCAAAGGATTCTGGGTAACAGAACCTGGTCCGAGCCCCGCAAGTCACCCCTCCTTGGATTTCCCTAGGTTTCTAGTTTTCAGAAATGCACAGGTTTGGTAGGTTTCGCTAGGTGCCGGCTGAGCTCGAGGCCAAAATCTACAGGTAGGCACTTCGCAAAAAACACCTCTGTTTTCTTCCAAAAATTTGGATGTGTCCACGTTGCGCTTTGGGGCGTTTCCTGTTGCGGGCGCTAGGCCTACCCACACAAGTGAGGTATCATTTTTATCGGGAGACTTGGGGGTACGCTGGGTGGAAGGAAATTTTTGGCTCCTCTCAGATTCCAGAACTTTCTGCCACAGAAATGTGAGGAACATGTGTTTTTTTAGCCAAATTTTGAGGTTTGCAAAGTATTCTGGGTAACAGAACCTGGTCCGAGCCCCGCAAGTCACCCCATCTTGGATTCCCCTAGGTCTCTAGTTTTCAGAAATGCACAGGTTTGGTAGGTTTCCCTAGGTGCCGGCTGAGCTAGAGGCCAAAATCTACAGGTAGGCACTTCGCAAAAAACACCTCTGTTTTCTTCCAAAAATGTGGATGTGTCCACGTTGCGCTTTGGGGCGTTTCCTGTCGCGGGCGCACGTCCTACCCACACAAGTGAGGTATCATTTTTATCGGGAGACTTGGGGGAACGCTGGGTGGAAGGAAATTTGTGGCTTCTCTCAGATTCCAGAACTTTCTGCCACAGAAATGTGAGGAACATGTTTTTTTTAGCCAAATTTTGAGGTTTGCAAAGGATTCTGGGTAACAGAACCTGGTCCGAGCCCCGCAAGTCACCCCATCTTGGATTCCCCTAGGTCTCTAGTTTGCAGAAATGCACAGGTTTGGTAGGTTTCTCTAGGTGCCGGCTGAGCTAGAGGCCAAAATCTACAGGTAGGCACTTCGCAAAAAACACCTCTGTTTTCTTCCAAACATTTGGATGTGTCCACGTTGCGCTTTGGGGCGTTTCCTGTCGCGGGCGCTAGGCCTACCCACACAAGTGAGGTATCATTTTTATCGGGAGACTTGGGGGAACGCTGGGTGGAAGGAAATTTGTGGCTCCTCTCAGATTCCAGAACTTTCTGCCACAGAAATGTGAGGAACATGTGTTTTTTTAGCCAAATTGTGAGGTTTGCAAAGGATTCTGGGTAACAGAACCTGGTCCGAGCCCCGCAAGTCACCACTCCTTTGATTCCCCTAGGTCTCTAGTTTTCAGAAATGCACAGGTTTGGTAGGTTTCCCTAGGTGCCGGATGAGCTCGAGGGCAAAATCTACAGGTAGGCACTTCGCAAAAAACACCTCTGTTTTCTTCCAAAAATTTGGATGTGTCCACGTTGCGCTTTGGGGCATTTCCTGTCGCGGGCGCTAGGCCTACCCACACAAGTGAGGTATCATTTTTATCAGGAGACTTGGGGGTACGCTGGGTGGAAGGAAATTTGTGGCTCCTCTCAGATTCCAGAACTTTCTGCCACAGAAATGTGAGGAACATGTGTTTTTTTAGCCAAATTGTGAGGTTTGCAAAGGATTCTGGGTAACAGAACCTGGTCCGAGCCCCGCAAGTCACCCCTCCTTGGATTTCCCTAGGTTTCTAGTTTTCAGAAATGCACAGGTTTGGTAGGTTTCGCTAGGTGCCGGCTGAGCTCGAGGCCAAAATCTACAGGTAGGCACTTCGCAAAAAACACCTCTGTTTTCTTCCAAAAATTTGGATGTGTCCACGTTGCGCTTTGGGGCGTTTCCTGTTGCGGGCGCTAGGCCTACCCACACAAGTGAGGTATCATTTTTATCGGGAGACTTGGGGGTACGCTGGGTGGAAGGAAATTTTTGGCTCCTCTCAGATTCCAGAACTTTCTGCCACAGAAATGTGAGGAACATGTGTTTTTTTAGCCAAATTTTGAGGTTTGCAAAGGATTCTGGGTAACAGAACCTGGTCCGAGCCCCGCAAGTCACCCCATCTTGGATTCCCCTAGGTCTCTAGTTTTCAGAAATGCACAGGTTTGGTAGGTTTCCCTAGGTGCCGGCTGAGCTAGAGGCCAAAATCTACAGGTAGGCACTTCGCAAAAAACACCTCTGTTTTCTTCCAAAAATGTGGATGTGTCCACGTTGCGCTTTGGGGCGTTTCCTGTCGCGGGCGCACGTCCTACCCACACAAGTGAGGTATCATTTTTATCGGGAGACTTGGGGGAACGCTGGGTGGAAGGAAATTTGTGGCTTCTCTCAGATTCCAGAACTTTCTGCCACAGAAATGTGAGGAACATGTTTTTTTTAGCCAAATTTTGAGGTTTGCAAAGGATTCTGGGTAACAGAACCTGGTCCGAGCCCCGCAAGTCACCCCATCTTGGATTCCCCTAGGTCTCTAGTTTGCAGAAATGCACAGGTTTGGTAGGTTTCTCTAGGTGCCGGCTGAGCTAGAGGCCAAAATCTACAGGTAGGCACTTCGCAAAAAACACCTCTGTTTTCTTCCAAACATTTGGATGTGTCCACGTTGCGCTTTGGGGCGTTTCCTGTCGCGGGCGCTAGGCCTACCCACACAAGTGAGGTATCATTTTTATCGGGAGACTTGGGGGAACGCTGGGTGGAAGGAAATTTGTGGCTCCTCTCAGATTCCAGAACTTTCTGCCACAGAAATGTGAGGAACATGTGTTTTTTTAGCCAAATTTTGAGGTTTGCAAAGGATTCTGGGTAACAGAACCTGGTCCGAGCCCCGCAAGTCACCACTCCTTTGATTCCCCTAGGTCTCTAGTTTTCAGAAATGCACAGGTTTGGTAGGTTTCCCTAGGTGCCGGATGAGCTCGAGGGCAAAATCTACAGGTAGGCACTTCGCAAAAAACACCTCTGTTTTCTTCCAAAAATTTGGATGTGTCCACGTTGCGCTTTGGGGCATTTCCTGTCGCGGGCGCTAGGCCTACCCACACAAGTGAGGTATCATTTTTATCAGGAGACTTGGGGGTACGCTGAGTGGAAGGAAATTTGTGGCTCCTCTCAGATTCCAGAACTTTCTGCCACAGAAATGTGAGGAACATGTGTTTTTTTAGCCAAATTGTGAGGTTTGCAAAGGATTCTGGGTAACAGAACCTGGTCCGAGCCCCGCAAGTCACCCCTCCTTGGATTCCCCTAGGTCTCTAGTTTTCAGAAATGCACAGGTTTGGTAGGTTTCGCTAGGTGCCGGCTGAGCTCGAGGCCAAAATCTACAGGTAGGCACTTCGCAAAAAACACCTCTGTTTTCTTCCAAAAATTTGGATGTGTCCACGTTGCGCTTTGGGGCGTTTCCTGTCGCGGGCGCTAGGCCTACCCACACAAGTGAGGTATCATTTTTATAGGGAGACTTGGGGGAACGCTGGGTGGAAGGAAATTTGTGGCTCCTCTCAGATTCCAGAACTTTCTGCCACAGAAATGTGAGGAACATGTGTTTTTTTAGCCAAATTGTGAGGTTTGCAAAGGATTCTGGGTAACAGAACCTGGTCCGAGCCCCGCAAGTCACCCCTCTTTGGATTTCCCTAGGTTTCTAGTTTTCAGAAATGCACAGGTTTGGTAGGTTTCGCTAGGTGCCGGCTGAGCTCGAGGCCAAAATCTACAGGTAGGCACTTCGCAAAAAACACCTCTGTTTTCTTCCAAAAATGTGGATGTGTCCACGTTGCGCTTTGGGGCGTTTCCTGTCGCGGGCGCTAGGCCTACCCACACAAGTGAGGTATCATTTTTATAGGGAGACTTGGGGGAACGCTGGGTGGAAGGAAATTTGTTGCTCCTCTCAGATTCCAGAACTTTCTGTCACAGAAATGTGAGGAACATGTGTTTTTTTAGCCAAATTTTGAGGTTTGCAAAGGATTCTGGGTAACAGAACCTGGTCCGAGCCCCGCAAGTCACCACTCCTTTGATTCCCCTAGGTCTCCAGTTTTCAGAAATGCACAGGTTTGGTAGGTTTCCCTAGGTGCCGGATGAGCTCGAGGGCAAAATCTACAGGTAGGCACTTCGCAAAAAACACCTCTGTTTTCTTCCAAAAATTTGGATGTGTCCACGTTGCGCTTTGGGGCATTTCCTGTCGCGGGCGCTAGGCCTACCCACACAAGTGAGGTATCATTTTTATCGGGAGACTTGGGGGTACGCTGGGTGGAAGGAAATTTGTGGCTCCTCTCAGATTCCAGAACTTTCTGCCACAGAAATGTGAGGAACATGTTTTTTTTAGCCAAATTTTGAGGTTTGCAAAGGATTCTGGGTAACAGAACCTGGTCAGAGCCCCGCAAGTCACCCCATCTTGGATTCCCCTAGGTCTCTAGTTTTCAGAAATGCACAGGTTTGGTAGGTTTCCCTCGGTGCCGGCTGAGCTAGACGCCAAAATCTACAGGTAGGCACTTCGCAAAAAACACCTCTGTTTTGTTCCAAAAATTTGGATGTGTCCACGTTGCGCTTTGGGGCGTTTCCTGTCGCGGGCGCTAAGTCTACCCACACAAGTGAGGTATCATTTTTATCGGGAGACTTGGGGGTACGCTGGGTGGAAGGAAATGTGTGGTTCCTCTCAGATTCCAGAACTTTCTGCCACAGAAATGTGAGGAACATGTGTTTTTTTAGCCAAATTTTGAGGTTTGCAAAGGATTCTGGGTAACAGAACCTGGTCCGAGCCCCGCAAGTCACCCCTCCTTGGATTTCCCTAGGTTTGTAGTTTTCAGAAATGCACAGGTTTGGTAGGTTTCGCTAGGTGCCGGCTGAGCTCGAGGCCAAAATCTACAGGTAGGCACTTCGCAAAAAACACCTCTGTTTTCTTCCAAAAATTTGGATGTGTCCACGTTGCTCTTTGGGGCATTTCCTGTCGCGGGCGCTAGGCCAACCCACACAAGTGAGGTATCATTTTTATCGGGAGACTTGGGGGTACGCTGGGTGGAAGGAAATTAGTGGCTCCTCTCAGATTCCAGAACTTTCTGCCACAGAAATTTGAGGAACATATGTTTTTTTAGCCAAATTCTGAGGTTTGCAAAGGATTCTGGGTAACAGAACCAGGTCCGAGCCCCGCAAGTCACCCCATCTTGGATTCCCATAGGTCTCTAGTTTTCAGAAATGCAAAGGTTTGGTAGGTTTCCCTAGGTGCCGGCTGAGCTCGAGGGCAAAATCTACAGGTAGGCACTTCGCAAAAAACACCTCTGTTTTCTTCCAAAAATTTGGATGTGTCCACGTTGCGCTTTGGGGCGTTTCCTGTCGCGGGCACAAGGCCTACCCACACAAGTGAGGTATCATTTTTATCGGGAGACTTGGGGGAACGCTGGGTGGAAGGAAATTCGTGGCTCCTCTCAGATTCCAGAACTTTCTGCCAGAGAAATGTGAGGAACATGTTTTTTTTAGCCAAATTTTGAGGTTTGCAAAGGATTCTGGGTAACAGAACCTGGTCCGAGCCCCGCAAGTCACCCCATCTTGGATTCCCCTAGGTCTCTAGTTTTCAGAAATGCACAGGTTTGGTAGGTTTCCCTAGGTGCCGGCTGAGCTAGAGGCCAAAATCTACAGGTAGGCACTTCGCAAAAAACACCTCTGTTTTCTTCCAAACATTTGGATGTGTCCACGTTGCGCTTTGGGGCGTTTCCCGTCGCGGGCGCTAGGCCTACCCACACAAGTGAGGTATCATTTTTATCGGGAGACTTGGGGGAACGCTGGGTGGAAGGATATTTGTGGCTCCTCTCAGATTCCAGAACTTTCTGCCACAGAAATGTGAGGAACATGTGTTTTTTTAGCCAAATTTTGAGGTTTCCAAAGGATTCTGGGTAACAGAACCTGGTCCGAGCCCCGCAAGTCACCCCTCCTTGGATTCCCCTAGGTCTATAGTTTTCAGAAATGCACAGGTTTGGTAGGTTCCCTAGGTGCCGGCTGAGCTAGAGGCCAAAATCTACAGGTAGGCACTTCGCAAAAAACACCTCTGCTTTCTTCCAAAAATTTGGATGTGTCCACGTTGCGCTTTGGGGCGTTTCCTGTTGCGGGCGCTAGGCCTTCTCAGACAAGTGAGGTATCATTTTTATCGGGAGACTTGGGGGAACGCTGGGTGGAAGGAAATTTGTGGCTCCTCTCAGATTCCAGAACTTTCTGCCACAGAAATGTGAGGAACATGTGTTTTTTTAGCCAAATTTTGAGGTTTGCAAAGGATTCTGGGTAACAGAACCTGCTCCGAGCCCCGAAAGTCACCCCATCTTGGATTCCCCTAGGTCTCTAGTTTTCAGAAATGCACAAGTTTGGTAGGTTTCCCTAGGTTCCGGCTGAGCTAGAGGCCAAAATCTACAGGTAGGCACTTTGCAAAAAACACCTCTGTTTTCTTCCAAAAATTTGGATGTGTCCACGTTGCGCTTTGGGGCGTTTCCTGTCGCGGGCGCTAGGCCTACCCACACAAGTGCAGTATCATTTTTATCGGGAGACTTGGGGGAACGCTGGGTGGAAGGAAATTTGTGGCTCCTCTCAGATTCCAGAACTTTCTGCCACAGAAATGTGAGGAACATGTGTTTTTTTTAGCCAAATTTTGAGGTTTGCAAAGGATTCTGGGTAACAGAACCTGGTCCGAGCCCCGCAAGTCACCCCTCCTTTGATTCTCCTAGGTCTCTAGTTTTCAGAAATGCACAGGTTTGGTAGGTTTCCCTAGGTGCCGGCTGAGCTCGAGGCCAAAATCTACAGTTAGGCACATCGCAAAAAACACCTCTGTTTTCTTCCAAAAATTTGAAAGTGTCCACGTTGCGCTTTGGAGCATTTCCTGTCGCGGGCGCTAGGCCTACCCACACAAGTGAGGTATCATTTTTATCGGGAGACTTGGGGGTACGCTGGGTGGAAGGAAATTTGTGGTTCCTCTCAGATTCCAGAACTTTCTGCCACAGAAATGTGAGGAACATGTGTTTTTTTAGCCAAATTTTGAGGTTTGCAAAGGATTCTGGGTAACAGAACCTGGTCCGAGCCCTGCAAGTCACCCCTCCTTTGATTCCCCTAGGTCTCTAGTTTTCAGAAATGCACAGGTTTGATAGGTTTCCCTAGGTGCCGGCTGAGCTGGAGGCCAAAATCTACAGGTACACACTTCGCAAAAAACACCTCTGTTTTCTTCCAAAAAATTGTATGTGTCCACGTTGTGCTTTGGGGCATTTCCTGTCGCGGGCGCTAGGCCTACCCACACAAGTGAGGTATCATTTTTATCGGGAGACTTGGGGGTACGCTGGGTGGAAGGAAATTTGTTGCTCCTCTCAGATTCCAGAACTTTCTGCCACAGAAATGTGAGGAACATGTGTTTTGTTAGCCAAATTTTGAGGTTTGCAAAGGATTCTGGGTAACAGAACCTGGTCCGAGCCCCGCAAGTCACCCCATCTTGGATTCCCATAGGTCTCTAGTTTACAGAAATGCACAGGTTTGGTAGGTTTCCCTAGGTGCCGGCTGAGCTAGAGGCCAAAATCTACAGGTAGGCACTTCGCAAAAAACACCTCTGTTTTCTTCCAAAAATTTGGATGTGTCCACGTTGCGCTTTGGGGCATTTCCTGTCGCGGGCGCTAGGCCTACCCACACAAGTGAGGTATCATTTTTATCGGGAGACTTGGGGGTACGCTGGGTGGAAGGAAATTTGTGGCTCCTCTCAGATTCCAGAACTTTCTGCCACTGAAATGTGAGGAACATGTGTTTTTTTAGCCAAATTTTGAGGTTTGCAAAGGATTCTGGGTAACAGAACCTGGTCCGAGCCCCGCAAGTCACACCATCTTGGATTCCCATAGGTCTCTAGTTTTCAGAAATGCACAGGTTTGGTAGGTTTCCCTAGGTGCCGGCTGAGCTAGAGGCCAAAATCTACAGGTAGGCACTTCGCAAAAAACACCTCTGTTTTCTTCCAAAAATTTGGATGTGTCCACGTTGCGCTTTGGGGCGTTTCCTGTCGCGGGCGCACGTCCTACCCACACAAGTGAGGTATCATTTTTATCGGGAGACTTGGGGGAACGCTGGGTGGAAGGAAATTTGTGGCTCCTCTGAGATTCCAGAACTTTCTGCCACAGAAATGTGAGGAACATGTTTTTTTTAGCCAAATGTTGAGGTTTGCAAAGGATTCTGGGTAACAGAACCTGGTCCGAGCCCCACAAGTCACCCCATCTTGGATTCCCCTAGGTCTCTAGTTTGCAGAAATGCACAGGTTTGGTAGGTTTCTCTAGGTGTCGGCTGAGCTAGAGGCCAAAATCTACAGGTAGTAACTTCGCAAAAAACACCTCTGTTTTCTTCCAAACATTTGGATGTGTCCACGTTGCGCTTTGGGGCGTTTCCTGTCGCGGGCGCTAGGCCTACCCACACAAGTGAGGTATCATTTTTATCGGGAGACTTGGGGGAACGCTGGGTGGAAGGAAATTTGTGGCTCCTCTCAGATTCCAGAACTTTCTGCCACAGAAATGTGAGGAACATGTGTTTTTTTAGCCGAATTTTGAGGTTTGCAAAGGATTCTGGGTAACAGAACCTGGTCCGAGCCCCGCAAGTCACCACTCCTTTGATTCCCCTAGGTCTCCAGTTTTCAGAAATGCACAGGTTTGGTAGGTTTCCCTAGGTGCCGGTTGAGCTCGAGGGCAAAATCTACAGGTAGGCACTTCGCTAAAAAAACCTCTGTTTTCTTCCAAAAATTTGGATGTGTCCACGTTGCGCTTTGGGGCGTTTCCTGTCGCGGGCGCTAGGCCTACCCACACAAGTGCAGTATCATTTTTATCGGGAGACTTGGGGGGAACGCTGGGTGGAAGGAAATTTGTGGCTCCTCTCAGATTCCAGAACTTTCTGCCACAGAAATGTGAGGAACATGTGTTTTTTTTAGCCAAATTTTGAGGTTTGCAAAGGATTCTGGGTAACAGAACCTGGTCCGAGCCCCGCAAGTCACCCCTCCTTTGATTCTCCTAGGTCTCTAGTTTTCAGAAATGCACAGGTTTGGTAGGTTTCCCTAGGTGCCGGCTGAGCTCGAGGCCAAAATCTACAGGTAGGCACATCGCAAAAAACACCTTTGTTTTCTTCCAAAAATTTGAATGTGTCCACGTTGCGCTTTGGAGCATTTGCTGTCGCGGGCGCTAGACCTACCCACACAAGTGAGGTATCATTTTTATCGGGAGACTTGGGGGTACGCTGGGTGGAAGGAAATTTGTGGTTCCTCTCAGATTCCAGAACTTTCTGCCACAGAAATGTGAGGAACATGTGTTTTTTTAGCCAAATTTTGAGGTTTGCAAAGGATTCTGGGTAACAGAACCTTGTCCGAGCCCTGCAAGTCACCCCTCCTTTGATTCCCCTAGGTCTCTAGTTTTCAGAAATGCACAGGTTTGATAGGTTTCCCTAGGTGCCGGCTGAGCTGGAGGTCAAAATCTACAGGTACACACTTCGCAAAAAACACCTCTGTTTTCTTCCAAAAATTTGTATGTGTCCACGTTGTGCTTTGGGGCATTTCCTGTCGCGGGCGCTAGGCCTACCCACACAAGTGAGGTATCATTTTTATCGGGAGACTTGGGGGTACGCTGGGTGGAAGGAAATTTGTGGCTCCTCTCAGATTCCAGAACTTTCTGCCACAGAAATGTGAGGAACATGTGTTTTTGTTAGCCAAATTTTGAGGTTTGCAAAGGATTCTGGGTAACAGAACCTGGTCCGAACCCCGCAAGTCACCCCATCTTGGATTCCCATAGGTCTCTAGTTTACAGAAATGCACAGGTTTGGTAGGTTTCCCTAGGTGCCGGCTGAGCTAGAGGCCAAAATCTACAGGTAGGCACTTCGCAAAAAAACACCTCTGTTTTCTTCCAAAAATTTGGATGTGTCCACGTTGCGCTTTGGGGCATTTCCTGTCGCGGGGCGCTAGGCCTACCCACACAAGTGAGGTATCATTTTTATCAGGAGACTTGGGGGTACACTGGGTGGAAGGAAATTTGTGGCTCCTCTCAGATTCCAGAACTTTCTGCCACAGAAATGTGAGGAACATGTGTTTTTTTAGCCAAATTTTGAGGTTTGCAAAGGATTCTGGGTAACAGAACCTGGTCCGAGCCCCGCAAGTCACCACTCCTTTGATTCCCCTAGGTCTCCAGTTTTCAGAAATGCACAGGTTTGGTAGGTTTCCCTAGGTGCCGGATGAGCTCGAGGGCAAAATCTACAGGTAGGCACTTCGCAAAAAACACCTCTGTTTTCTTCCAAATATTTTGGATGTGTCCACGTTGCGCTTTGGGGCTTTTCCTGTCCGCGGGCGCAAGGCCTACCCACACAAGTGAGGTATCATTTTATCGGGAGACTTGGGGGGTACGCTGGGTGGAAGGAAATTTGTGGCTCCTCTCAGATTCCAGAACTTTCTGCCACAGAAATGTGAGGAACATGTTTTTTTTAGCCAAATTTGAGGTTTGCAAAGGATTCTGGGTAACAGAACCTGGTCCGAGCCCCGCAAGTCACCCCATCTTGGATTCCCCTAGGTCTCTAGTTTGCAGAAAATGCACAGGTTTGGTAGGTTTCTCTAGGTGCCGGCTGAGCTAGAGGCCAAAATCTACAGGTAGGCACTTCGCAAAAAACACCTCTGTTTTCTTCCAAACATTTGGATGTGTCCACGTTGCTCTTTGGGGGTTTTCCTGTCGCGGGCGCTAGGCCTACCCACACAAGTGAGGTATCATTTTTATCGGGAGACTTGGGGGAACGCTGGATGGAAGGAAATTTGTGGCTCCTCTCAGATTCCAGAAATTTCTGCCACAGAAATGTGAGGAACATGTGTTATTTTAGCCAAATTTTGAGGTTTGCTAAGGATTCTGGGTAACAGAACCTGGTCCGAGCCCCGCAAGTCACCCCATCTTGGATTCCCTTAGGTCTCTAGTTTTTAGAAATGCACAGGTTTGGTAGGTTTCCCTAGGTTCCGGCTGAGCTAGAGGCCAAAATCTACATGTAGGCACTTCGCAAAAAACACCTCTGTTTTCTTCCAAAAATGTGGATGTGTCCACGTTGCGCTTTGGGGCATTTCCTGTCGCGGGGCGCTAGGCCTACCCACACAAGTGAGGTATCATTTTTATCGGGAGACTTGGGGGTACGCTGGGTGGACGGAAATTTGTGGTTCCTCTCAGATTCCAGAACTTTCTGCCACAGAAATGTGAGGAACATGTGTTTTTTTGCCAAATTTTGAGGTTTGCAAAGGATTCTGGGGTAACAGAACCTGGTCCGAGCCCCGCAAGTCACCCCCTCCTTTGATTCCCTTAGGTCTCTAGTTTTCAGAAATGCACAGGTTTGGTAGGTTTCCCTAGGTGCCGGCTGAGCTCGAGGCCAAAATCTAAAGGTAGGCACTTCGCAAAAAACACCTCTGTTTTCTTCCAAAAATTTGGATGTGTCCACGTTGCGCTTTGGGGCATTTCCTGTCACACGCGCTAGGCTTACCCACACAAGTGAGGTATCATTTTTATCGGGAGACTTGGGGGAACGCTGGGTGGAAGGAAAGTTGTGGCTCCTCTCAGATTCCAGAACTTTCTGCCACAGAAATATGAGGAACATGTGTTTTTTTAGCCAAATTTTGAGGTTTGCAAAGGATTCTGGGTAACAGAACCTGGTCCGAGCCCCGCAAGTCACCCCATCTTGGATTCCCCTAGGTCTCTAGTTTGCAGAAATGCACAGGTTTGGTAGGTTTCGCTCGGTGCCGGCTGAGCTCGAGGCCAAAATCTACAGGTAGGCACTTCGCAAAAAACACCTCTGTTTTCTTCCAAAAATTTGGATGTGTCCACGTTGCGCTTTGGGGCGTTTCCTTTCGCGGGCGCTAGGCCTACCCACACAAGTGAGGTATCATTTTTATAGGGAGACTTGGGGGAACGCTGGGTGGAAGGAAATTTGTGGCTCCTCTCAGATTCCAGAACTTTCTGTCACAGAAATGTGAGGAACATGTGTTTTTTTAGCCAAATTTTGAGGTTTGCAAAGGATTCTGGGTAACAGAACCTGGTCCGAGCCCCGCAAGTCACCACTCCTTTGATTCCCCTAGGTCTCCAGTTTTCAGAAATGCACAGGTTTGGTAGGTTTCCCTAGGTGCCGGATGAGCTCGAGGGCAAAATCTACAGGTAGGCACTTCGCAAAAAACACCTCTGTTTTCTTCCAAAAATTTGGATGTGTCCACGTTGCGCTTTGGGGCATTTCCTGTCGCGGGCGCTAGGCCTACCCACACAAGTGAGGTATCATTTTTATCGGGAGACTTGGGGGTACGCTGGGTGGAAGGAAATTTGTGGCTCCTCTCAGATTCCAGAACTTTCTGCCACAGAAATGTGAGGAACATGTTTTTTTTAGCCAAATTTTGAGGTTTGCAAAGGATTCTGGGTAACAGAACCTGGTCCGAGCCCCGCAAGTCACCCCATCTTGGATTCCCCTAGGTCTCTAGTTTGCAGAAATGCACAGGTTTGGTAGGTTTCTCTAGGTGCCGGCTGAGCTAGAGGCCAAAATCTACAGGTAGGCACTTCGCAAAAAACACCTCTGTTTTCTTCCAAACATTTGGATGTGTCCACGTTGCGCTTTGGGGCGTTTCCTGTCGCGGGCGCTAGGCCTACCCTCACAAGTGAGGTATCATTTTTATCGGGAGACTTGGGGGAACGCTGGGTGGAAGGAAATTCGTGGCTCCTCTCAGATTCCAGAACTTTCTGCCACAGAAATGTGAGGAACATGTGTTTTTTTTAGCCAAATTTTGAGGTTTGCAAAGGATTCTGGGTAACAGAACCTGGTCCGAGCCCCGCAAGTCACCACTCCTTTGATTCCCCTAGGTCTCTAGTTTTCAGAAATGCACAGGTTTGGTAGGTTTCCCTAGGTGCCGGATGAGCTCGAGGGCAAAATCTACAGGTAGGCACTTCGCAAAAAACACCTCTGTTTTCTTCCAAAAATTTGGATGTGTCCACGTTGCGCTTTGGGGAATTTCCTGTCGCGGGCGCTAGGCCTACCCACACAAGTGAGGTATCATTTTTATCGGGAGACTTGGGGGTACGCTGGGTGGAAGGAAATTTGTGGCTCCTCTCAGATTCCAGAACTTTCTGCCACAGAAATGTGAGGAACATGTGTTTTTTTAGCCAAATTGTGAGGTTTGCAAAGGATTTTGGGTAACAGAACCTGGTCCGAGCCCCGCAAGTCACCCCTCCTTGGATTCCCCTAGGTCTCTAGTTTTCAGAAATGCACAGGTTTTGTAGGTTTCGCTAGGTGCCGGCTGAGCTCGAGGCCAAAATCTACAGGTAGGCACTTCGCAAAAAACACCTCTGTTTTCTTCCAAAAATTTGGATGTGTCCACGTTGCGCTTTGGGGCGTTTCCTGTCGCGGGCGCTAGGCCTACCCGCACAAGTGAGGTATCATTTTTATAGGGAGACTTGGGGGAACGCTGGGTGGAAGGAAATTTGTGGCTCCTCTCAGATTCCAGAACTTTCTGTCACAGAAATGTGAGGAACATGTGTTTTTTTAGCCAAATTTTGAGGTTTGCAAAGGATTCTGGGTAACAGAACCTGGTCCGAGCCCCGCAAGTCACCCCATCTTGGATTCCCCTAGGTCTCTAGTTTGCAGAAATGCACAGGTTTGGTAGGTTTCCCTAGGTGCCGGCTGAGCTAGAGGCCAAAATCTACAGGTAGGCACTTCGCAAAAAACACCTCTGTTTTCTTCCAAATATTTGGATGTGTCCACGTTGCTCTTTGGGGCTTTTCCTGTCGCGGGCGCTAGGCCTACCCACACAAGTGAGGTATCATTTTTATCGGGAGACTTGGGGGAACGCTGGATGGAAGGAAATTTGTGGCTCCTCTCAGATTCCAGAAATTTCTGCCACAGAAATGTGAGGAACATGTGTTATTTTAGCCAAATTTTGAGGTTTGCTAAGGATTCTGGGTAACAGAACCTGGTCCGAGCCCCGCAAGTCACCCCTCCTTGGATTCCCCTAGGTCTCTAGTTTTCAGAAATGCACAGGTTTGGTAGGTTTCCCTAGGTGCCGGCTGAGCTAGAGGCCAAAATCTACAGGTAGGCACTTCGCAAAAAACACCTCTGCATTCTTCCAAAAATTTGGATGTGTCCACGTTGCGCTTTGGGGCGTTTTCTGTTGCGGGCGCTAGGCCTACCCACACAAGTGAGGTATCATTTTTATCGGGAGACTTGGGGGAACGCTGGGTGGAAGGAAATTTGTGGCTCCTCTCAGATTCCAGAACTTTCTGCCACAGAAATATGAGGAACATGTGTTTTTTTAGCCAAATTTTGAGGTTTGCAAAGGATTCTGGGTAACAGAACCTGGTCCGAGCCCCGCAAGTCACCCCATCTTGGATTCCCTTAGGTCTCTAGTTTTTAGAAATGCACAGGTTTGGTAGGTTTCCCTAGGTTCCGGCTGAGCTAGAGGCCAAAATCTACAGGTAGGCACTTCGCAAAAAACACCTCTGTTTTCTTCCAAAAATTTGGATGTGTACACGTTGCGCTTTGGGGCATTTCCTGTCGCGGGCGCTAGGCCTACCCACACAAGTGAGGTATCATTTTTATCGGGAGACTTGGGGGTACGCTGGGTGGACGGAAATTTGTGGTTCCTCTCAGATTCCAGAACTTTCTGCCACAGAAATGTGAGGAACATGTGTTTTTTTGCCAAATTTTGAGGTTTGCAAAGGATTCTGGGTAACAGAACCTGGTCCGAGCCCCGCAAGTCACCCCTCCTTTGATTCCCCTAGGTCTCTAGTTTTCAGAAATGCACAGGTTTGGTAGGTTTCCCTAGGTGCCGGCTGAGCTCGAGGCCAAAATCTAAAGGTAGGCACTTCGCAAAAAACACCTCTGTTTTCTTCCAAAAATTTGGATGTGTCCACGTTGCGCTTTGGGGCATTTCCTGTCACGGGCGCTAGGCCTACCCACACAAGTGAGGTATCATTTTTATCGGGAGACTTGGGGGAACGCTGGGTGGAAGGAAAGTTGTGGCTCCTCTCAGATTCCAGAACTTTCTGCCACAGAAATATGAGGAACATGTTTTTTTTAGCCAAATTTTGAGGTTTGCAAAGGATTCTGGGTAACAGAACCTGGTCCGAGCCCCGCAAGTCACCCCTCCTTGGATTCCCCTAGGTCTCTAGTTTTCAGAAATGCACAGGTTTGGTAGGTTACCCTAGGTGCCGGCTGAGCTCGAGGCCAAAATCTACAGGTAGGCACTTTGCAAAAAACACCTCTGTTTTCTTCCAAACATTTGGATGTGTCCACGTTGCGCTTTGGGGCGTTTCCTGTCGCGGGCGCTAGGCCTACCCACACAAGTGAGGTATCATTTTTATCGGGAGACTTGGGGGAACGCTGGGTGGAAGGAAATTTGTGGCTCCTCTCAGATTCCAGAACTTTCTGCCACAGAAATGTGAGGAACATATGTTTTTTTAGCCAAATTTTGAGGTTTGCAAAAGATTCTGGGTAACAGAACCTGGTCCGAGCCCCGCAAGTCACCCCATCTTGGATTCCCCTAGGCTCTAGTTTGCAGAAATGCACAGGTTTTGTAGGTTTCCCTAGGTGCCGGCTGAGCTGGAGGCCAAAATCTACAGGTAGGCACTTCGCAAAAAACACCTCTGTTTTCTTCCAGACATTTGGATGTGTCCACGTTGCGCTTTGGGGCGTTTCCTGTCGCGGGCGCTAGGCCTACCCACACAAGTGAGGTATCATTTTTATCGGGAGACTTGGGGGAACGCTGGGTGGAAGGAAATTTGTGGCTCCTCTCAGATTCCAGAACTTTCCGCCACAGAAATGTGAGGAACATGTGTTTTTTTAGCCAAATTTTGAGGTTTGCAAAGGATTCTGGGTACCAGAACCTGGTCCGAGCCCCGCAAGTCACCCCTCCTTGGATTCCCCTAGGTCTCTAGTTTTCAGAAATGCACAGGTTTGGTAGGTTTCCCTAGGTGCCGGCTGAGCTAGAGGCCAAAATCTACAGGTAGGCACTTCGCAAAAAACACCTCTGTTTTCTTCCAAAAATTTGGATGTGTCCACGTTGCGCTTTGGGACATTTCCTGTCGCGGGCGCTAGGCCTACCCACACAAGTGAGGTATCATTTTTATAGGGAGACTTGGGGGAACGCTGGGTGGAAGGAAATTTGTGGCTCCTCTCAGATTCCAGAACTTTCTGTCACAGAAATGTGAGGAACATGTGTTTTTTTAGCCAAATTTTGAGGTTTGCAAAGGATTCTGGGTAACAGAACCTGGTCCGAGCCCCGCAAGTCACCACTCCTTTGATTCCCCTAGGTCTCCAGTTTTCAGAAATGCACAGGTTTGGTAGGTTTCCCTAGGTGCCAGATGAGCTCGAGGGCAAAATCTACAGGTAGGCACTTCGCAAAAAACACCTCTGTTTTCTTCCAAAAATTTGGATGTGTCCACGTTGCGCTTTGGGGCATTTCCTGTCCCGGGCGCTAGGCCTACCCACACAAGTGAGGTATCATTTTTATCAGGAGACTTGGGGGTACGCTGGGTGGAAGGAAATTTGTGGCTCCTCTCAGATTCCAGAACTTTCTGCCACAGAAATGTGAGGAACATGTTTTTTTTAGCCAAATTTTGAGGTTTGCAAAGGATTCTGGGTAACAGAACCTGGTCCGAGCCCCGCAAGTCACCCCATCTTGGATTCCCCTAGGTCTCTAGTTTGCAGAAATGCACAGGTTTGGTAGGTTTCTCTAGGTGCCGGCTGAGCTAGAGGCCAAAATCTACAGGTAGGCACTTCGCAAAAAACACCTCTGTTTTCTTCCAAACATTTGGATGTGTCCATGTTGCGCTTTGGGGCGTTTCCTGTCGCGGGCGCTAGGCCTACCCACACAAGTGAGGTATCATTTTTATCGGGAGACTTGGGGAAACGCTGGGTGGAAGGAAATTTGTGGCTCCTCTCAGATTCCAGAACTTTCTGCCACAGAAATGTGAGGAACATGTGTTTTTTTAGCCAAATTTTGAGGTTTGCAAAGGATTCTGGGTAACAGAACCTGGTCCGAGCCCCGCAAGTCACCACTCCTTTGATTCCCCTAGGTCTCTAGTTTTCAGAAATGCACAGGTTTGGTAGGTTTCCCTAGGTGCCGGATGAGCTCGAGGGCAAAATCTACAGGTAGGCACTTCGCAAAAAACACCTCTGTTTTCTTCCAAAAATTTGGATGTGTCCACGTTGCGCTTTGGGGAATTTCCTGTCGCGGGCGCTAGGCCTACCCACACAAGTGAGGTATCATTTTTATCGGGAGACTTGGGGGAACGCTGGGTGGAAGGAAATTTGTGGCTCCTCTCAGATTCCAGAACTTTCTGCCACAGAAATGTGAGGAACATGTGTTTTTTTAGCCAAATTTTGAGGTTTGCAAAGGATTCTGGGTAACAGAACCTGGTCCGAGCCCCGCAAGTCACCACTCCTTTGATTCCCCTAGGTCTCTAGTTTTCAGAAATGCACAGGTTTGGTAGGTTTCCCTAGGTGCCGGATGAGCTCGAGGGCAAAATCTACAGGTAGGCACTTCGCAAAAAACACCTCTGTTTTCTTCCAAAAATTTGGATGTGTCCACGTTGCGCTTTGGGGAATTTCCTGTCGCGGGCGCTAGGCCTACCCACACAAGTGAGGTATCATTTTTATCGGGAGACTTGGGGGTACGCTGGGTGGAAGGAAATTTGTGGCTCCTCTCAGATTCCAGAACTTTCTGCCACAGAAATGTGAGGAACATGTGTTTTTTTAGCCAAATTGTGAGGTTTGCAAAGGATTTTGGGTAACAGAACCTGGTCCGAGCCCCGCAAGTCACCCCTCCTTGGATTCCCCTAGGTCTCTAGTTTTCAGAAATGCACAGGTTTGGTAGGTTTCGCTAGGTGCCGGCTGAGCTCGAGGCCAAAATCTACAGGTAGGCACTTCGCAAAAAACACCTCTGTTTTCTTCCAAAAATTTGGATGTGTCCACGTTGCGCTTTGGGGCATTTCCTGTCGTGGGCGCTAGGCCTACCCACACAAGTGAGGTATCATTTTTATAGGGAGACTTGGGGGAACGCTGGGTGGAAGGAAATTTGTGGCTCCTCTCAGATTCCAGAACTTTCTGTCACAGAAATGTGAGGAACATGTGTTTTTTTAGCCAAATTTTGAGGTTTGCAAAGGATTCTGGGTAACAGAACCTGGTCCGAGCCCCGCAAGTCACCCCATCTTGGATTCCCCTAGGTCTCTAGTTTGCAGAAATGCACAGGTTTGGTAGGTTTCCCTAGGTGCCGGATGAGCTCGAGGGCAAAATCTACAGGTAGGCACTTCGCAAAAAACACCTCTTTTTTCTTCCAAAAATTTGGATGTGTCCACGTTGCGCTTTGGGGCATTTCCTGTCACGGGCGCTAGGCCTACCCACACAAGTGAGGTATCATTTTTATCGGGAAACTTGGGGGTATGCTGGGTGGAAGGAAATTTGTGGCTCCTCTCAGATTCCAGAACTTTCTGCCACAGAAATGTGAGGAACATGTGTTTTTTTAGCCAAATTGTGAGGTTTGCAAAGGATTCTGGGTAACAGAACCTGGTCCGAGCCCCGCAAGTCACCCCTCCTTGGATTTCCCTAGGTTTCTAGTTTTCAGAAATGCACAGGTTTGGTAGGTTTCGCTAGGTGCCGGCTGAGCTCGAGGCCAAAATCTACAGGTAGGCACTTCGCAAAAAACACCTCTGTTTTCTTCCAAAAATTTGGATGTGTCCACGTTGCGCTTTGGGGCGTTTCCTGTCGCGGGCGCTAGGCCTACCCACACAAGTGAGGTATCATTTTTATAGGGAGACTTGGGGGAACGCTGGGTGGAAGGAAATTTGTTGCTCCTCTCAGATTCCAGAACTTTCTGTCACAGAAATGTGAGGAACATGTGTTTTTTTAGCCAAATTTTGAGGTTTGCAAAGGATTCTGGGTAACAGAACCTGGTCCGAGCCCCGCAAGTCACCCCTCCTTGGATTCCCCTAGGTCTCTAGTTTTCAGAAATGCACAGGTTTGGTAGGTTTCGCTAGGTGCCGGCTGAGCTCGAGGCCAAAATCTACAGGTAGGCACTTCGCAAAAAACACCTCTGTTTTCTTCCAAAAATTTGGATGTGTCCACGTTGCGCTTTGGGGCGTTTCCTGTCGCGGGCGCTAGGCCTACCCACACAAGTGAGGTATCATTTTTATAGGGAGACTTGGGGGAACGCTGGGTGGAAGGAAATTTGTGGCTCCTCTCAGATTCCAGAACTTTCTGCCACAGAAATGTGAGGAACATGTGTTTTTTTAGCCAAATTGTGAGGTTTGCAAAGGATTCTGGGTAACAGAACCTGGTCCGAGCCCCGCAAGTCACCCCTCCTTGGATTTCCCTAGGTTTCTAGTTTTCAGAAATGCACAGGTTTGGTAGGTTTCGCTAGGTGCCGGCTGAGCTCGAGGCCAAAATCTACAGGTAGGCACTTCGCAAAAAACACCTCTGTTTTCTTCAAAAAATTTGGATGTGTCCACGTTGCGCTTTGGGGCGTTTCCTGTCGCGGGCGCTAGGCCTACCCACACAAGTGAGGTATCATTTTTATAGGGAGACTTGGGGGAACGCTGGGTGGAAGGAAATTTGTGACTCCTCTCAGATTCCAGAACTTTCTGTCACAGAAATGTGAGGAACATGTTTTTTTTAGCCAAATTTTGAGGTTTGCAAAGGATTCTGGGTAACAGAACCTGGTCCGAGACCCGCAAGTCACCACTCCTTTGATTCCCCTAGGTCTCTAGTTTTCAGAAATGCACATGTTTGGTAGGTTTCCCTAGGTGCCGGATGAGCTCGAGGGCAAAATCTACAGGTAGGCACTTTGCAAAAAACACCTCTTTTTTCTTCCAAAAATTTGGATGTGTCCACGTTGCGCTTTGGGGCATTTCCTGTCACGGGCGCTAGGCCTACCCACACAAGTGAGGTATCATTTTTATCGGGAAACTTGGGGGTACGCTGGGTGGAAGGAAATTTGTGGCTCTTCTCAGATTCCAGAACTTTCTGCCACAGAAATGTGAGGAACATGTGTTTTTTTAGCCAAATTGTGAGGTTTGCAAAGGATTCTGGGTAACAGAACCTGGTCCGAGCCCCGCAAGTCACCCCTCCTTGGATTTCCCTAGGTTTGTAGTTTTCAGAAATGCACAGGTTTGGTAGGTTTCGCTAGGTGCCGGCTGAGCTCGAGGCCAAAATCTACAGGTAAGCACTTCGCAAAAAACACCTCTGTTTTCTTCCAAAAATTTGGATGTGTCCACGTTGCGCTTTGGGGCGTTTCCTGTCGCGGGCGCTAGGCCTACCCACACAAGTGAGGTATCATTTTTATAGGGAGACTTGGGGGAACGCTGGGTGGAAGGAAATTTGTTGCTCCTCTCAGATTCCAGAACTTTCTGTCACAGAAATGTGAGGAACATGTGTTTTTTTAGCCAAATTTTGAGGTTTGCAAAGGATTCTGGGTAACAGAACCTGGTCCGAGCCCCGCAAGTCACCACTCCTTTGATTCCCCTAGGTCTCCAGTTTTCAGAAATGCACAGGTTTGGTAGGTTTCCCTAGGTGCCGGATGAGCTCGAGGGCAAAATCTACAGGTAGGCACTTCGCAAAAAACACCTCTGTTTTCTTCCAAAAATTTGGATGTGTCCACGTTGCGCTTTGGGGCAGTTCCTGTCGCGGGCGCTAGGCCTACCCACACAAGTGAGGTATCATTTTTATCGGGAGACTTGGGGGTACGCTGGGTGGAAGGAAATTTGTGGCTCCTCTCAGATTCCAGAACTTTCTGCCACAGAAATGTGAGGAACATGTTTTTTTTAGGCAAATTTTGAGGTTTGCAAAGGATTCTGGGTAACAGAACCTGGTCCGAGCCCCGCAAGTCACCCCATCTTGGATTCCCCTAGGTCTCTAGTTTTCAGAAATGCACAGGTTTGGTAGGTTTCCCTCGGTGCCGGCTGAGCTAGACGCCAAAATCTACAGGTAGGCACTTCGCAAAAAACACCTCTGTTTTGTTCCAAAAATTTGGATGTGTCCACGTTGCGCTTTGGGGCGTTTCCTGTCGCGGGCGCTAAGCCTACCCACACAAGTGAGGTATCATTTTCATCGGGAGACTTGGGGGTACGCTGGGTGGAAGGAAATGTGTGGTTCCTCTCAGATTCCAGAACTTTCTGCCACAGAAATGTGAGGAACATGTGTTTTTTTAGCCACATTTTGAGGTTTGCAAAGGATTCTGGGTAACAGAACCTGGTCCGAGCCCCGCAAGTCACCCCTCCTTTGATTCCCCTAGGTCTCTAGTTTTCAGAAATGCACAGGTTTGGTAGGTTTCCCTAGGTGCCGGCTGAGCTCGAGGCCAAAATCTACAGGTAGGCACTTCGCAAAAAACACCTCTGTTTTCTTCCAAAAATTTGGATGTGTCCACGTTGCTCTTTGGGGCATTTCCTGTCGCGGGCGCTAGGCCAACCCACACAAGTGAGGTATCATTTTTATCGGGAGACTTGGGGGTACGCTGGGTGGAAGGAAATTAGTGGCTCCTCTCAGATTCCAGAACTTTCTGCCACAGAAATGTGAGGAACATTTGTTTTTTTTAGCCAAATTCTGAGGTTTGCAAAGGATTCTGGGTAACAGAACCTGGTCCGAGCCCCGCAAGTCACCCCATCTTGGATTCCCATAGGTCTCTAGTTTTCAGAAATGCACAGGTTTGGTAGGTTTCCCTAGGTGCCGGCTGAGCTCGAGGGCAAAATCTACAGGTAGGCACTTCGCAAAAAACATCTCTGTTTTCTTCCAAAAATTTGGATGTGTCCACGTTGCGCTTTGGGGCGTTTCCTGTCGCGGGCACAAGGCCTACCCACACAAGTGAGGTATCATTTTTATCGGGAGACTTGGGGGAACGCTGGGTGGAAGGAAATTCGTGGCTCCTCTCAGATTCCAGAACTTTCTGCCAGAGAAATGTGAGGAACATGTTTTTTTTAGCCAAATTTTGAGGTTTGCAAAGGATTCTGGGTAACAGAACCTGGTCCGAGCCCCGCAAGTCACCCCATCTTGGATTCCCCTAGGTCTCTAGTTTTCAGAAATGCACAGGTTTGGTAGGTTTCCCTAGGTGCCGGCTGAGCTAGAGGCCAAAATCTACAGGTAGGCACTTCGCAAAAAACACCTCTGTTTTCTTCCAAACATTTGGATGTGTCCACGTTGCGCTTTGGGGCGTTTCCCGTCGCGGGCGCTAGGCCTACCCACACAAGTGAGGTATCATTTTTATCGGGAGACTTGGGGGAACGCTGGGTGGAAGGATATTTGTGGCTCCTCTCAGATTCCAGAACTTTCTGCCACAGAAATGTGAGGAACATGTGTTTTTTTAGCCAAATTTTGAGGTTTGCAAAGGATTCTGGGTAACAGAACCTGGTCCGAGCCCCGCAAGTCACCCCTCCTTGGATTCCCCTAGGTCTATAGTTTTCAGAAATGCACAGGTTTGGTAGGTTCCCTAGGTGCCGGCTGAGCTAGAGGCCAAAATCTACAGTTAGGCACATCGCAAAAAACACCTCTGCTTTCTTCCAAAAATTTGGATGTGTCCACGTTGCGCTTTGGGGCGTTTCCTGTTGCGGGCGCTAGGCCTTCTCACACAAGTGAGGTATCATTTTTATCGGGAGACTTGGGGGAACGCTGGGTGGAAGGAAATTTGTGGCTCCTCTCAGATTCCAGAACTTTCTGCCACAGAAATGAGAGGAACATGTGTTTTTTTAGCCAAATTTTGAGGTTTGCAAAGGATTCTGGGTAACAGAACCTGCTCCGAGCCCCGCAAGTCACCCCATCTTGGATTCCCCTAGGTCTCTAGTTTTCAGAAATGCACAGGTTTGGTAGGTTTCCCTAGGTGCCGGATGAGCTCGAGGGCAAAATCTACAGGTAGGCACTTCGCAAAAAACACCTCTGTTTTCTTCCAAAAATTTGGATGTGTCCAAGGTGCGCTTTGGGGAATTTCCTGTCGCGGGCGCTAGGCCTACCCACACAAGTGAGGTATCATTTTTATCGGGAGACTTGGGGGTACGCTGGGTGGAAGGAAATTTGTGGCTCCTCTCAGATTCCAGAACTTTCTGCCACAGAAATGTGAGGAACATGTGTTTTTTTAGCCAAATTGTGAGGTTTGCAAAGGATTTTGGGTAACAGAACATGGTCCGAGCCCCGCAAGTCACCCCTCCTTGGATTCCCCTAGGTCTCTAGTTTTCAGAAATGCACAGGTTTGGTAGGTTTCGCTAGGTGCCGGCTGAGCTCGAGGCCAAAATCTACAGGTAGGCACTTCGCAAAAAACACCTCTGTTTTCTTCCCAAAATTTGGATGTGTCCACGTTGCGCTTTGGGGCGTTTCCTGTCGCGGGTGCTAGGCCTACCCACACAAGTGAGGTATCATTTTTATAGGGAGACTTGGGGGAACGCTGGGTGGAAGGAAATTTGTGGCTCCTCTCAGATTCCAGAACTTTCTGTCACAGAAATGTGAGGAACATGTGTTTTTTTAGCCAAATTTTGAGGTTTGCAAAGGATTCTGGGTAACAGAACCTGGTCCGAGCCCCGCAAGTCACCCCATCTTGGATTCCCTTAGGTCTCTAGTTTTTAGAAATGCACAGGTTTGGTAGGTTTCCCTAGGTTCCGGCTGAGCTAGAGGCCAAAATCTACAGGTAGGCACTTCGCAAAAAACACCTCTGTTTTCTTCCAAAAATTTGGATGTGTCCACGTTGCGCTTTGGGGCATTTCCTGTCGCGGGCGCTAGGCCTACCCACACAAGTGAGGTATCATTTTTATTGGGAGACTTGGGGGTACGCTGGGTGGACGGAAATTTGTGGTTCCTCTCAGATTCCAGAACTTTCTGCCACAGAAATGTGAGGAACATGTGTTTTTTTGCCAAATTTTGAGGTTTGCAAAGGATTCTGGGTAACAGAACCTGGTCCGAGCCCCGCAAGTCACCCCTCCTTTGATTCCCTTAGGTCTCTAGTTTTCAGAAATGCACAGGTTTGGTAGGTTTCCCTAGGTGCCGGCTGAGCTCGAGGCCAAAATCTAAAGGTAGGCACTTCGCAAAAAACACCTCTGTTTTCTTCCAAAAATTTGGATGTGTCCACGTTGCGCTTTGGGGCATTTCCTGTCACGGGCGCTAGGCCTACCCACACAAGTGAGGTATCATTTTTATCGGGAGACTTGGGGGAACGCTGGGTGGAAGGAAAGTTGTGGCTCCTCTCAGATTCCAGAACTTTCTGCCACAGAAATATGAGGAACATGTGTTTTTTTAGCCAAATTTTGAGGTTTGCAAAGGATTCTGGGTAACAGAACCTGGTCCGAGCCCCGCAAGTCACCCCATCTTGGATTCCCCTAGGTCTCTAGTTTGCAGAAATGCACAGGTTTGGTAGGTTTCGCTAGGTGCCGGCTGAGCTCGAGGCCAAAATCTACAGGTAGGCACTTCGCAAAAAACACCTCTGTTTTCTTCCAAAAATTTGGATGTGTCCACGTTGCGCTTTGGGGCGTTTCCTGTCGCGGGCGCTAGGCCTACCCACACAAGTGAGGTATCATTTTTATAGGGAGACTTGGGGGAACGCTGGGTGGAAGGAAATTTGTGGCTCCTCTCAGATTCCAGAACTTTCTGTCACAGAAATGTGAGGAACATGTGTTTTTTTAGCCAAATTTTGAGGTTTGCAAAGGATTCTGGGTAACAGAACCTGGTACGAGCCCCGCAAGTCACCACTCCTTTGATTCCCCTAGGTCTCCAGTTTTCAGAAATGCACAGGTTTGGTAGGTTTCCCTAGGTGCCGGATGAGCTCGAGGGCAAAATCTACAGGTAGGCACTTCGCAAAAAACACCTCTGTTTTCTTCCAAACATTTGGATGTGTCCACGTTGCGCTTTGGGGCGTTTCCTGTCGCGGGCGCTAGGCCTACCCACACAAGTGAGGTATCATTTTTATCGGGAGACTTGGGGGAACGCTGGGTGGAAGGAAATTCGTGGCTCCTCTCAGATTCCAGAACTTTCTGCCACAGAAATGTGAGGAACATGTGTTTTTTTAGCCAAATTTTGAGGTTTGCAAAGGATTCTGGGTAACAGAACCTGGTCCGAGCCCCGCAAGTCACCACTCCTTTGATTCCCCTAGGTCTCCAGTTTTCAGAAATGCACAGGTTTGGTAGGTTTCCCTAGGTGCCGGATGAGCTCGAGGGCAAAATCTACAGGTAGGCACTTAGCAAAAAACACCTCTGTTTTCTTCCAAAAATTTGGATGTGTCCACGTTGCGCTTTGGGGCATTTCCTGTCGCGGGCGCTAGGCCTACCCACACAAGTGAGGTATCATTTTTATCGGGAGACTTGGGGGTACGCTGGGTGGAAGGAAATTTGTGGCTCCTCTCAGATTCCAGAACTTTCTGCCACAGAAATGTGAGGAACATGTTTTTTTTAGCCAAATTTTGAGGTTTGCAAAGGATTCTGGGTAACAGAACCTGGTCCGAGCCCCGCAAGTCACCCCATCTTGGATTCCCCTAGGTCTCTAGTTTGCAGAAATGCACAGGTTTGGTAGGTTTCTCTAGGTGCCGGCTGAGCTAGAGGCCAAAATCTACAGGTAGGCACTTCGCAAAAAACACCTCTGTTTTCTTCCAAACATTTGGATGTGTCCACGTTGCGCTTTGGGGCGTTTCCTGTCGCGGGCGCTAGGCCTACCCACACAAGTGAGGTATCATTTTTATCGGGAGACTTGGGGGAACGCTGGGTGGAAGGAAATTTGTGGCTCCTCTCAGATTCCAGAACTTTCTGCCACAGAAATGTGAGGAACATGTGTTTTTTTAGCCAAATTTTGAGGTTTGCAAAGGATTCTGGGTAACAGAACCTGGTCCGAGCCCCGCAAGTCACCACTCCTTTGATTCCCCTAGGTCTCTAGTTTTCAGAAATGCACAGGTTTGGTAGGTTTCCCTAGGTGCCGGATGAGCTCGAGGGCAAAATCTACAGGTAGGCACTTCGCAAAAAACACCTCTGTTTTCTTCCAAAAATTTGGATGTGTCCAAGTTGCGCTTTGGGGAATTTCCTGTCGCGGGCGCTAGGCCTACCCACACAAGTGAGGTATCATTTTTATCGGGAGACTTGGGGGTACGCTGGGTGGAAGGAAATTTGTGGCTCCTCTCAGATTCCAGAACTTTCTGCCACAGAAATGTGAGGAACATGTGTTTTTTTAGCCAAATTGTGAGGTTTGCAAAGGATTTTGGGTAACAGAACATGGTCCGAGCCCCGCAAGTCACCCCTCCTTGGATTCCCCTAGGTCTCTAGTTTTCAGAAATGCACAGGTTTGGTAGGTTTCGCTAGGTGCCGGCTGAGCTCGAGGCCAAAATCTACAGGTAGGCACTTCGCAAAAAACACCTCTGTTTTCTTCCAAAAATGTGGATGTGTCCACGTTGCGCTTTGGGGCGTTTCCTGTCGCGGGTGCTAGGCCTACCCACACAAGTGAGGTATCATTTTTATAGGGAGACTTGGGGGAACGCTGGGTGGAAGGAAATTTGTGGCTCCTCTCAGATTCCAGAACTTTCTGTCACAGAAATGTGAGGAACATGTGTTTTTTTAGCCAAATTTTGAGGTTTGCAAAGGATTCTGGGTAACAGAACCTGGTCCGAGCCCCGCAAGTCACCCCATCTTGGATTCCCCTAGGTCTCTAGTTTTCAGAAATGCACAGGTTTGGTAGGTTTCCCTAGGTGCCGGCTGAGCTAGAGGCCAAAATCTACAGGTAGGCACTTCGCAAAAAACACCTCTGTTTTCTTCCAAAAATTTGGATGTGTCCACGTTGCGCTTTGGGGCATTTCCTGTCGCGGGCGCTAGGCCTACCCACACAAGTGAGGTATCATTTTTATCGGGAGACTTGGGGGTACGCTGGGTGGAAGGAAATTTGTGGCTCCTCTCAGATTCCAGAACTTTCTGCCACAGAAATGTGAGGAACATGTTTTTTTTAGCCAAATTTTGAGGTTTGCAAAGGATTCTGGGTAACAGAACCTGGTCCGAGCCCCGCAAGTCACCCCATCTTGGATTCCCCTAGGTCTCTAGTTTTCAGAAATGCACAGGTTTGGTAGGTTTCCCTAGGTGCCGGATGAGCTCGAGGGCAAAATCTACAGGTAGGCACTTCGCAAAAAACACCTCTGTTTTCTTCCAAAAATTTGGATGTGTCCAAGGTGCGCTTTGGGGAATTTCCTGTCGCGGGCGCTAGGCCTACCCACACAAGTGAGGTATCATTTTTATAGGGAGACTTGGGGGTACGCTGGGTGGAAGGAAATTTGTGGCTCCTCTCAGATTCCAGAACTTTCTGCCACAGAAATGTGAGGAACATGTGTTTTTTTAGCCAAATTGTGAGGTTTGCAAAGGATTTTGGGTAACAGAACATGGTCCGAGCCCCGCAAGTCACCCCTCCTTGGATTCCCCTAGGTCTCTAGTTTTCAGAAATGCACAGGTTTGGTAGGTTTCGCTAGGTGCCGGCTGAGTTCGAGGCCAAAATCTACAGGTAGGCACTTCGCAAAAAACACCTCTGTTTTCTTCCCAAAATTTGGATGTGTCCACGTTGCGCTTTGGGGCGTTTCCTGTCGCGGGTGCTAGGCCTACCCACACAAGTGAGGTATCATTTTTATAGGGAGACTTGGGGGAACGCTGGGTGGAAGGAAATTTGTGGCTCCTCTCAGATTCCAGAACTTTCTGTCACAGAAATGTGAGGAACATGTGTTTTTTTAGCCAAATTTTGAGGTTTGCAAAGGATTCTGGGTAACAGAACCTGGTCCGAGCCCCGCAAGTCACCCCATCTTGGATTCCCCTAGGTCTCTAGTTTTCAGAAATGCACAGGTTTGGTAGGTTTCCCTAGGTGCCGGCTGAGCTAGAGGCCAAAATCTACAGGTAGGCACTTCGCAAAAAACACCTCTGTTTTCTTCCAAAAATTTGGATGTGTCCACGTTGCTCTTTGGGGCTTTTCCTGTCGCGGGCGCTAGGCCTACCCACACAAGTGAGGTATCATTTTTATAGGGAGACTTGGGGGAACGCTGGGTGGAAGGAAATTTGTGGCTCCTCTCAGATTCCAGAACTTTCTGTCACAGAAATGTGAGGAACATGTGTTTTTTTAGCCAAATTTTGAGGTTTGCAAAGGATTCTGGGTAACAGAACCTGGTCCAAGCCCCGCAAGTCACCACTCCTTTGATTCCCCTAGGTCTCCAGTTTTCAGAAATGCACAGGTTTGGTAGGTTTCCCTAGGTGCCAGATGAGCTCGAGGGCAAAATCTACAGGTAGGCACTTCGCAAAAAACACCTCTGTTTTCTTCCAAAAATTTGGATGTGTCCACGTTGCGCTTTGGGGCATTTCCTGTCGCGGGCGCTAGGCCTACCCACACAAGTGAGGTATCATTTTTATCGGGAGACTTGGGGGTACGCTGGGTGGAAGGAAATTTGTGGCTCCTCTCAGATTCCAGAACTTTCTGCCACAGAAATGTGAGGAACATGTTTTTTTTAGCCAAATTTTGAGGTTTGCAAAGGATTCTGGGTAACAGAACCTGGTCCGAGCCCCGCAAGTCACCCCATCTTGGATTCCCCTAGGTCTCTAGTTTGCAGAAATGCACAGGTTTGGTAGGTTTCTCTAGGTGCCGGCTGAGCTAGAGGCCAAAATCTACAGGTCGGCACTTCGCAAAAAACACCTCTGTTTTCTTCCAAACATTTGGATGTGTCCATGTTGCGCTTTGGGGCGTTTCCTGTCGCGGGCGCTAGGCCTACCCACACAAGTGAGGTATCATTTTTATCGGGAGACTTGGGGGAACGCTGGGTGGAAGGAAATTTGTGGCTCCTCTCAGATTCCAGAACTTTCTGCCACAGAAATGTGAGGAACATGTGTTTTTTTAGCCAAATTTTGAGGTTTGCAAAGGATTCTGGGTAACAGAACCTGGTCCGAGCCCCGCAAGTCACCACTCCTTTGATTCCCCTAGGTCTCTAGTTTTCAGAAATGCACAGGTTTGGTAGGTTTCCCTAGGTGCCGGATGAGCTCGAGGGCAAAATCTACAGGTAGGCACTTCGCAAAAAACACCTCTGTTTTCTTCCAAAAATTTGGATGTGTCCACGTTGCGCTTTGGGGAATTTCCTGTCGCGGGCGCTAGGCCTACCCACACAAGTGAGGTATCATTTTTATCGGGAGACTTGGGGGTACGCTGGGTGGAAGGAAATTTGTGGCTCCTCTCAGATTCCAGAACTTTCTGCCACAGAAATGTGAGGAACATGTGTTTTTTTTAGCCAAATTGTGAGGTTTGCAAAGGATTTTGGGTAACAGAACCTGGTCCGAGCCCCGCAAGTCACCCCTCCTTGGATTCCCCTAGGTCTCTAGTTTTCAGAAATGCACAGGTTTGGTAGGTTTCGCTAGGTGCCGGCTGAGCTCGAGGCCAAAATCTACAGGTAGGCACTTCGCAAAAAACACCTCTGTTTTCTTCCAAAAATTTGGATGTGTCCACGTTGCGCTTTGGGGCATTTCCTGTCGCGGGTGCTAGGCCTACCCACACAAGTGAGGTATCATTTTTATAGGGAGACTTGGGGAACGCTGGGTGGAAGGAAATTTGTGGCTCCTCTCAGATTCCAGAACTTTCTGTCACAGAAATGTGAGGAACATGTGTTTTTTTAGCCAAATTTTGAGGTTTGCAAAGGATTCTGGGTAACAGAACCTGGTCCGAGCCCCGCAAGTCACCCCATCTTGGATTCCCCTAGGTCTCTAGTTTTCAGAAATGCACAGGTTTGGTAGGTTTCCCTAGGTGCCGGCTGAGCTAGAGGCCAAAATCTACAGGTAGGCACTTCGCAAAAAACACCTCTGTTTTCTTCCAAAAATTTGGATGTGTCCACGTTGCTCTTTGGGGCTTTTCCTGTCGCGGGCGCTAGGCCTACCCACACAAGTGAGGTATCATTTTTATAGGGAGACTTGGGGGAACGCTGGGTGGAAGGAAATTTGTGGCTCCTCTCAGATTCCAGAACTTTCTGTCACAGAAATGTGAGGAACATGTGTTTTTTTAGCCAAATTTTGAGGTTTGCAAAGGATTCTGGGTAACAGAACCTGGTCCGAGCCCCGCAAGTCACCACTCCTTTGATTCCCCTAGGTCTCCAGTTTTCAGAAATGCACAGGTTTGGTAGGTTTCCCTAGGTGCTGGATGAGCTCGAGGGCAAAATCTACAGGTAGGCACTTAGCAAAAAACACCTCTGTTTTCTTCCAAAAATTTGGATGTGTCCACGTTGCGCTTTGGGGCATTTCCTGTCGCGGGCGCTAGGCCTACCTACACAAGTGAGGTATCATTTTTATCGGGAGACTTGGGGGTACGCTGGGTGGAAGGAAATTTGTGGCTCCTCTCAGATTCCAGAACTTTCTGCCACAGAAATGTGAGGAACATGTTTTTTTTAGCCAAATTTTGAGGTTTGCAAAGGATTCTGGGTAACAGAACCTGGTCCGAGCCCCGCAAGTCACCCCATCTTGGATTCCCCTAGGTCTCTAGTTTGCAGAAATGCACAGGTTTGGTAGGTTTCTCTAGGTGCCGGCTGAGCTAGAGGCCAAAATCTACAGGTAGGCACTTCGCAAAAAACACCTCTGTTTTCTTCCAAACATTTGGATGTGTCCACGTTGCGCTTTGGGGCGTTTCCTGTCGCGGGCGCTAGGCCTACCCACACAAGTGAGGTATCATTTTTATCGGGAGACTTGGGGGAACGCTGGGTGGAAGGAAATTTGTGGCTCCTCTCAGATTCCAGAACTTTCTGCCACAGAAATGTGAGGAACATGTGTTTTTTTAGCCAAATTGTGAGGTTTGCAAAGGATTTTGGGTAACAGAACCTGGTCCGAGCCCCGCAAGTCACCACTCCTTTGATTCCCCTAGGTCTCTAGTTTTCAGAAATGCACAGGTTTGGTAGGTTTCCCTAGGTGCCGGATGAGCTTGAGGGCAAAATCTACAGGTAGGCACTTCGCAAAAAACACCTCTGTTTTCTTCCAAAAATTTGGATGTGTCCAAGGTGCGCTTTGGGGAATTTCCTGTCGCGGGCGCTAGGCCTACCCACACAAGTGAGGTATCATTTTTATCGGGAGACTTGGGGGTACGCTGGGTGGAAGGAAATTTGTGGCTCCTCTCAGATTCCAGAACTTTCTGCCACAGAAATGTGAGGAACATGTGTTTTTTTAGCCAAATTGTGAGGTTTGCAAAGGATTTTGGGTAACAGAACATGGTCCGAGCCCCGCAAGTCACCCCTCCTTGGATTCCCCTAGGTCTCTAGTTTTCAGAAATGCACAGGTTTGGTAGGTTTCGCTAGGTGCCGGCTGAGCTCGAGGCCAAAATCTACAGGTAGGCACTTCGCAAAAAACACCTCTGTTTTCTTCCAAAAATTTGGATGTGTCCACGTTGCGCTTTGGGGCGTTTCCTGTCGCGGGTGCTAGGCCTACCCACACAAGTGAGGTATCATTTTTATAGGGAGACTTGGGGGAACGCTGGGTGGAAGGAAATTTGTGGCTCCTCTCAGATTCCAGAACTTTCTGTCACAGAAATGTGAGGAACATGTGTTTTTTTAGCCAAATTTTGAGGTTTGCAAAGGATTCTGGGTAACAGAACCTGGTCCGAGCCCTGCAAGTCACCCCATCTTGGATTCCCCTAGGTCTCTAGTTTTCAGAAATGCACAGGTTTGGTAGGTTTCCCTAGGTGCCGGCTGAGCTAGAGGCCAAAATCTACAGGTAGGCACTTCGCAAAAAACACCTCTGTTTTGTTCCAAAAATTTGGATGTGTCCACGTTGCTCTTTGGGGCTTTTCCTGTCGCGGGCGCTAGGCCTACCCACACAAGTGAGGTATCATTTTTATAGGGAGACTTGGGGGAACGCTGGGTGGAAGGAAATTTGTGGCTCCTCTCAGATTCCAGAACTTTCTGTCACAGAAATGTGAGGAACATGTGTTTTTTTAGCCAAATTTTGAGGTTTGCAAAGGATTCTGGGTAACAGAACCTGGTCCGAGCCCCGCAAGTCACCACTCCTTTGATTCCCCTAGGTCTCCAGTTTTCAGAAATGCACAGGTTTGGTAGGTTTCCCTAGGTGCCAGATGAGCTCGAGGGCAAAATCTACAGGTAGGCACTTCGCAAAAAACACCTCTGTTTTCTTCCAAAAATTTGGATGTGTCCACGTTGCGCTTTGGGGCGTTTCCTGTCGCGGGCGCTAGGCCTACCCACACAAGTGAGGTATCATTTTTATCGGGAGACTTGGGGGAACGCTGGGTGGAAGGAAATTTGTGGCTCCTCTCAGATTCCAGAACTTTCTGCCACAGAAATGTGAGGAACATGTGTTTTTTTAGCCAAATTGTGAGGTTTGCAAAGGATTTTGGGTAACAGAACCTGGTCCGAGCCCCGCAAGTCACCACTCCTTTGATTCCCCTAGGTCTCTAGTTTTCAGAAATGCACAGGTTTGGTAGGTTTCCCTAGGTGCCGGATGAGCTCGAGGGCAAAATCTACAGGTAGGCACTTCGCAAAAAACACCTCTGTTTTCTTCCAAAAATTTGGATGTGTCCAAGGTGCGCTTTGGGGAATTTCCTGTCGCGGGCGCTAGGCCTACCCACACAAGTGAGGTATCATTTTTATCGGGAGACTTGGGGGTACGCTGGGTGGAAGGAAATTTGTGGCTCCTCTCAGATTCCAGAACTTTCTGCCACAGAAATGTGAGGAACATGTGTTTTTTTAGCCAAATTGTGAGGTTTGCAAAGGATTTTGGGTAACAGAACATGGTCCGAGCCCCGCAAGTCACCCCTCCTTGGATTCCCCTAGGTCTCTAGTTTTCAGAAATGCACAGGTTTGGTAGGTTTCGCTAGGTGCCGGCTGAGCTCGAGGCCAAAATCTACAGGTAGGCACTTCGCAAAAAACACCTCTGTTTTCTTCCAAAAATTTGGATGTGTCCACGTTGCGCTTTGGGGCGTTTCCTGTCGCGGGTGCTAGGCCTACCCACACAAGTGAGGTATCATTTTTATAGGGAGACTTGGGGGAACGCTGGGTGGAAGGAAATTTGTGGCTCCTCTCAGATTCCAGAACTTTCTGTCACAGAAATGTGAGGAACATGTGTTTTTTTAGCCAAATTTTGAGGTTTGCAAAGGATTCTGGGTAACAGAACCTGGTCCGAGCCCCGCAAGTCACCCCATCTTGGATTCCCCTAGGTCTCTAGTTTTCAGAAATGCACAGGTTTGGTAGGTTTCCCTAGGTGCCGGCTGAGCTAGAGGCCAAAATCTACAGGTAGGCACTTCGCAAAAAACACCTCTGTTTTGTTCCAAAAATTTGGATGTGTCCACGTTGCTCTTTGGGGCTTTTCCTGTCGCGGGCGCTAGGCCTACCCACACAAGTGAGGTATCATTTTTATAGGGAGACTTGGGGGAACGCTGGGTGGAAGGAAATTTGTGGCTCCTCTCAGATTCCAGAACTTTCTGTCACAGAAATGTGAGGAACATGTGTTTTTTTAGCCAAATTTTGAGGTTTGCAAAGGATTCTGGGTAACAGAACCTGGTCCGAGCCCCGCAAGTCACCACTCCTTTGATTCCCCTAGGTCTCCAGTTTTCAGAAATGCACAGGTTTGGTAGGTTTCCCTAGGTGCCAGATGAGCTCGAGGGCAAAATCTACAGGTAGGCACTTCGCAAAAAACACCTCTGTTTTCTTCCAAAAATTTGGATGTGTCCACGTTGCGCTTTGGGGCATTTCCTGTCGCGGGCGCTAGGCCTACCCACACAAGTGAGGTATCATTTTTATCGGGAGACTTGGGGGTACGCTGGGTGGAAGGAAATTTGTGGCTCCTCTCAGATTCCAGAACTTTCTGCCACAGAAATGTGAGGAACATGTTTTTTTTAGCCAAATTTTGAGGTTTGCAAAGGATTCTGGGTAACAGAACCTGGTCCGAGCCCCGCAAGTCACCCCATCTTGGATTCCCCTAGGTCTCTAGTTTGCAGAAATGCACAGGTTTGGTAGGTTTCTCTAGGTGCCGGCTGAGCTAGAGGCCAAAATCTACAGGTAGGCACTTCGCAAAAAACACCTCTGTTTTCTTCCAAACATTTGGATGTGTCCATGTTGCGCTTTGGGGCGTTTCCTGTCGCGGGCGCTAGGCCTACCCTCACAAGTGAGGTATCATTTTTATCGGGAGACTTGGGGGAACGCTGGGTGGAAGGAAATTTGTGGCTCCTCTCAGATTCCAGAACTTTCTGCCACAGAAATGTGAGGAACATGTGTTTTTTTAGCCAAATTTTGAGGTTTGCAAAGGATTCTGGGTAACAGAACCTGGTCCGAGCCCCGCAAGTCACCACTCCTTTGATTCCCCTAGGTCTCTAGTTTTCAGAAATGCACAGGTTTGGTAGGTTTCCCTAGGTGCCGGATGAGCTCGAGGGCAAAATCTACAGGTAGGCACTTCGCAAAAAACACCTCTGTTTTCTTCCAAAAATTTGGATGTGTCCACGTTGCGCTTTGGGGAATTTCCTGTCGCGGGCGCTAGGCCTACCCACACAAGTGAGGTATCATTTTTATCGGGAGACTTGGGGGTACGCTGGGTGGAAGGAAATTTGTGGCTCATCTCAGATTCCAGAACTTTCTGCCACAGAAATGTGAGGAACATGTGTTTTTTTAGCCAAATTGTGAGGTTTGCAAAGGATTTTGGGTAACAGAACCTGGTCCGAGCCCCGCAAGTCACCCCTCCTTGGATTCCCCTAGGTCTCTAGTTTTCAGAAATGCACAGGTTTGGTAGGTTTCGCTAGGTGCCGGCTGAGCTCGAGGCCAAAATCTACAGGTAGGCACTTCGCAAAAAACACCTCTGTTTTCTTCCAAAAATTTGGATGTGTCCACGTTGCGCTTTGGGGCAATTCCTGTCGCGGGCGCTAGGCCTACCCACACAAGTGAGGTATCATTTTTATAGGGAGACTTGGGGGAACGCTGGGTGGAAGGAAATTTGTGGCTCCTCTCAGATTCCAGAACTTTCTGTCACAGAAATGTGAGGAACATGTGTTTTTTTAGCCAAATTTTGACGTTTGCAAAGGATTCTGGGTAACAGAACCTGGTCCGAGCCCCGCAAGTCACCCCATCTTGGATTCCCCTAGGTCTCTAGTTTGCAGAAATGCACAGGTTTGGTAGGTTTCCCTAGGTGCCGGCTGAGCTAGAGGCCAAAATCTACAGGTAGGCACTTCGCAAAAAACACCTCTGTTTTCTTCCAAACATTTGGATGTGTCCACGTTGCTCTTTGGGGCTTTTCCTGTCGCGGGCGCTAGGCCTACCCACACAAGTGAGGTATCATTTTTATCGGGAGACTTGGGGGAACGCTGGATGGAAGGAAATTTGTGGCTCCTCTCAGATTCCAGAAATTTCTGCCACAGAAATGTGAGGAACATGTGTTATTTTAGCCAAATTTTGAGGTTTGCTAAGGATTCTGGGTAACAGAACCTGGTCCGAGCCCCGCAAGTCACCCCTCCTTGGATTCCCCTAGGTCTCTAGTTTTCAGAAATGCACAGGTTTGGTAGGTTTCCCTAGGTGCCGGCCGAGCTAGAGGCCAAAATCTCCAGGTAGGCACTTCGCAAAAAACTCCTCTGCATTCTTCCAAAAATTTGGATGTGTCCACGTTGCGCTTTGGGGCGTTTTCTGTTGCGGGCGCTAGGCCTACCCACACAAGTGAGGTATCATTTTTATCGGGAGACTTGGGGGAACGCTGGGTGGAAGGAAATTTGTGGCTCCTCTCAGATTCCAGAACTTTCTGCCACAAAAATGTGAGGAACATGTGTTTTTTTAGCCAAATTTTGAGGTTTGCAAAGGATTCTGGGTAACAGAACCTGGTCCGAGCCCCGCAAGTCACCCCATCTTGGATTCCCTTAGGTCTCTAGTTTTTAGAAATGCACAGGTTTGGTAGGTTTCCCTAGGTTCCGGCTGAGCTAGAGGCCAAAATCTACAGGTAGGCACTTCGCAAAAAACACCTCTGTTTTCTTCAAAAAATTTGGATGTGTCAACGTTGCGCTTTGGGGCATTTCCTGTCACGGGCGCTAGGCCTACCCACACAAGTGAGGTATCATTTTTATCGGGAGACTTGGGGGAACGCTGGGTGGAAGGAAAGTTGTGGCTCCTCTCAGATTCCAGAACTTTCTGCCACAGAAATATGAGGAACATGTGTTTTTTTAGCCAAATTTTGAGGTTTGCAAAGGATTCTGGGTAACAGAACCTGGTCCGAGCCCCGCAAGTCACCCCTCCTTGAATTCCCCTAGGTCTCTAGTTTTCAGAAATGCACAGGTTTGGTAGGTTACCCTAGGTGCCGGCTGAGCTCGAGGCCAAAATCTACAGGTAGGCACTTCGCAAAAAACACCTCTGTTTTCTTCCAAACATTTGGATGTGTCCACGTTGCGCTTTGGGGCGTTTCCTGTCGCGGGCGCTAGGCCTACCCACACAAGTGAGGTATCATTTTTATCGGGAGACTTGGGGGAACGCTGGGTGGAAGGAAATTTGTGGCTCCTCTCAGATTCCAGAACTTTCTGCCACAGAAATGTGAGGAACATATGTTTTTTTAGCCAAATTTTGAGGTTTGCAAAAGATTCTGGGTAACAGAACCTGGTCCGAGCCCCGCAAGTCACCCCATCTTGGATTCCCCTAGGCTCTAGTTTGCAGAAATGCACAGGTTTTGTAGGTTTCCCTAGGTGCCGGCTGAGCTGGAGGCCAAAATCTACAGGTAGGCACTTCGCAAAAAACACCTCTGTTTTCTTCCAGACATTTGGATGTGTCCACGTTGCGCTTTGGGGCGTTTCCTGTCGCGGGCGCTAGGCCTACCCACACAAGTGAGGTATCATTTTTATCGGGAGACTTGGGGGAACGATGGGTGGAAGAAAATTTGTGGCTCCTCTCAGATTCCAGATCTTTCTGCCACAGAAATGTGAGGAACATGTGTTTTGTTAGCCAAATTTTGAGGTTTGCAAAGGATTCTGGGTAACAGAACCTGGTCCGAGCCTCGCAAGTCACCCCATCTTGGATTCCCCTACGTGTCTAGTTTTCAGAAATGCACAGGTTTGGTAGGTTTCCCTAGGTGCCAGCTGAGCTGGAGGCCAAAATCTACAGGTAGGCACTTCGCAAAAAACACCTCTGTTTTCTTCCAGACATTTGGATGTGTCCACGTTGCGCTTTGGGGCGTTTCCTGTCGCGGGCGCTAGGCCTACCCACACAAGTGAGGTATCATTTTTATCGGGAGACTTGGGGGTACGCTGCGTGGAAGGAAATTTGTGGCTCCTCTCAGATTCCAGAACTTTCTGCCACAGAAATGTGAGGAACATGTGTTTTTTTAGCCAAATTGTGAGGTTTGCAAAGGATTCTGGGTAACAGAACCTGGTCCGAGCCCCGCAATTCACCCCTCCTTGGATTTCCCTAGGTCTCTAGTTTTCAGAAATGCACAGGTTTGGTAGGTTTCGCTAGGTGCCGGCTGAGCTCGAGGCCAAAATCTACAGGTAGGCACTTCGCAAAAAACACCTCTGTTTTCTTCCAAAAATTTGGATGTGTCCACGTTGCGCTTTGGGGCGTTTCCTGTCGCGGGCGCTAGGCCTACCCACACAAGTGAGGTATCATTTTTATAGGGAGACTTGGGGGAACGCTGGGTGGAAGGAAATTTGTGGCTCCTCTCAGATTCCAGAACTTTCTGTCACAGAAATGTGAGGAACATGTGTTTTTTTAGCCAAATTTTGAGGTTTGCAAAGGATTCTGGGTAACAGAACCTGGTCCGAGCCCCGCAAGTCACCACTCCTTTGATTCCCCTAGGTCTCCAGTTTTCAGAAATGCACAGGTTTGGTAGGTTTCCCTAGGTGCCGGATGAGCTCGAGGGCAAAATCTACAGGTAGGCACTTCGCAAAAAACACCTCTGTTTTCTTCCAAAAATTTGGATGTGTCCACGTTGCGCTTTGGGGCATTTCCTGTCGCGGGCGCTAGGCCTACCCACACAAGTGAGGTATCATTTTTATCAGGAGACTTGGGGGTACGCTGGGTGGAAGGAAATTTGTGGCTCCTCTCAGATTCCAGAACTTTCTGCCACAGAAATGTGAGGAACATGTTTTTTTTAGCCAAATTTTGAGGTTTGCAAAGGATTCTGGGTAACAGAACCTGGTCCGAGCCCCGCAAGTCACCACTCCTTTGATTCCCCTAGGTCTCTAGTTTTCAGAAATGCACAGGTTTGGTAGGTTTCCCTAGGTGCCGGATGAGCTCGAGGGCAAAATCTACAGGTAGGCACTTCGCAAAAAACACCTCTGTTTTCTTCCAAAAATTTGGATGTGTCCACGTTGCGCTTTGGGGCATTTCCTGTCGCGGGCGCTAGGCCTACCCACACAAGTGAGGTATCATTTTTATCGGGAAACTTGGGGGTACGCTGGGTGGAAGGAAATTTGTGGCTCCTCTCAGATTCCAGAACTTTCTGCCACAGAAATGTGAGGAACATGTGTTTTTGTAGCTAAATTGTGAGGTTTGCAAAGGATTCTGGGTAACAGAACCTGGTCCGAGCCCCGCAAGTCACCCCTCCTTGGATTTCCCTAGGTTTCTAGTTTTCAGAAATGCACAGGTTTGGTAGGTTTCGCTAGGTGCCGGCTGAGCTCGAGGCCAAAATCTACAGGTAGGCACTTCGCAAAAAACACCTCTGTTTTCTTCCAAAAATTTGGATGTGTCCACGTTGCGCTTTGGGGCGTTTCCTGTCGCGGGCGCTAGGCCTACCCACACAAGTGAGGTATCATTTTTATAGGGAGACTTGGGGGAACGCTGGGTGGAAGGAAATTTGTGGCTCCTCTCAGATTCCAGAACTTTCTGTCACAGAAATGTGAGGAACATGTTTTTTTTAGCCAAATTTTGAGGTTTGCAAAGGATTCTGGGTAACAGAACCTGGTCCGAGACCCGCAAGTCACCACTCCTTTGATTCCCCTAGGTCTCTAGTTTTCAGAAATGCACAGGTTTGGTAGGTTTCCCTAGGTGCCGGATGAGCTCGAGGGCAAAATCTACAGGTAGGCACTTCGCAAAAACACCTCTGTTTTCTTCCAAAAATTTGGATGTGTCCACGTTGCGCTTTGGGGCATTTCCTGTCACGGGCGCTAGGCCTACCCACACAAGTGAGGTATCATTTTTATCGGGAAACTTGGGGGTACGCTGGGTGGAAGGAAATTTGTGGCTCCTCTCAGATTCCAGAACTTTCTGCCACAGAAATGTGAGGAACATGTGTTTTTTTAGCCAAATTGTGAGGTTTGCAAAGGATTCTGGGTAACAGAACCTGGTCCGAGCCCCGCAAGTCACCCCTCCTTGGATTTCCCTAGGTTTCTAGTTTTCAGAAATGCACAGGTTTGGTAGGTTTCGCTAGGTGCCGGCTGAGCTCGAGGCCAAAATCTACAGGTAGGCACTTCGCAAAAAACACCTCTGTTTTCTTCCAAAAATTTGGATGTGTCCACGTTGCGCTTTGGGGCGTTTCCTGTCGCGGGCGCTAGGCCTACCCACACAAGTGAGGTATCATTTTTATAGGGAGACTTGGGGGAACGCTGGGTGGAAGGAAATTTGTGGCTCCTCTCAGATTCCAGAACTTTCTGTCACAGAAATGTGAGGAACATGTGTTTTTTTAGCCAAATTTTGAGGTTTGCAAAGGATTCTGGGTAACAGAACCTGGTCCGAGCCCCGCAAGTCACCACTCCTTTGATTCCCCTAGGTCTCCAGTTTTCAGAAATGCACAGGTTTGGTAGGTTTCCCTAGGTGCCAGATGAGCTCGAGGGCAAAATCTACAGGTAGGCACTTCGCAAAAAACACCTCTGTTTTCTTCCAAAAATTTGGATGTGTCCACGTTGCGCTTTGGGGCATTTCCTGTCGCGGGCGCTAGGCCTACCCACACAAGTGAGGTATCATTTTTATCGGGAGACTTGGGGGTACGCTGGGTGGAAGGAAATTTGTGGCTCCTCTCAGATTCCAGAACTTTCTGCCACAGAAATGTGAGGAACATGTTTTTTTTAGCCAAATTTTGAGGTTTGCAAAGGATTCTGGGTAACAGAACCTGGTCCGAGCCCCGCAAGTCACCCCATCTTGGATTCCCCTAGGTCTCTAGTTTGCAGAAATGCACAGGTTTGGTAGGTTTCTCTAGGTGCCGGCTGAGCTAGAGGCCAAAATCTACAGGTAGGCACTTCGCAAAAAACACCTCTGTTTTCTTCCAAACATTTGGATGTGTCCATGTTGCGCTTTGGGGCGTTTCCTGTCGCGGGCGCTAGGCCTACCCACACAAGTGAGGTATCATTTTTATCGGGAGACTTGGGGGAACGCTGGGTGGAAGGAAATTTGTGGCTCCTCTCAGATTCCAGAACTTTCTGCCACAGAAATGTGAGGAACATCTGTTTTTTTTAGCCAAATTTTGAGGTTTGCAAAGGATTCTGGGTAACAGAACCTGGTCCGAGCCCCGCAAGTCACCACTCCTTTGATTCCCCTAGGTCTCTAGTTTTCAGAAATGCACAGGTTTGGTAGGTTTCCCTAGGTGCCGGATGAGCTCGAGGGCAAAATCTACAGGTAGGCACTTCGCAAAAAACACCTCTGTTTTCTTCCAAATATTTGGATGTGTCCACGTTGCGCTTTGGGGAATTTCCTGTCGCGGGCGCTAGGCCTACCCACACAAGTGAGGTCTCATTTTTATCGGGAGACTTGGGGGAACGCTGGGTGGAAGGAAATTTGTGGCTCCTCTCAGATTCCAGAACTTTCTGCCACAGAAATGTGAGGAACATATGTTTTTTTAGCCAAATTTTGAGGTTTGCAAAAGATTCTGGGTAACAGAACCTGGTCCGAGCCCCGCAAGTCACCCCATCTTGGATTCCCCTAGGCTCTAGTTTGCAGAAATGCACAGGTTTTGTAGGTTTCCCTAGGTGCCGGCTGAGCTGGAGGCCAAAATCTACAGGTAGGCACTTCGCAAAAAACACCTCTGTTTTCTTCCAGACATTTGGATGTGTCCACGTTGCGCTTTGGGGCGTTTCCTGTCGCGGGCGCTAGGCCTACCCACACAAGTGAGGTATCATTTTTATCGGGAGACTTGGGGGAACGCTGGGTGGAAGAAAATTTGTGGCTCCTCTCAGATTCCAGATCTTTCTGCCACAGAAATGTGAGGAACATGTGTTTTGTTAGCCAAATTTTGAGGTTTGCAAAGGATTCTGGGTAACAGAACCTGGTCCGAGCCTCGCAAGTCACCCCATCTTGGATTCCCCTACGTGTCTAGTTTTCAGAAATGCACAGGTTTGGTAGGTTTCCCTAGGTGCCAGCTGAGCTGGAGGCCAAAATCTACAGGTAGGCACTTCGCAAAAAACACCTCTGTTTTCTTCCAGACATTTGGATGTGTCCACGTTGCGCTTTGGGGCGTTTCCTGTCGCGGGCGCTAGGCCTACCCACACAAGTGAGGTATCATTTTTATCGGGAGACTTGGGGGTACGCTGCGTGGAAGGAAATTTGTGGCTCCTCTCAGATTCCAGAACTTTCTGCCACAGAAATGTGAGGAACATGTGTTTTTTTAGCCAAATTGTGAGGTTTGCAAAGGATTCTGGGTAACAGAACCTGGTCCGAGCCCCGCAATTCACCCCTCCTTGGATTTCCCTAGGTCTCTAGTTTTCAGAAATGCACAGGTTTGGTAGGTTTCGCTAGGTGCCGGCTGAGCTCGAGGCCAAAATCTACAGGTAGGCACTTCGCAAAAAACACCTCTGTTTTCTTCCAAAAATTTGGATGTGTCCACGTTGCGCTTTGGGGCGTTTCCTGTCGCGGGCGCTAGGCCTACCCACACAAGTGAGGTATCATTTTTATAGGGAGACTTGGGGGAACGCTGGGTGGAAGGAAATTTGTGGCTCCTCTCAGATTCCAGAACTTTCTGTCACAGAAATGTGAGGAACATGTGTTTTTTTAGCCAAATTTTGAGGTTTGCAAAGGATTCTGGGTAACAGAACCTGGTCCGAGCCCCGCAAGTCACCACTCCTTTGATTCCCCTAGGTCTCCAGTTTTCAGAAATGCACAGGTTTGGTAGGTTTCCCTAGGTGCCGGATGAGCTCGAGGGCAAAATCTACAGGTAGGCACTTCGCAAAAAACACCTCTGTTTTCTTCCAAAAATTTGGATGTGTCCACGTTGCGCTTTGGGGCATTTCCTGTCGCGGGCGCTAGGCCTACCCACACAAGTGAGGTATCATTTTTATCAGGAGACTTGGGGGTACGCTGGGTGGAAGGAAATTTGTGGCTCCTCTCAGATTCCAGAACTTTCTGCCACAGAAATGTGAGGAACATGTTTTTTTTTAGCCAAATTTTGAGGTTTGCAAAGGGATTCTGGGTAACAGAACCTGGTCCGAGCCCCGCAAGTCACCACTCCTTTGATTCCCCTAGGTCTCTAGTTTTCAGAAATGCACAGGTTTGGTAGGTTTCCCCTAGGTGCCGGATGAGCTCGAGGGCAAAATCTACAGGTAGGCACTTCGCAAAAAACACCTCTGTTTTCTTCCAAAAATTTGGATGTGTCCACGTTGCGCTTTGGGGCATTTCCTGTCGCGGGCGCTAGGCCTACCCACACAAGTGAGGTATCATTTTTATCGGGAAACTTGGGGGTACGCTGGGTGGAAGGAAATTTTGTGGCTCCTCTCAGATTCCAGAACTTTCTGCCACAGAAATGTGAGGAACATGTGTTTTTTTAGCTAAATTGTGAGGTTTGCAAAGGATTCTGGGTAACAGAACCTGGTCCGAGCCCCGCAAGTCACCCCTCCTTGGATTTCCCTAGGTTTCTAGTTTTCAGAAATGCACAGGTTTGGTAGGTTTCGCTAGGTGCCGGCTGAGCTCGAGGCCAAAATCTACAGGTAGGCACTTCGCAAAAAACACCTCTGTTTTCTTCCAAAAATTTGGATGTGTCCACGTTGCGCTTTGGGGCGTTTCCTGTCGCGGGCGCTAGGCCTACCCACACAAGTGAGGTATCATTTTTTATAGGGAGACTTGGGGGAACGCTGGGTGGAAGGAAATTTGTGGCTCCTCTCAGATTCCAGAACTTTCTGTCACAGAAATGTGAGGAACATGTTTTTTTTAGCCAAATTTTGAGGTTTGCAAAGGATTCTGGGTAACAGAACCTGGTCCGAGACCCGCAAGTCACCACTCCTTTGATTCCCCTAGGTCTCTAGTTTTCAGAAATGCACAGGTTTGGTAGGTTTCCCTAGGTGCCGGATGAGCTCGAGGGCAAAATCTACAGGTAGGCACTTCGCAAAAACACCTCTGTTTTCTTCCAAAAATTTGGATGTGTCCACGTTGCGCTTTGGGGCATTTCCTGTCACGGGCGCTAGGCCTACCCACACAAGTGAGGTATCATTTTTATCGGGAAACTTGGGGGTACGCTGGGTGGAAGGAAATTTGTGGCTCCTCTCAGATTCCAGAACTTTCTGCCACAGAAATGTGAGGAACATGTGTTTTTTTAGCCAAATTGTGAGGTTTGCAAAGGATTCTGGGTAACAGAACCTGGTCCGAGCCCCGCAAGTCACCCCTCCTTGGATTTCCCTAGGTTTCTAGTTTTCAGAAATGCACAGGTTTGGTAGGTTTCGCTAGGTGCCGGCTGAGCTCGAGGCCAAAATCTACAGGTAGGCACTTCGCAAAAAACACCTCTGTTTTCTTCCAAAAATTTGGATGTGTCCACGTTGCGCTTTGGGGCGTTTCCTGTCGCGGGCGCTAGGCCTACCCACACAAGTGAGGTATCATTTTTATAGGGAGACTTGGGGGAACGCTGGGGTGGAAGGAAATTTGTGGCTCCTCTCAGATTCCAGAACTTTCTGTCACAGAAATGTGAGGAACATGTGTTTTTTTAGCCAAATTTTGAGGTTTGCAAAGGATTCTGGGTAACAGAACCTGGTCCGAGCCCCGCAAGTCACCACTCCTTTGATTCCCCTAGGTCTCCAGTTTTCAGAAATGCACAGGTTTGGTAGGTTTCCCTAGGTGCCAGATGAGCTCGAGGGCAAAATCTACAGGTAGGCACTTCGCAAAAAACACCTCTGTTTTCTTCCAAAAATTTGGATGTGTCCACGTTGCGCTTTGGGGCATTTCCTGTCGCGGGCGCTAGGCCTACCCACACAAGTGAGGTATCATTTTTATCGGGAGACTTGGGGGTACGCTGGGTGGAAGGAAATTTGTGGCTCCTCTCAGATTCCAGAACTTTCTGCCACAGAAATGTGAGGAACATGTTTTTTTTAGCCAAATTTTGAGGTTTGCAAAGGATTCTGGGTAACAGAACCTGGTCCGAGCCCCGCAAGTCACCCCATCTTGGATTCCCCTAGGTCTCTAGTTTGCAGAAATGCACAGGTTTGGTAGGTTTCTCTAGGTGCCGGCTGAGCTAGAGGCCAAAATCTACAGGTAGGCACTTCGCAAAAAACACCTCTGTTTTCTTCCAAACATTTGGATGTGTCCATGTTGCGCTTTGGGGCGTTTCCTGTCGCGGGCGCTAGGCCTACCCACACAAGTGAGGTATCATTTTTATCGGGAGACTTGGGGGAACGCTGGGTGGAAGGAAATTTGTGGCTCCTCTCAGATTCCAGAACTTTCTGCCACAGAAATGTGAGGAACATCTGTTTTTTTAGCCAAATTTTGAGGTTTGCAAAGGATTCTGGGTAACAGAACCTGGTCCGAGCCCCGCAAGTCACCACTCCTTTGATTCCCCTAGGTCTCTAGTTTTCAGAAATGCACAGGTTTGGTAGGTTTCCCTAGGTGCCGGATGAGCTCGAGGGCAAAATCTACAGGTAGGCACTTCGCAAAAAACACCTCTGTTTTCTTCCAAAAATTTGGATGTGTCCACGTTGCGCTTTGGGGAATTTCCTGTCGCGGGCGCTAGGCCTACCCACACAAGTGAGGTCTCATTTTTATCGGGAGACTTGGGGGTACGCTGGGTGGAAGGAAATTTGTGGCTCCTCTCAGATTCCAGAACTTTCTGCCACAGAAATGTGAGGAACATGTGTTTTTTTTAGCCAAATTGTGAGGTTTGCAAAGGATTTTGGGTAACAGAACCTGGTCCGAGCCCCGCAAGTCACCCCTCCTTGGATTCCCCTAGGTCTCTAGTTTTCAGAAATGCACAGGTTTGGTAGGTTTCGCTAGGTGCCGGCTGAGCTCGAGGCCAAAATCTACAGGTAGGCACTTCGCAAAAAACACCTCTGTTTTCTTCCAAAAATTTGGATGTGTCCACGTTGCGCTTTGGGGCATTTCCTGTCGCGGGCGCTAGGCCTACCCACACAAGTGAGGTATCATTTTTATAGGGAGACTTGGGGGAACGCTGGGTGGAAGGAAATTTGTGGCTCCTCTCAGATTCCAGAACTTTCTGTCACAGAAATGTGAGGAACATGTGTTTTTTTAGCCAAATTTTGAGGTTTGCAAAGGATTCTGGGTAACAGAACCTGGTCCGAGCCCCGCAAGTCACCACTCCTTTGATTCCCCTAGGTCTCCAGTTTTCAGAAATGCACAGGTTTGGTAGGTTTCCCTAGGTGCCAGATGAGCTCGAGGGCAAAATCTACAGGTAGGCACTTCGCAAAAAACACCTCTGTTTTCTTCCAAAAATTTGGATGTGTCCACGTTGCGCTTTGGGGCATTTCCTGTCGCGGGCGCTAGGCCTACCCACACAAGTGAGGTATCATTTTTATCGGGAGACTTGGGGGTACGCTGGGTGGAAGGAAATTTGTGGCTCCTCTCAGATTCCAGAACTTTCTGCCACAGAAATGTGAGGAACATGTTTTTTTTAGCCAAATTTTGAGGTTTGCAAAGGATTCTGGGTAACAGAACCTGGTCCGAGCCCCGCAAGTCACCCCATCTTGGATTCCCCTAGGTCTCTAGTTTGCAGAAATGCACAGGTTTGGTAGGTTTCTCTAGGTGCCGGCTGAGCTAGAGGCCAAAATCTACAGGTAGGCACTTCGCAAAAAACACCTCTGTTTTCTTCCAAACATTTGGATGTGTCCATGTTGCGCTTTGGGGCGTTTCCTGTCGCGGGCGCTAGGCCTACCCACACAAGTGAGGTATCATTTTTATCGGGAGACTTGGGGGAACGCTGGGTGGAAGGAAATTTGTGGCTCCTCTCAGATTCCAGAACTTTCTGCCACAGAAATGTGAGGAACATCTGTTTTTTTAGCCAAATTTTGAGGTTTGCAAAGGATTCTGGGTAACAGAACCTGGTCCGAGCCCCGCAAGTCACCACTCCTTTGATTCCCCTAGGTCTCTAGTTTTCAGAAATGCACAGGTTTGGTAGGTTTCCCTAGGTGCCGGATGAGCTCGAGGGCAAAATCTACAGGTAGGCACTTCGCAAAAAACACCTCTGTTTTCTTCCAAAAATTTGGATGTGTCCACGTTGCGCTTTGGGGAATTTCCTGTCGCGGGCGCTAGGCCTACCCACACAAGTGAGGTCTCATTTTTATCGGGAGACTTGGGGGAACGCTGGGTGGAAGGAAATTTGTGGCTCCTCTCAGATTCCAGAACTTTCTGCCACAGAAATGTGAGGAACATATGTTTTTTTAGCCAAATTTTGAGGTTTGCAAAAGATTCTGGGTAACAGAACCTGGTCCGAGCCCCGCAAGTCACCCCATCTTGGATTCCCCTAGGCTCTAGTTTGCAGAAATGCACAGGTTTTGTAGGTTTCCCTAGGTGCCGGCTGAGCTGGAGGCCAAAATCTACAGGTAGGCACTTCGCAAAAAACACCTCTGTTTTCTTCCAGACATTTGGATGTGTCCACGTTGCGCTTTGGGGCGTTTCCTGTCGCGGGCGCTAGGCCTACCCACACAAGTGAGGTATCATTTTTATCGGGAGACTTGGGGGAACGCTGGGTGGAAGAAAATTTGTGGCTCCTCTCAGATTCCAGATCTTTCTGCCACAGAAATGTGAGGAACATGTGTTTTGTTAGCCAAATTTTGAGGTTTGCAAAGGATTCTGGGTAACAGAACCTGGTCTGAGCCTCGCAAGTCACCCCATCTTGGATTCCCCTACGTGTCTAGTTTTCAGAAATGCACAGGTTTGGTAGGTTTCCCTAGGTGCCAGCTGAGCTGGAGGCCAAAATCTACAGGTAGGCACTTCGCAAAAAAACACCTCTGTTTTCTTCCAGACATTTGGATGTGTCCACGTTGCGCTTTGGGGCGTTTCCTGTCGCGGGCGCTAGGCCTACCCACACAAGTGAGGTATCATTTTTATCGGGAGACTTGGGGGTACGCTGCGTGGAAGGAAATTTGTGGCTCCTCTCAGATTCCAGAACTTTCTGCCACAGAAATGTGAGGAACATGTGTTTTTTTAGCCAAATTGTGAGGTTTGCAAAGGATTCTGGGTAACAGAACCTGGTCCGAGCCCGCAATTCACCCCTCCTTGGATTTCCCTAGGTCTCTAGTTTTCAGAAATGCACAGGTTTGGTAGGTTTCGCTAGGTGCCGGCTGAGCTCGAGGCCAAAATCTACAGGTAGGCACTTCGCAAAAAACACCTCTGTTTTCTTCCAAAAATTTGGATGTGTCCACGTTGCGCTTTGGGGCGTTTCCTGTCGCGGGCGCTAGGCCTACCCACACAAGTGAGGTATCATTTTTATAGGGAGACTTGGGGGAACGCTGGGTGGAAGGAAATTTGTGGCTCCTCTCAGATTCCAGAACTTTCTGTCACAGAAATGTGAGGAACATGTGTTTTTTTAGCCAAATTTTGAGGTTTGCAAAGGATTCTGGGTAACAGAACCTGGTCCGAGCCCCGCAAGTCACCACTCCTTTGATTCCCCTAGGTCTCCAGTTTTCAGAAATGCACAGGTTTGGTAGGTTTCCCTAGGTGCCGGATGAGCTCGAGGGCAAAATCTACAGGTAGGCACTTCGCAAAAAACACCTCTGTTTTCTTCCAAAAATTTGGATGTGTCCACGTTGCGCTTTGGGGCATTTCCTGTCGCGGGCGCTAGGCCTACCCACACAAGTGAGGTATCATTTTTATCAGGAGACTTGGGGGTACGCTGGGTGGAAGGAAATTTGTGGCTCCTCTCAGATTCCAGAACTTTCTGCCACAGAAATGTGAGGAACATGTTTTTTTTAGCCAAATTTTGAGGTTTGCAAAGGATTCTGGGTAACAGAACCTGGTCCGAGCCCCGCAAGTCACCACTCCTTTGATTCCCCTAGGTCTCTAGTTTTCAGAAATGCACAGGTTTGGTAGGTTTCCCTAGGTGCCGGATGAGCTCGAGGGCAAAATCTACAGGTAGGCACTTCGCAAAAAACACCTCTGTTTTCTTCCAAAAATTTGGATGTGTCCACGTTGCGCTTTGGGGCATTTCCTGTCGCGGGCGCTAGGCCTACCCACACAAGTGAGGTATCATTTTTATCGGGAAACTTGGGGGTACGCTGGGTGGAAGGAAATTTGTGGCTCCTCTCAGATTCCAGAACTTTCTGCCACAGAAATGTGAGGAACATGTGTTTTTTTAGCTAAATTGTGAGGTTTGCAAAGGATTCTGGGTAACAGAACCTGGTCCGAGCCCCGCAAGTCACCCCTCCTTGGATTTCCCTAGGTTTCTAGTTTTCAGAAATGCACAGGTTTGGTAGGTTTCGCTAGGTGCCGGCTGAGCTCGAGGCCAAAATCTACAGGTAGGCACTTCGCAAAAAACACCTCTGTTTTCTTCCAAAAATTTGGATGTGTCCACGTTGCGCTTTGGGGCGTTTCCTGTCGCGGGCGCTAGGCCTACCCACACAAGTGAGGTATCATTTTTATAGGGAGACTTGGGGGAACGCTGGGTGGAAGGAAATTTGTGGCTCCTCTCAGATTCCAGAACTTTCTGTCACAGAAATGTGAGGAACATGTTTTTTTTAGCCAAATTTTGAGGTTTGCAAAGGATTCTGGGTAACAGAACCTGGTCCGAGACCCGCAAGTCACCACTCCTTTGATTCCCCTAGGTCTCTAGTTTTCAGAAATGCACAGGTTTGGTAGGTTTCCCTAGGTGCCGGATGAGCTCGAGGGCAAAATCTACAGGTAGGCACTTCGCAAAAACACCTCTGTTTTCTTCCAAAAATTTGGATGTGTCCACGTTGCGCTTTGGGGCATTTCCTGTCACGGGCGCTAGGCCTACCCACACAAGTGAGGTATCATTTTTATCGGGAAACTTGGGGGTACGCTGGGTGGAAGGAAATTTGTGGCTCCTCTCAGATTCCAGAACTTTCTGCCACAGAAATGTGAGGAACATGTGTTTTTTTTAGCCAAATTGTGAGGTTTGCAAAGGATTCTGGGTAACAGAACCTGGTCCGAGCCCCGCAAGTCACCCCTCCTTGGATTTCCCTAGGTTTCTAGTTTTCAGAAATGCACAGGTTTGGTAGGTTTCGCTAGGTGCCGGCTGAGCTCGAGGCCAAAATCTACAGGTAGGCACTTCGCAAAAAACACCTCTGTTTTCTTCCAAAAATTTGGATGTGTCCACGTTGCGCTTTGGGGCGTTTCCTGTCGCGGGCGCTAGGCCTACCCACACAAGTGAGGTATCATTTTTATAGGGAGACTTGGGGGAACGCTGGGTGGAAGGAAATTTGTGGCTCCTCTCAGATTCCAGAACTTTCTGTCACAGAAATGTGAGGAACATGTGTTTTTTTAGCCAAATTTTGAGGTTTGCAAAGGATTCTGGGTAACAGAACCTGGTCCGAGCCCCGCAAGTCACCACTCCTTTGATTCCCCTAGGTCTCCAGTTTTCAGAAATGCACAGGTTTGGTAGGTTTCCCTAGGTGCCAGATGAGCTCGAGGGCAAAATCTACAGGTAGGCACTTCGCAAAAAACACCTCTGTTTTCTTCCAAAAATTTGGATGTGTCCACGTTGCGCTTTGGGGCATTTCCTGTCGCGGGCGCTAGGCCTACCCACACAAGTGAGGTATCATTTTTATCGGGAGACTTGGGGGTACGCTGGGTGGAAGGAAATTTGTGGCTCCTCTCAGATTCCAGAACTTTCTGCCACAGAAATGTGAGGAACATGTTTTTTTTAGCCAAATTTTGAGGTTTGCAAAGGATTCTGGGTAACAGAACCTGGTCCGAGCCCCGCAAGTCACCCCATCTTGGATTCCCCTAGGTCTCTAGTTTGCAGAAATGCACAGGTTTGGTAGGTTTCTCTAGGTGCCGGCTGAGCTAGAGGCCAAAATCTACAGGTAGGCACTTCGCAAAAAACACCTCTGTTTTCTTCCAAACATTTGGATGTGTCCATGTTGCGCTTTGGGGCGTTTCCTGTCGCGGGCGCTAGGCCTACCCACACAAGTGAGGTATCATTTTTATCGGGAGACTTGGGGGAACGCTGGGTGGAAGGAAATTTGTGGCTCCTCTCAGATTCCAGAACTTTCTGCCACAGAAATGTGAGGAACATCTGTTTTTTTAGCCAAATTTTGAGGTTTGCAAAGGATTCTGGGTAACAGAACCTGGTCCGAGCCCCGCAAGTCACCACTCCTTTGATTCCCCTAGGTCTCTAGTTTTCAGAAATGCACAGGTTTGGTAGGTTTCCCTAGGTGCCGGATGAGCTCGAGGGCAAAATCTACAGGTAGGCACTTCGCAAAAAACACCTCTGTTTTCTTCCAAAAATTTGGATGTGTCCACGTTGCGCTTTGGGGAATTTCCTGTCGCGGGCGCTAGGCCTACCCACACAAGTGAGGTCTCATTTTTATCGGGAGACTTGGGGGTACGCTGGGTGGAAGGAAATTTGTGGCTCCTCTCAGATTCCAGAACTTTCTGCCACAGAAATGTGAGGAACATGTGTTTTTTTAGCCAAATTGTGAGGTTTGCAAAGGATTTTGGGTAACAGAACCTGGTCCGAGCCCCGCAAGTCACCCCTCCTTGGATTCCCCTAGGTCTCTAGTTTTCAGAAATGCACAGGTTTGGTAGGTTTCGCTAGGTGCCGGCTGAGCTCGAGGCCAAAATCTACAGGTAGGCACTTCGCAAAAAACACCTCTGTTTTCTTCCAAAAATTTGGATGTGTCCACGTTGCGCTTTGGGGCATTTCCTGTCGCGGGCGCTAGGCCTACCCACACAAGTGAGGTATCATTTTTATAGGGAGACTTGGGGGAACGCTGGGTGGAAGGAAATTTGTGGCTCCTCTCAGATTCCAGAACTTTCTGTCACAGAAATGTGAGGAACATGTGTTTTTTTAGCCAAATTTTGAGGTTTGCAAAGGATTCTGGGTAACAGAACCTGGTCCGAGCCCCGCAAGTCACCCCATCTTGGATTCCCCTAGGTCTCTAGTTTGCAGAAATGCACAGGTTTGGTAGGTTTCCCTAGGTGCCGGCTGAGCTAGAGGCCAAAATCTACAGGTAGGCACTTCGCAAAAAACACCTCTGTTTTCTTCCAAACATTTGGATGTGTCCACGTTGCTCTTTGGGGCTTTTCCTGTTGCGGGCGCTAGGCCTACCCACACAAGTGAGGTATCATTTTTATCGGGAGACTTGGGGGAACGCTGGATGGAAGGAAATTTGTGGCTCCTCTCAGATTCCAGAAATTTCTGCCACAGAAATGAGAGGAACATGTGTTATTTTAGCCAAATTTTGAGGTTTGCTAAGGATTCTGGGTAACAGAACCTGGTCCGAGCCCTGCAAGTCACCCCTCCTTGGATTCCCCTAGGTCTCTAGTTTTCAGAAATGCACAGGTTTGGTAGGTTTCCCTAGGTGCCGGATGAGCTCGAGGGCAAAATCTACAGGTAGGCACTTCGCAAAAAACACCTCTGTTTTCTTCCAAAAATTTGGATGTGTCCACGTTGCGCTTTGGGGAATTTCCTGTCGCGGGCGCTAGGCCTACCCACACAAGTGAGGTATCATTTTTATAGGGAGACTTGGGGGAACGCTGGGTGGAAGGAAATTTGTGGCTCCTCTCAGATTCCAGAACTTTCTGTCACAGAAATGTGAGGAACATGTGTTTTTTTAGCCAAATTTTGAGGTTTGCAAAGGATTCTGGGTAACAGAACCTGGTCCGAGCCCCGCAAGTCACCACTCCTTTGATTCCCCTAGGTCTCCAGTTTTCAGAAATGCACAGGTTTGGTAGGTTTCCCTAGGTGCCAGATGAGCTCGAGGGCAAAATCTACAGGTAGGCACTTCGCAAAAAACACCTCTGTTTTCTTCCAAAAATTTGGATGTGTCCACGTTGCGCTTTGGGGCATTTCCTGTCGCGGGCGCTAGGCCTACCCACACAAGTGAGGTATCATTTTTATCGGGAGACTTGGGGGTACGCTGGGTGGAAGGAAATTTGTGGCTCCTCTCAGATTCCAGAACTTTCTGCCACAGAAATGTGAGGAACATGTTTTTTTTAGCCAAATTTTGAGGTTTGCAAAGGATTCTGGGTAACAGAACCTGGTCCGAGCCCCGCAAGTCACCCCATCTTGGATTCCCCTAGGTCTCTAGTTTGCAGAAATGCACAGGTTTGGTAGGTTTCTCTAGGTGCCGGCTGAGCTAGAGGCCAAAATCTACAGGTAGGCACTTCGCAAAAAACACCTCTGTTTTCTTCCAAACATTTGGATGTGTCCATGTTGCGCTTTGGGGCGTTTCCTGTCGCGGGCGCTAGGCCTACCCACACAAGTGAGGTATCATTTTTATCGGGAGACTTGGGGGAACGCTGGGTGGAAGGAAATTTGTGGCTCCTCTCAGATTCCAGAACTTTCTGCCACAGAAATGTGAGGAACATCTGTTTTTTTAGCCAAATTTTGAGGTTTGCAAAGGATTCTGGGTAACAGAACCTGGTCCGAGCCCCGCAAGTCACCACTCCTTTGATTCCCCTAGGTCTCTAGTTTTCAGAAATGCACAGGTTTGGTAGGTTTCCCTAGGTGCCGGATGAGCTCGAGGGCAAAATCTACAGGTAGGCACTTCGCAAAAAACACCTCTGTTTTCTTCCAAAAATTTGGATGTGTCCACGTTGCGCTTTGGGGAATTTCCTGTCGCGGGCGCTAGGCCTACCCACACAAGTGAGGTATCATTTTTATCGGGAGACTTGGGGGTACGCTGGGTGGAAGGAAATTTGTGGCTCCTCTCAGATTCCAGAACTTTCTGCCACAGAAATGTGAGGAACATGTGTTTTTTTAGCCAAATTGTGAGGTTTGCAAAGGATTTTGGGTAACAGAACCTGGTCCGAGCCCCGCAAGTCACCCCTCCTTGGATTCCCCTAGGTCTCTAGTTTTCAGAAATGCACAGGTTTGGTAGGTTTCGCTAGGTGCCGGCTGAGCTCGAGGCCAAAATCTACAGGTAGGCACTTCGCAAAAAACACCTCTGTTTTCTTCCAAAAATTTGGATGTGTCCACGTTGCGCTTTGGGGCATTTCCTGTCGCGGGCGCTAGGCCTACCCACACAAGTGAGGTATCATTTTTATAGGGAGACTTGGGGGAACGCTGGGTGGAAGGAAATTTGTGGCTCCTCTCAGATTCCAGAACTTTCTGTCACAGAAATGTGAGGAACATGTGTTTTTTTAGCCAAATTTTGAGGTTTGCAAAGGATTCTGGGTAACAGAACCTGGTCCGAGCCCCGCAAGTCACCCCATCTTGGATTCCCCTAGGTCTCTAGTTTGCAGAAATGCACAGGTTTGGTAGGTTTCCCTAGGTGCCGGCTGAGCTAGAGGCCAAAATCTACAGGTAGGCACTTCGCAAAAAACACCTCTGTTTTCTTCCAAACATTTGGATGTGTCCACGTTGCTCTTTGGGGCTTTTCCTGTTGCGGGCGCTAGGCCTACCCACACAAGTGAGGTATCATTTTTATCGGGAGACTTGGGGGAACGCTGGATGGAAGGAAATTTGTGGCTCCTCTCAGATTCCAGAAATTTCTGCCACAGAAATGAGAGGAACATGTGTTATTTTAGCCAAATTTTGAGGTTTGCTAAGGATTCTGGGTAACAGAACCTGGTCCGAGCCCTGCAAGTCACCCCTCCTTGGATTCCCCTGGGTCTCTAGTTTTCAGAAATGCACAGGTTTGGTAGGTTTCCCTAGGTGCCGGATGAGCTCGAGGGCAAAATCTACAGGTAGGCACTTCGCAAAAAACACCTCTGTTTTCTTCCAAAAATTTGGATGTGTCCACGTTGCGCTTTGGGGAATTTCCTGTCGCGGGCGCTAGGCCTACCCACACAAGTGAGGTATCATTTTTATCGGGAGACTTGGGGGTACGCTGGGTGGAAGGAAATTTGTGGCTCCTCTCAGATTCCAGAACTTTCTGCCACAGAAATGTGAGGAACATGTGTTTTTTTAGCCAAATTGTGAGGTTTGCAAAGGATTTTGGGTAACAGAACCTGGTCCGAGCCCCGCAAGTCACCCCTCCTTGGATTCCCCTAGGTCTCTAGTTTTCAGAAATGCACAGGTTTGGTAGGTTTCGCTAGGTGGCGGCTGAGCTCGAGGCCAAAATCTACAGGTAGGCACTTCGCAAAAAACACCTCTGTTTTCTTCCAAAAATTTGGATGTGTCCACGTTGCGCTTTGGGGCATTTCCTGTCGCGGGCGCTAGGCCTACCCACACAAGTGAGGTATCATTTTTATAGGGAGACTTGGGGGAACGCTGGGTGGAAGGAAATTTGTGGCTCCTCTCAGATTCCAGAACTTTCTGTCACAGAAATGTGAGGAACATGTGTTTTTTTAGCCAAATTTTGAGGTTTGCAAAGGATTCTGGGTAACAGAACCTGGTCCGAGCCCCGCAAGTCACCCCATCTTGGATTCCCCTAGGTCTCTAGTTTGCGGAAATGCACAGGTTTGGTAGGTTTCCCTAGGTGCCGGCTGAGCTAGAGGCCAAAATCTACAGGTAGGCACTTCGCAAAAAACACCTCTGTTTTCTTCCAAACATTTGGATGTGTCCACGTTGCTCTTTGGGGCTTTTCCTGTTGCGGGCGCTAGGCCTACCCACACAAGTGAGGTATCATTTTTATCGGGAGACTTGGGGGAACGCTGGATGGAAGGAAATTTGTGGCTCCTCTCAGATTCCAGAAATTTCTGCCACAGAAATGTGAGGAACATGTGTTATTTTAGCCAAATTTTGAGGTTTGCTAAGGATTCTGGGTAACAGAACCTGGTCCGAGCCCTGCAAGTCACCCCTCCTTGGATTCCCCTAGGTCTCTAGTTTTCAGAAATGCACAGGTTTGGTAGGTTTCCCTAGGTGCCGGCTGAGCTAGAGGCCAAAATCTACAGGTAGGCACTTCGCAAAAAACACCTCTGCATTCTTCCAAAAATTTGGATGTGTCCACGTTGCGCTTTGGGGCGTTTTCTGTTGCGGGCGCTAGGCCTACCCACACAAGTGAGGTATCATTTTTATCGGGAGACTTGGGGGAACGCTGGGTGGAAGGAAATTTGTGGCTCCTCTCAGATTCCAGAACTTTCTGCCACAGAAATGTGAGGAACATGTGTTTTTTTAGCCAAATTTTGAGGTTTGCAAAGGATTCTGGGTAACAGAACCTGGTCCGAGCCCCGCAAGTCACCCCATCTTGGATTCCCTTAGGTCTCTAGTTTTTAGAAATGCACAGGTTTGGTAGGTTTCCCTAGGTTCCGGCTGAGCTAGAGGCCAAAATCTACAGGTAGGCACTTCGCAAAAAACACCTCTGTTTTCTTCAAAAAATTTGGATGTGTCAACGTTGCGCTTTGGGGCATTTCCTGTCACGGGCGCTAGGCCTACCCACACAAGTGAGGTATCATTTTTATCGGGAGACTTGGGGGAACGCTGGGTGGAAGGAAAGTTGTGGCTCCTCTCAGATTCCAGAACTTTCTGCCACAGAAATATGAGGAACATGTGTTTTTTTAGCCAAATTTTGAGGTTTGCAAAGGATTCTGGGTAACAGAACCTGGTCCGAGCCCCGCAAGTCACCCCTCCTTGAATTCCCCTAGGTCTCTAGTTTTCAGAAATGCACAGGTTTGGTAGGTTACCCTAGGTGCCGGCTGAGCTCGAGGCCAAAATCTACAGGTAGGCACTTCGCAAAAAACACCTCTGTTTTCTTCCAAACATTTGGATGTGTCCACGTTGCGCTTTGGGGCGTTTCCTGTCGCGGGCGCTAGGCCTACCCACACAAGTGAGGTATCATTTTTATAGGGAGACTTGGGGGAACGCTGGGTGGAAGGAAATTTGTGGCTCCTTTCAGATTCCAGAACTTTCTGTGACAGAAATGTGAGGAACATGTGTTTTTTTAGCCAAATTTTGAGGTTTGCAAAGGATTCTGGGTAACAGAACCTGGTCCGAGCCCTGCAAGTCACCCCATCTTGGATTCCCCTAGGTCTCTAGTTTGCAGAAATGCACAGGTTTGGTAGGTTTCCCTAGGTGCCGGCTGAGCTAGAGGCCAAAATCTACAGGTAGGCACTTCGCAAAAAACACCTCTGTTTTCTTCCAAACATTTGGATGTGTCCACGTTGCTCTTTGGGGCTTTTCCTGTCGCGGGCGCTAGGCCTACCCACACAAGTGAGGTATCATTTTTATCGGGAGACTTGGGGGAACGCTGGATGGAAGGAAATTTGTGGCTCCTCTCAGATTCCAGAAATTTCTGCCACAGAAATGTGAGGAACATGTGTTATTTTAGCCAAATTTTGAGGTTTGCTAAGGATTCTGGGTAACAGAACCTGGTCCGAGCCCCGCAAGTCACCCCTCCTTGGATTCCCCTAGGTCTCTAGTTTTCAGAAATGCACAGGTTTGGTAGGTTTCCCTAGGTGCCGGCTGAGCTAGAGGCCAAAATCTACAGGTAGGCACTTCGCAAAAAACACCTCTACATTCTTCCAAAAATTTGGATGTTTCCACGTTGCGCTTTGGGGCGTTTTCTGTTGCGGGCGCTAGGCCTACCCACACAAGTGAGGTATCATTTTTATCGGGAGACTTGGGGGAACGCTGGGTGGAAGGAAATTTGTGGCTCCTCTCAGATTCCAGAACTTTCTGCCACAGAAATGTGAGGAACATGTGTTTTTTTAGCCAAATTTTGAGGTTTGCAAAGGATTCTGGGTAACAGAACCTGGTCCGAGCCCCGCAAGTCACCACTCCTTTGATTCCCCTAGGTCTCTAGTTTTCAGAAATGCACAGGTTTGGTAGGTTTCCCTAGGTGCCGGATGAGCTCGAGGGCAAAATCTACAGGTAGGCACTTCGCAAAAAACACCTCTGTTTTCTTCCAAAAATTTGGATGTGTCCAAGTTGCGCTTTGGGGAATTTCCTGTCGCGGGCGCTAGGCCTACCCACACAAGTGAGGTATCATTTTTATCGGGAGACTTGGGGGTACGCTGGGTGGAAGGAAATTTGTGGCTCCTCTCAGATTCCAGAACTTTCTGCCACAGAAATGTGAGGAACATGTGTTTTTTTAGCCAAATTGTGAGGTTTGCAAAGGATTTTGGGTAACAGAACATGGTCCGAGCCCCGCAAGTCACCCCTCCTTGGATTCCCCTAGGTCTCTAGTTTTCAGAAATGCACAGGTTTGGTAGGTTTCGCTAGGTGCCGGCTGAGCTCGAGGCCAAAATCTACAGGTAGGCACTTCGCAAAAAACACCTCTGTTTTCTTCCAAAAATTTGGATGTGTCCACGTTGCGCTTTGGGGCGTTTCCTGTCGCGGGCGCTAGGCCTACCCACACAAGTGCAGTATCATTTTTATCGGGAGACTTGGGGGAACGCTGGGTGGAAGGAAATTTGTGGCTCCTCTCAGATTCCAGAACTTTCTGCCACAGAAATGTGAGGAACATGTGTTTTTTTTAGCCAAATTTTGAGGTTTGCAAAGGATTCTGGGTAACAGAACCTGGTCCGAGCCCCGCAAGTCACCCCTCCTTTGATTCTCCTAGGTCTCTAGTTTTCAGAAATGCACAGGTTTGGTAGGTTTCCCTAGGTGCCGGATGAGCTCGAGGGCAAAATCTACAGGTAGGCACTTCGCAAAAAACACCTCTGTTTTCTTCCAAAAATTTGGATGTGTCCAAGTTGCGCTTTGGGGAATTTCCTGTCGCGGGCGCTAGGCCTACCCACACAAGTGAGGTATCATTTTTATCGGGAGACTTGGGGGTACGCTGGGTGGAAGGAAATTTGTGGCTCCTCTCAGATTCCAGAACTTTCTGCCACAGAAATGTGAGGAACATGTGTTTTTTTAGCCAAATTGTGAGGTTTGCAAAGGATTTTGGGTAACAGAACATGGTCCGAGCCCCGCAAGTCACCCCTCCTTGGATTCCCCTAGGTCTCTAGTTTTCAGAAATGCACAGGTTTGGTAGGTTTCGCTAGGTGCCGGCTGAGCTCGAGGCCAAAATCTACAGGTAGGCACTTCGCAAAAAACACCTCTGTTTTCTTCCAAAAATTTGGATGTGTCCACGTTGCGCTTTGGGGCGTTTCCTGTCGCGGGCGCTAGGCCTACCCACACAAGTGCAGTATCATTTTTATCGGGAGACTTGGGGGAACGCTGGGTGGAAGGAAATTTGTGGCTCCTCTCAGATTCCAGAACTTTCTGCCACAGAAATGTGAGGAACATGTGTTTTTTTTAGCCAAATTTTGAGGTTTGCAAAGGATTCTGGGTAACAGAACCTGGTCCGAGCCCCGCAAGTCACCCCTCCTTTGATTCTCCTAGGTCTCTAGTTTTCAGAAATGCACAGGTTTGGTAGGTTTCCCTAGGTGCCGGCTGAGCTCGAGGCCAAAATCTACAGGTAGGCACATCGCAAAAAACACCTTTGTTTTCTTCCAAAAATTTGAATGTGTCCACGTTGCGCTTTGGAGCATTTGCTGTTGCGGGCGCTAGGCCTACCCACACAAGTGAGGTATCATTTTTATCGGGAGACTTGGGGGTACGCTGGGTGGAAGGAAATTTGTGGTTCCTCTCAGATTCCAGAACTTTCTGCCACAGAAATGTGAGGAACATGTGTTTTTTTAGCCAAATTTTGAGGTTTGCAAAGGATTCTGGGTAACAGAACCTTGTCCGAGCCCTGCAAGTCACCCCTCCTTTGATTCCCCTAGGTCTCTAGTTTTCAGAAATGCACAGGTTTGATAGGTTTCCCTAGGTGCCGGCTGAGCTGGAGGCCAAAATCTACAGGTACACACTTCGCAAAAAACACCTCTGTTTTCTTCCAAAAATTTGTATGTGTCCACGTTGTGCTTTGGGGCATTTCCTGTCGCGGGCGCTAGGCCTACCCACACAAGTGAGGTATCATTTTTATCGGGAGACTTGGGGGTACGCTGGGTGGAAGGAAATTTGTGGCTCCTCTCAGATTCCAGAACTTTCTGCCACAGAAATGTGAGGAACATGTGTTTTGTTAGCCAAATTTTGAGGTTTGCAAAGGATTCTGGGTAACAGAACCTGGTCCGAGCCCCGCAAGTCACCCCATCTTGGATTCCCATAGGTCTCTAGTTTACAGAAATGCACAGGTTTGGTAGGTTTCCCTAGGTGCCGGCTGAGCTAGAGGCCAAAATCTACAGGTAGGCACTTCGCAAAAAACACCTCTGTTTTCTTCCAAAAATTTGGATGTGTCCACGTTGCGCTTTGGGGCATTTCCTGTCGCGGGCGCTAGGCCTACCCACAGAAGTGAGGTATCATTTTTATCGGGAGACTTGGCGGTACGCTGGGTGGAAGGAAATTTGTGGCTCCTCTCAGATTCCAGAACTTTCTGCCACAGAAATGTGAGGAACATGTGTTTTTTTAGCCAAATTTTGAGGTTTGCAAAGGATTCTGGGTAACAGAACCTGGTCCGAGCCCCGCAAGTCACCACTCCTTTGATTCCCCTAGGTCTCCAGTTTTCAGAAATGCACAGGTTTGGTAGGTTTCCCTAGGTGCCGGATGAGCTCGAGGGCAAAATCTACAGGTAGGCACTTCGCAAAAAACACCTCTGTTTTCTTCCAAAAATTTGGATGTGTCCACGTTGCGCTTTGGGGCATTTCCTGTCGCGGGCGCTAGGCCTACCCACACAAGTGAGGTATCATTTTTATCGGGAGACTTGGGGGTACGCTGGGTGGAAGGAAATTTGTGGCTCCTCTCAGATTCCAGAACTTTCTGCCACAGAAATGTGAGGAACATGTTTTTTTTAGCCAAATTTTGAGGTTTGTAAAGGATTCTGGGTAACAGAACCTGGTCCGAGCCCCGCAAGTCACCCCATCTTGGATTCCCCTAGGTCTCTAGTTTGCAGAAATGCACAGGTTTGGTAGGTTTCTCTAGGTGCCGGCTGAGCTAGAGGCCAAAATCTACAGGTAGGCACTTCGCAAAAAACACCTCTGTTTTCTTCCAAACATTTGGATGTGTCCACGTTGCGCTTTGGGGCGTTTCCTGTCGCGGGCGCTAGTCCTACCCACACAAGTGAGGTATCATTTTTATAGGGAGACTTGGGGGAACGCTGGGTGGAAGGAAATTTGTGGCTCCTCTCAGATTCCAGAACTTTCTGTCACAGAAATGTGAGGAACATGTGTTTTTTTAGCCAAATTTTGAGGTTTGCAAAGGATTCTGGGTAACAGAACCTGGTCCGAGCCCCGCAAGTCACCCCATCTTGGATTCCCCTAGGTCTCTAGTTTGCAGAAATGCACAGGTTTGGTAGGTTTCCCTAGGTGCCGGCTGAGCTAGAGGCCAAAATCTACAGGTAGGCACTTCGCAAAAAACACCTCTGTTTTCTTCCAAACATTTGGATGTGTCCACGTTGCTCTTTGGGGGTTTTCCTGTCGCGGGCGCTAGGCCTACCCACACAAGTGAGGTATCATTTTTATCGGGAGACTTGGGGGAACGCTGGATGGAAGGAAATTTGTGGCTCCTCTCAGATTCCAGAAATTTCTGCCACAGAAATGTGAGGAACATGTGTTATTTTAGTCAAATTTTGAGGTTTGCTAAGGATTCTGGGTAACAGAACCTGGTCCGAGCCCCGCAAGTCACCCCATCTTGGATTCCCTTAGGTCTCTAGTTTTTAGAAATGCACAGGTTTGGTAGGTTTCCCTAGGTTCCGGCTGAGCTAGAGGCCAAAATCTACAGGTAGGCACTTCGCAAAAAACACCTCTGTTTTCTTCCAAAAATTTGGATGTGTCCACGTTGCGCTTTGGGGCATTTCCTGTCGCGGGCGCTAGGCCTACCCACACAAGTGAGGTATCATTTTTATTGGGAGACTTGGGGGTACGCTGGGTGGACGGAAATTTGTGGTTCCTCTCAGATTCCAGAACTTTCTGCCACAGAAATGTGAGGAACATGTGTTTTTTTGCCAAATTTTGAGGTTTGCAAAGGATTCTGGGTAACAGAACCTGGTCCGAGCCCCGCAAGTCACCCCTCCTTTGATTCCCTTAGGTCTCTAGTTTTCAGAAATGCACAGGTTTGATAGGTTTCCCTAGGTGCCGGCTGAGCTCGAGGCCAAAATCTAAAGGTAGGCACTTCGCAAAAAACACCTCTGTTTTCTTCCAAAAATTTGGATGTGTCCACGTTGCGCTTTGGGGCATTTCCTGTCACGGGCGCTAGGCCTACCCACACAAGTGAGGTATCATTTTTATCGGGAGACTTGGGGGAACGCTGGGTGGAAGGAAAGTTGTGGCTCCTCTCAGATTCCAGAACTTTCTGCCACAGAAATATGAGGAACATGTGTTTTTTTAGCCAAATTTTGAGGTTTGCAAAGGATTCTGGGTAACAGAACCTGGTCCGAGCCCCGCAAGTCACCCCATCTTGGATTCCCCTAGGTCTCTAGTTTGCAGAAATGCACAGGTTTGGTAGGTTTCGCTAGGTGCCGGCTGAGCTCGAGGCCAAAATCTACAGGTAGGCACTTCGCAAAAAACACCTCTGTTTTCTTCCAAAAATTTGGATGTGTCCACGTTGCGCTTTGGGGCGTTTCCTGTCGCGGGCGCTAGGCCTACCCACACAAGTGAGGTATCATTTTTATAGGGAGACTTGGGGGAACGCTGGGTGGAAGGAAATTTGTGGCTCCTCTCAGATTCCATAACTTTCTGTCACAGAAATGTGAGGAACATGTGTTTTTTTAGCCAAATTTTGAGGTTTGCAAAGGATTCTGGGTAACAGAACCTGGTACGAGCCCCGCAAGTCACCACTCCTTTGATTCCCCTAGGTCTCCAGTTTTCAGAAATGCACAGGTTTGGTAGGTTTCCCTAGGTGCCGGATGAGCTCGAGGGCAAAATCTACAGGTAGGCACTTCGCAAAAAACACCTCTGTTTTCTTCCAAACATTTGGATGTGTCCACGTTGCGCTTTGGGGCGTTTCCTGTCGCGGGCGCTAGGCCTACCCACACAAGTGAGGTATCATTTTTATCGGGAGACTTGGGGGAACGCTGGGTGGAAGGAAATTCGTGGCTCCTCTCAGATTCCAGAACTTTCTGCCACAGAAATGTGAGGAACATGTGTTTTTTTAGCCAAATTTTGAGGTTTGCAAAGGATTCTGGGTAACAGAACCTGGTCCGAGCCCCGCAAGTCACCACTCCTTTGATTCCCCTAGGTCTCCAGTTTTCAGAAATGCACAGGTTTGGTAGGTTTCCCTAGGTGCCGGATGAGCTCGAGGGCAAAATCTACAGGTAGGCACTTAGCAAAAAACACCTCTGTTTTCTTCCAAAAATTTGGATGTGTCCACGTTGCGCTTTGGGGCATTTCCTGTCGCGGGCGCTAGGCCTACCCACACAAGTGAGGTATCATTTTTATCGGGAGACTTGGGGGTACGCTGGGTGGAAGGAAATTTGTGGCTCCTCTCAGATTCCAGAACTTTCTGCCACAGAAATGTGAGGAACATGTTTTTTTTAGCCAAATTTTGAGGTTTGCAAAGGATTCTGGGTAACAGAACCTGGTCCGAGCCCCGCAAGTCACCCCATCTTGGATTCCCCTAGGTCTCTAGTTTGCAGAAATGCACAGGTTTGGTAGGTTTCTCTAGGTGCCGGCTGAGCTAGAGGCCAAAATCTACAGGTAGGCACTTCGCAAAAAACACCTCTGTTTTCTTCCAAACATTTGGATGTGTCCACGTTGCGCTTTGGGGCGTTTCCTGTCGCGGGCGCTAGGCCTACCCACACAAGTGAGGTATCATTTTTATCGGGAGACTTGGGGGAACGCTGGGTGGAAGGAAATTTGTGGCTCCTCTCAGATTCCAGAACTTTCTGCCACAGAAATATGAGGAACATGTGTTTTTTTAGCCAAATTTTGAGGTTTGCAAAGGATTCTGGGTAACAGAACCTGGTCCGAGCCCCGCAAGTCACCACTCCTTTGATTCCCCTAGGTCTCTAGTTTTCAGAAATGCACAGGTTTGGTAGGTTTCCCTGGGTGCCGGATGAGCTCGAGGGCAAAATCTACAGGTAGGCACTTCGCAAAAAACACCTCTGTTTTCTTCCAAAAATTTGGATGTGTCCAAGTTGCGCTTTGGGGAATTTCCTGTCGCGGGCGCTAGGCCTACCCACACAAGTGAGGTATCATTTTTATCGGGAGACTTGGGGGTACGCTGGGTGGAAGGAAATTTGTGGCTCCTCTCAGATTCCAGAACTTTCTGCCACAGAAATGTGAGGAACATGTGTTTTTTTAGCCAAATTGTGAGGTTTGCAAAGGATTTTGGGTAACAGAACATGGTCCGAGCCCCGCAAGTCACCCCTCCTTGGATTCCCCTAGGTCTCTAGTTTTCAGAAATGCACAGGTTTGGTAGGTTTCGCTAGGTGCCGGCTGAGCTCGAGGCCAAAATCTACAGGTAGGCACTTCGCAAAAAACACCTCTGTTTTCTTCCAAAAATTTGGATGTGTCCACGTTGCGCTTTGGGGCGTTTCCTGTCGCGGGTGCTAGGCCTACCCACACAAGTGAGGTATCATTTTTATAGGGAGACTTGGGGGAACGCTGGGTGGAAGGAAATTTGTGGCTCCTCTCAGATTCCAGAACTTTCTGTCACAGAAATGTGAGGAACATGTGTTTTTTTAGCCAAATTTTGAGGTTTGCAAAGGATTCTGGGTAACAGAACCTGGTCCGAGCCCCGCAAGTCACCCCATCTTGGATTCCCCTAGGTCTCTAGTTTTCAGAAATGCACAGGTTTGGTAGGTTTCCCTAGGTGCCGGCTGAGCTAGAGGCCAAAATCTACAGGTAGGCACTTTGCAAAAAACACCTCTGTTTTCTTCCAAAAATTTGGATGTGTCCACGTTGCGCTTTGGGGCATTTCCTGTCGCGGGCGCTAGGCCTACCCACACAAGTGAGGTATCATTTTTATCGGGAGACTTGGGGGTACGCTGGGTGGAAGGAAATTTGTGGCTCCTCTCAGATTCCAGAACTTTCTGCCACAGAAATGTGAGGAACATGTTTTTTTTAGCCAAATTTTGAGGTTTGCAAAGGATTCTGGGTAACAGAACCTGGTCCGAGCCCCGCAAGTCACCCCATCTTGGATTCCCCTAGGTCTCTAGTTTTCAGAAATGCACAGGTTTGGTAGGTTTCCCTAGGTGCCGGATGAGCTCGAGGGCAAAATCTACAGGTAGGCACTTCGCAAAAAACACCTCTGTTTTCTTCCAAAAATTTGGATGTGTCCAAGGTGCGCTTTGGGGAATTTCCTGTCGCGGGCGCTAGGCCTACCCACACAAGTGAGGTATCATTTTTATCGGGAGACTTGGGGGTACGCTGGGTGGAAGGAAATTTGTGGCTCCTCTCAGATTCCAGAACTTTCTGCCACAGAAATGTGAGGAACATGTGTTTTTTTAGCCAAATTGTGAGGTTTGCAAAGGATTTTGGGTAACAGAACATGGTCCGAGCCCCGCAAGTCACCCCTCCTTGGATTCCCCTAGGTCTCTAGTTTTCAGAAATGCACAGGTTTGGTAGGTTTCGCTAGGTGCCGGCTGAGCTCGAGGCCAAAATCTACAGGTAGGCACTTCGCAAAAAACACCTCTGTTTTCTTCCCAAAATTTGGATGTGTCCACGTTGCGCTTTGGGGCGTTTCCTGTCGCGGGTGCTAGGCCTACCCACACAAGTGAGGTATCATTTTTATAGGGAGACTTGGGGGAACGCTGGGTGGAAGGAAATTTGTGGCTCCTCTCAGATTCCAGAACTTTCTGTCACAGAAATGTGAGGAACATGTGTTTTTTTAGCCAAATTTTGAGGTTTGCAAAGGATTCTGGGTAACAGAACCTGGTCCGAGCCCCGCAAGTCACCCCATCTTGGATTCCCCTAGGTCTCTAGTTTTCAGAAATGCACAGGTTTGGTAGGTTTCCCTAGGTGCCGGCTGAGCTAGAGGCCAAAATCTACAGGTAGGCACTTCGCAAAAAACACCTCTGTTTTCTTCCAAAAATTTGGATGTGTCCACGTTGCTCTTTGGGGCTTTTCCTGTCGCGGGCGCTAGGCCTACCCACACAAGTGAGGTATCATTTTTATAGGGAGACTTGGGGGAACGCTGGGTGGAAGGAAATTTGTGGCTCCTCTCAGATTCCAGAACTTTCTGTCACAGAAATGTGAGGAACATGTGTTTTTTTAGCCAAATTTTGAGGTTTGCAAAGGATTCTGGGTAACAGAACCTGGTCCGAGCCCCGCAAGTCACCACTCCTTTGATTCCCCTAGGTCTCCAGTTTTCAGAAATGCACAGGTTTGGTAGGTTTCCCTAGGTGCCAGATGAGCTCGAGGGCAAAATCTACAGGTAGGCACTTCGCAAAAAACACCTCTGTTTTCTTCCAAAAATTTGGATGTGTCCACGTTGCGCTTTGGGGCATTTCCTGTCGCGGGCGCTAGGCCTACCCACACAAGTGAGGTATCATTTTTATCGGGAGACTTGGGGGTACCCTGGGTGGAAGGAAATTTGTGGCTCCTCTCAGATTCCAGAACTTTCTGCCACAGAAATGTGAGGAACATGTTTTTTTTAGCCAAATTTTGAGGTTTGCAAAGGATTCTGGGTAACAGAACCTGGTCCGAGCCCCGCAAGTCACCCCATCTTGGATTCCCCTAGGTCTCTAGTTTGCAGAAATGCACAGGTTTGGTAGGTTTCTCTAGGTGCCGGCTGAGCTAGAGGCCAAAATCTACAGGTAGGCACTTCGCAAAAAACACCTCTGTTTTCTTCCAAACATTTGGATGTGTCCATGTTGCGCTTTGGGGCGTTTCCTGTCGCGGGCGCTAGGCCTACCCACACAAGTGAGGTATCATTTTTATCGGGAGACTTGGGGGAACGCTGGGTGGAAGGAAATTTGTGGCTCCTCTCAGATTCCAGAACTTTCTGCCACAGAAATGTGAGGAACATGTGTTTTTTTAGCCAAATTTTGAGGTTTGCAAAGGATTCTGGGTAACAGAACCTGGTCCGAGCCCCGCAAGTCACCACTCCTTTGATTCCCCTAGGTCTCTAGTTTTCAGAAATGCACAGGTTTGGTAGGTTTCCCTAGGTGCCGGATGAGCTCGAGGGCAAAATCTACAGGTAGGCACTTCGCAAAAAACACCTCTGTTTTCTTCCAAAAATTTGGATGTGTCCACGTTGCGCTTTGGGGAATTTCCTGTCGCGGGCGCTAGGCCTACCCACACAAGTGAGGTATCATTTTTATCGGGAGACTTGG